>NC_079380.1:16958989-17308989 GCF_021018895.1 Seriola aureovittata | reverse complement strand
TTTTTTGTAACTGCTACGCCCATATCCTCCATCCCACACCCTAAGTAGGCTTCCAGTCATGTCCGGTGGTTGGCAGCCCACAACTTCAGCTTGATGTCATATTCTCCCAGTCTCTCTGACTGGACTGACACATCAATGGAGATCTATAAGTACTGTACGGGGGAAACAGCCACAATCTGTTGCCTGGCAACTTGCGCAGCATTCGGGCTTGATGCAGAACACTTGATGGTTTGATTTTCGGCGCACTGGCCGAGCCATGAGGAGAGCAAGAGGAAAGGACAGGACAACCTGTGGCCCAGGAGAGGAACCACGAATAGGTGAAGAGATGATGAGGGGAGTGAGAAAGGAGAGAAAACCTAAAGTTAAGAGAAGGAGAGAGGAGGAAAATAAGTGAAGAAGAACCAGGAGGAAAGGA
Organism: Seriola aureovittata; assembly: GCF_021018895.1. Taxonomy (NCBI): domain Eukaryota; kingdom Metazoa; phylum Chordata; class Actinopteri; order Carangiformes; family Carangidae; genus Seriola; species Seriola aureovittata. Next base: position 17,308,574 of record NC_079380.1, on the reverse strand, counting down.
GTGGAGAACGCGTGAGAAGAGGAAAGGGGAGAAAGTCTGGATTTGAGGAGTGAAGAAAAGAGTAGAAACAGATGAGTGGAAGAGAAAGGGAGGAAAAGAATGAAGGAGAGAAGAGGAAATGAGATGTGAAAACTTATGGAGGAAGCAGGTGAAGAGGAAAGTGGGCTTAGGTAGGTAGATTTGTCTCCGTATTATTTGTGTCACCAGATTGGCAATCCCGTTTTAAATGTGTGATCTGTAAATATAAAAAAGCCTCCACAAATACAAAAAATAAATTTGTTCACTCACAAAAATATCTTCCAAATATAAAACGGTCTGCAAATACTCAAATTCCACGAATAAAAAAATATCTGAGTATATTAATTTAATTTACAAATAAATGAAAAGCATTTGTGAATATGGTCCACTTTCGTAATCCCTTTATTTAACCAATTAATGATGTAGAAATAAAAACTCAGCGTTATATAATCCCAAGACAATTTATGTGCGTGAAATAAAAATCTATGAGTAGTTATGGTTATAGCATTATAACCATTATTGCCCCACTGGTGACCAATTGATTGATTGATTGATTGATTGATTGATTGATTGATTGATTGATTGATTGATTGATTGATTGATTGATTTACCTAACAGCTACATGTTAGCATGTTTTGGTTTTACTCAAAAAAAGACCAAAATGCACAAAGTGTGACACGTGGTAAAACTCAGTCAGCAAGTAAAAAATGACGATGTAAATTGGACTTAAAACTGTTTTTCAAAATTGGCTTACCTGCTCCAGCAGACGTGGATTTTCAACGCAGGTGTTCTTTCACCAAACGGAAGAGTCACGTGTGGGTATGGTTAATTGACAGGGGGGTGGGGGTGACGAGGGATGTCCGCGATGAGTGTCCAAAATGTTACAATAGCACCATCTACTGTGATGTATACCACAGATGGTATAACCACAACTTTTACCAAAAATGAACGTTCCCGGAACGTTTACCAAACTTTCCTGAAAAACTTTAGGGAAACGTTCACGGACAGTAGTTCGCAAATGGTTTCAATTATCCTGAGCATATTATAATGAAAATAACAGGGAGGGGAATATGGATACCCTCTGATGGAGGACTGCTGGTATTATTGGAGAAGATGATATGTTCATTTTTAACAGTCCTGAGTAACCTTAATACAGTATGAAGTTGTTTTACTTTTGTTCCAAGATTGATTCCTAAATCTATATTTTAATTTTAAAGCACTATCTGGGAATGTCCCAAACATATCATTAAGTCTGAAACTCTTTTTCAAAATAAAGAAAAGAAATCCTAAAAATACTGCAAAATTGCCTCATAGCCTTTTTTGCCAATATGGCCAGTTCTTAAGTTCTTGTCTCTGTGTGCTGTAGTGCTTTCACATCTGGTTAGAGTCAGTCTCTTGGATGCTTTAGCCATAATTTTTTTTTTTTTAACAGCTTTCTGTTTTTGGTGCTGGAAGAGGGATCTGCTGATGAAGGTCAGAACTTAAAAGGCCTTGGGGAAATGTGTTGCTCTGTCATGGCTTCATGTGGTTTTCAACATCTAATCTAAACTCAAGGAATTGTCCAAGCCTACCTTCCAGCAAAACAAAAATCAGCACAGAAATCTGATTGCATGGATGTTTGTGCTTGTCATAGTGCTAAGTTGCAAGTGCAAAGTGCCTAATTTGGATGCGTACTGTAGTGTATTATCAGCTTTGACAAGGAACTGGCCCTGGAGTTCTGCAGGATAATGTCTCCTCTGTGGAAAGCAGGTCACTTTTCATACTGCATGTTGATATGATCTATGGTTCTTTGATGTCCTTCACAGAAAATGTATGTAATCATGAAACTATCTTATTTGCATCAGCTTTACAGTTCAGTCTTTTTGCACCTGTTTCCTTTGCGCGACAAAGACATGGCTGTACAGGGTCTGTGTTTGGTTTAAAATAGGAAATACTGTAGCTGCACCGGTTCAAGAAATATGGCCACGCATCATACAGATGTCCTTCATGATGTTTTATTCTCTCTCAAGCATCTCTGTCATCAGACACCGTGAAAACTACACACAAAAAAATACAAAAACAACCAAATACACCCGTTAATTGCTTAAACTGAAAACATCAAAGGAACATACAAAAGGTCACTTTTAAACATAAATACCAAATATGAAAAACTAAATAAAAGTACACTACCGTGTGCGCCTCTCCAACCGTGCAGAATATTGTCCTCAGTAGCCACGTTTGGCTCTCCTTCAGCACATGTAGGACCTCTCTTTCTTTTCTTTTTTGTAAAAATATCCCACAATGCCCAGGTGTGACCTCTGACCACTTGAAACCCCAAAAGGTTGCGTTCAAGATAATCTTATATTACAGTTTTAACACATTATAATGATTTCAAACTTAAATTTCAAATACATATAAAATAAACACTGAAATGAAATACCTTTCTCTCAGACAGTTACAAATACACAGAACCTGTAATTAGTTTGTTCTCAGCAAACTTGTGGCCACCTGAAATGGTGATACCAACGAATTTCATACATGCCTCTCTTCTACTTTCATCTAGAAATGTGATATTGAGAGGGAATGCATTCAGTCATAGCTTCATCCATTTGCAGTCAAACAGGATGTGGCAGAGAGTACAGGCAAATAAATAGTATGGGTGTACATGACTATACAGTACATAAAGATTATTATTATTATTATTGAAGATTTGCAATTCCCCCCATAAGATGGCAAGGTTAAGAAAAAGTCTAATTTCTTCTGTTGAATATAGTTTTTTATTAATCAATGATTAAAAGTCACAATGTAGGACACGAAAGTACAAAAACTTGAATTGGTCACTGATAAAATGTTTGCTGACTCATAATCTTAATTTACTTCAATAGCAGATGTGTAGATAATTCATTACTCTCATTATTATAACACAGATGTTCTTGATGTAAATTTCTGTATTAATACCAAAACTGTAATTTCATGATACAAAGCAGACATAGTACCGTATAAAATGCTGGTGAAATGTTTTCAGAAACAGTAACACATACAAAGTGACTTACGTAGACCAGTGCTATATGCTGTTTAACCAAAATACAGTTTCTCTGATAAAGAAATATCATAAATAGTTTGCAGTTTGTTAAAAATATCTTTAAGTGGTATAAGCCTGAATTCCTTAGTTGAGCAGAGGCACAGAAGACATGTTTATAAATGCTCACAACAAACAAGCAACAAGTAACAAAAGTTCATCTGACATGATAGTGAACCCTACTTATCTGCAGGTAGTGTTAACGGTTTTTACAGAGGTAACATCTTCTAATAGTAATACAGGCTTTACTTTACAGTATTCAAAGCACCTGGATTTAGATGGGTGTAATATGTGCTTACAACTGTAATTTACATCTGCACACAAAAAAACACAGAATCAAGTGGTCAGAGACACGAGAGTGTTCATCGGAAAAGCTTTACTTTCATTTGGTCCTAGGTCACTGTGGGGATGCCGAGTCTTTTCTGTACATCTCATCTTTCTTTACAAATCCATGTCCTGGTCGCTGACACTCTGGCGAAGGTATTCTTCATAGAGCTTTTTCTAGAGGGAAGAGATAGACAGTTAAAAAGACTGAAATACAGCCAATTTATTGCCAGTAACATTTCATAACAATTGACATTCACAATACCTTTTTGGTCTTCACCACCTCCTGAACATACTCCAGCTTCTCCTGCAGCTGCCTTTTCTGTTTGCCTGACAGAGTTGGTCGAGTCCTGCAAAGAAGTCGAGGGAAACTCCTCAAAGTCTATTGCTATTAACACAGTATATGCTTTGTTTTTTAAATCTTCAACAGTAGTGCTTCAAATCCACAGGGAGCCGTAAGCACATGCAGCTGCCAAACTACAAACAAATTGAGATTATCTTCTCCATCCCATAAGGGGAAATGAAAAAATAATGTCTAAAATCCAGTAACAGTCGAGCTTTAATATAAAGAATAAAGCAACCAAGTTGCACTTGTCCATTGGAGAAAGCAAGGTAAATAACCAAAAAAAATAAAATATTAAAAATTGTACTTAAGAGAAAAGGGGTAAATTAGATTAAGTGTTTACACAATGTAAAGGATATTACAATAAAAGGGTAAATGCTCTTCAAGTATGTTACAGTACAGCAATATTCAATATATACAGCAAGACTGTGATAATTCAGACCAAAAGCTGTGATGGTGCCGAGATCTGAGTCTCCTACCTGAAGGAGAAACGTGCAATGAGGAGCAGCAGGAAGGAGAGAAGCACCATTCCGCCACAGCTGTAGAGCTGCTGCTCCACAGAGAGGGAGTCAAATATTCTCACTATGGGAGTCTGTGGATGATAAGAGCAGCTAAAATTAGCTTTGACCACCCACATCAAAGATTCTCTGTGAATGTGTACTTGCTTGGACACTCACCAGGTAGAGTGAGAGCGCCTCTTTGCCCTCCTGGCCCAGAGCTATCTCCAGCATTTCCTTGGACAGAGCGCCCAACACCAGTAAAGCCATCAGAGCCATCGGGACGCTGAAGCCCAGCAGAGTCAGGAAGCAGCTCTTACAGCGTGCTCGTCGGTTTTCTACACTGGTCTGCCTGAGAGAGCAGGGGATCAAGGTTATTATCTGAAGGCATCACTGACTGATGCCACTCTGTGTGTCGCACTAATCTGGGTTTAATAAAGTAACTCTCTGTGCAGGTCCAAATTTATATGGTATGATATTACGGTCTGTAACGCAGACTGTTTGTGTGTGTGTGTTACCTGTCGTTAATGAGGGTATCAGTGATGGCCTCACTAATGAGCTCACAGTCCTTCTCCAGAGAGTTCAGGGTATTCTGAACTGTTTGGTTAATAGTTTTCTCAACGGTGCGACACACCTCCTCTATCTGGTTGACACAACGACTTGGCTGAAAAGAGGAACACAGTCAGTGAGTTAATTAAACTAATTGGAATGACACTGAATGCAAAGTAGTAGCTGCTGGTGTATGAACTTAAAAGCCGCCAATCATCTAAAACCCACTGAAAGTGCAGCGCTTACCTTGTTTGGATTAGGAATATAGATAGTGGGCATGTCAAAACCACATTTGTTGAGTCCTGGTCGCTTGCAGAGCTCCTGGACAATCTGCATCATTACTCTCTGAGAAAACAACAAATAAACGTGTCAGGAGGAGAGAGTGAAGATGTCATTTCCTGCTGCTGAGTATTATTGATATTATGTCTAGTGATTCTGTTCGAGCTGTATTTTATGGAGATGGGAGTCCATTTGCTTGTGTTCTCTGCACTCCTACATACTTGAAATAGACATGCAGTGGAAAAGACACTTAGCAGCAGCTTCCAGCAACCCACACACTTTAACATGAAGAGGATGTATTCTGTTTAGGTAATCATTCCTCCAAGGCGGGGCTGGATCAGACAATATAAGCACTGCATGTGTTTTTTTGACTTGATGATACCGGGTGATCTTCTCACAACACATTTTTAATCTGCACTGTTGTTGTACATACCTGTCTGTCCGACTCTCCCCCGGCCTCGTCAGCCTTGCTCAGGTAAAAATGCAGCCGGTCCCCATGTTTCTCATTCAGATTCTCCACAATGTTGAGGGTGCGCTTGCACAGAGCCTGACCCATGGGGTCGAAGAACACGAGAATCAGGTCACAGAGATCACCTGAGAGTGACAGTGGGAATGACCATTATTTTCCACAACATGTTGAACTTCCTATTACGCAATGTCCTAATTAATTCTTATTGGATTAAACTAGTAATGGACGTATGATGTCAGAGTAAATATTTCCCTCAACTTTCCTGTAGGATTTTCTTCAAGTTCCTCTACAGTTTTAATCACATTTTATTTAAATACAAATTTTGGCATTGTGTCACATTTTCATGACAATATGATTCCGCCGTCAACCTTCTGCTTTGATCCAATCACAGTCAGCTCCCAAAGGAAGTGGTGCAACCAGCTGTTACCTGGAAAAAGCACTATAGTACTTTTAGAAACCTGTTTTTTTAAGCTTTAGCTCAATATGGAGGAATATATATATATATACACACACACACACACACACACACACACACACACACACACACACACACACACACACACCCTGGAAGTAATTTAAATTCAAATCCAACATGGCCTGTGTATCACATTAATGTCACAGATTTAACACACAAAACATCTGTCTGATTTTGCACTATTTAAAGAATGCCTTTTAAAATAACTCAGTGTCACTAAGCCTTAGGGGACCGTTGAGGACTACAGTACAACAACAGCCAAGGTCAGTTAGTGGCAACCCACCAAGCCACATGATGACCTCGTCTACGTCAAAGGGATACTTCATATCACCATCCACCAAGCCTGGCGAATCCACAAACGTCACCAGGCTGAACCGTTTCTGTCGTGACGTGCAGACCTCTGTGCTCAGGTACTCTGAAACACCTGGAAATCAAATGAGATCAAAAACTTGCAATAAGAAAAACGGAAGCGGCTTTAACAAACGTGCAGCCGAATAAACGCAATGCTTCTTTGAGTGACACATCAACCATCCCCGTTTATCTTCCACAAGACTAGGCGTTAGCTACACCGTTTGCTCACACTACAGAGCTGTGAGGGTGCCGTCACACTGATCCATTGTGTCTGTCAAATTTGTGTTGCATCCTCCATAGGCCACACGTAAATCATGTTGAATTAATTGTACAATGGAAAGACAACAACAAATATAGAAAATCTCTGAGCCAATTGGAAATGAAAATCTCACCTTTGAACTCTTGCAGAGGCTTGAAGTGTGGATACAGATGAAGGGTGGCATTTCCCTAAGGAACAAAAGATAAAGATCAGTTAGACATTTCATAAACCAGGTGTCAGGCCCATCAGAAGAACTGAAATCACTAGAGAAGATCTCACTTATGTTCATGTAATAAATCACTATCATGAGGAGTGACTTACAGGGAAAGTGAGCGATTGGCAGTACAACTTTTAATGAAACATGTTGGGAATAAGAAATACATTTTTGAAAGGACCTTTCTTTAATTTTTTACTGGACCAAATAGAACATATTTCACAAAAATAAGATACTGTTGCACTCACTGTGAGAGATTCTCTCTTGCGTCCACTTGTGACAAAGCTGAAGCCCTGGGTCTCAATAGCCACTCCAGTGCGCTGGATGTGCTCCTCCACATACCTGCCAAAGAAAAACAAAGCTTAATTTAAAGAAGCTTGTACCAAGCAAATTTGTGATGCATAGATGGGAAACATTTGTGTTTAAATCAGTTTTGTCCACTGTCCAAACTAAATCAATTAAATCTTATTCTGTACAATCAACAGAGTGGTGTACAATCTGTACTGACTGACGTGAGTATTCCCAGTAAGATGCTAATGTACTTATGATTGTGCATTGTATTCATCAGTTAAATTGTAGAGAACACTGTGTCAATGAAGGTAGAGACAGAAATGAAGATGGACAGGCTTAGACTAAGTGAAGGTAGACTTGTTATATCTTTTCAACATGATATTAATATTGCAATATTTCTATTTTGCAGCATATATAGCTTTGTGTGGTTCAGTAATCGTTGAGTAGTTTGATCTTGGGTGGACAGACTTGCTCTCTGTTAAATCTCCTGTCACATACATCGGTAAAATATATTTACCAGTTGATGAAAGAGCTTTTCCCAGCAGAGTGGTTGCCCATCAGCATCACAGTGATCTTTTTCCTGGGAGCCAGCAACTTCACACCAACAGTTTCAGCCACCGTGATCAGCCCTGAACAAGACAGAGAACAATTAATTTTGTTTCAAGCAATTAATCATTGCAGCTCTAAACATGTGATGACTGATTAACTCTGCTGTAACTGGTGCACTAGTTTCCATTAAAAGGGTGCATCTTTCCAGTCACTGTGGTGCTGTGGTTGCACTTGCAGGATTCAGGTCAGTTAGTCAGGAGCATGACTGATAGTGAAGGAGCTGGAACAATGATGGCATTTTCCCTTCATTGATTTCATTGGGTCCCATACTTCCTAGCGACGCCCCTGACTGAGCTGTCTATTGCAAACTGACAGTCCGTAGTATATGAACAGCTCCTTTACATGGACGTTGCCGTACCCCGCTGTGTCCCTCAATCATCGTTAACTAATAACTTAACAAAGGCTGCTGCATCCGTGGGCGGCTACATTAACTAGCTTAATGCTGTCCAGCGCAACGTCAGCCAAAATCACAACACCCGTGCATATTAGCTAGCTAACGGTTAGCCCCCTGCGGCATCAGGGATAACCTCACGTTACAACTTAGTGAGGTAACCCCTGCCGGGGGCTTTGCTGGGTTCACTTCTTTATCAAAAAAGTCAATGTTGGAGCCATTTCCAGGGAGGGTCTGCGTCCTGAAGACAGTATGTCAGCCAACTCACCACTGTCGGGATCCGTGTACAGCTGATGACAATCCCGCAAGATGCGCTCATCGCAGGACACACCGCCAGATATCGATTCTGCGTTCGCGGCACTTCGGTTCTTGATTTTCCCAGACATTGTTAGAAAGTGGTGATATCAAAGTTTCTGAGAGACTCGTTCAAGCATCAAGCAACAGTCTATGACTCTCTGAACAAAGCCGGTTTGCCTTGTTTGAATCGCCCCGGTCCGTTGGTTGAAACACGGGGTTGAGACGTAGCTCGGCCACGTCGTCAGCTTCAGCGGCTTTTATCGCAAAGGCCTTTGGGTAATGTAGTTGCAGTGTCACAAATTGCCATGTTCATGACCAACCCGGGCATTTTACTTAAGTAAACAGCCATTCAAGAGGGGTGCATAAAATACATAGCCTAGCTTATAAAAACTGAAGCTTAGCAACAGGATGTGGGCCAACAAATGGTTGAGTAATCATCTCCATCAAAGAGCGAGAGATGAAATGATAAGATGAAAAGATGAAAAATGTTCCTCATTTTGGAAAAAGAAGGTAAACAAGTGAGATATGTACAGATCAAAACCTGTTCAAAAGTTAGACTAAATTTCTAAAGGAGACCTTACAAACTTACAAATTATGTCAAGAGGATGAAATATTTTCCACTTTCAAGCAGACTCTCAGCTCACATGCAATTATGTCTGCAGTAAATGTGCAGACAGGCATACACCCTAACATTAACGACTACACACAGGCAGAGCTGTGTCTGCAAAATGAATCAATTTTACTGTTAAGCTGTTCTTTCCACCGAGCCTGACCTGGAAACACAATTATTTGTAAGTGATTATACCTTGACATTTTTCTACTGCATTTGGCCTTTGAAATTGTCTGGTGAGCAACACAATCTCCGGTCAGTAACATTACACTTTCTACAAATAATTTTAAATCTGAAAATACAGTGTAGGTTATGTAAATGTTGTCAACCTTACACCTCATTGCCTGTGTTGCTGAACTGTCCTTACAGTATAGAATATAGCCACAGTAACCATGCAGTATAGCTTGCTACAGTCTGGTTCAAGGCCACTTAGAAATACACTGCACCCGATTTAGTAAATGATTACAGATGAGACCATCCGATAGCCAGTAGAAGCATCATGCTGGTGAAAAGAGCAGTCACTGTGCACACAACTTAACAGTATGACAAATACTATAGATAAATATTTGTCTCTGATGCTCTTTAGTCCAGGTAAACTTCAGTCCATTGTGTTTAATTGCACATGAAAACTTTTTCTTTTCACAACAGAATTTGTTAAAAAATCTACACATCGGACATTTGTATAGATCTGCTCATGTAGAGCAAGAAACAAATGCTTGGTTTTGTAGCACCTCATAGTGTATAAGGTCTAAATGTGTGCATGAACATTTGAAGATTACTGCTTCTAATACGACCATGAGACATTAGACAGGACAGCTGTTATCCACACTGTAAGACAATAAATACAGTGTGCATACAGTATACAATGTAGAATGATCAGTTTCAAGACACATACATTTTGTGAGGAAAAAGATGTTCAGAAGAATTCATAATAATTTGCTATTTAAAGTAGATGAATCAAACAAAAACACAGTTTCAAACACTTTAGTATTCAGTCACTTCCAGGAAATTCAGTGCAAGTTTGTAAGAAGACAACTTTGAGTTCATTTTCATATTATAGCAGACAGACAATCCAATCAGCAAAACCTTATGTATAACATTGGTCATTAAAATGAAAGTAATTTAAATTGAAATTTTTTGATCACTTGGTTGTGAAGCATCTCAGTGATGACTCTCTCATTCTGTCATTTATTTACTTTTGTCTTGTACTAACCACAAGCCCAAAAAAATGAAAGCATCAAAACATTAAAGCCAAAGATTAAAGGGCTTTCCCACAACACAAATGCTATTAGTGCTTCTGCTGTAAAGGCTCCAGTGGGGTAAGTGCCCTGGGTGCACTGGGAGACTAACAGAGCTGAATGAGCTGAGAACCTGAATGGATGTGGAGAATTTATAGATTTTACTATATAAATCTATCCTGTGAGGTTGAAAATCATGTCATACAGACAAATGTTAGGACCTGATCAGTGATGAGAGTAAAGGGCAATCCTCAATAGAGTTACAGCATGTAAAACATTTACATCACATCTTCTGAAATCTGTTCATTCAGCCCGAAGACAAACATGTTTTACTGCTAGAAGCATAATATTATGCTGCTATCTCTCATTAAGAAACTAATTTGAGTTGGGCTGTCTGTTGCTGACTACCTTTCAATGATAGAAGCATTTGCATTAGTAATCCTAACACATACAAACCATTTAATGCGCAATTCTCACTCCCTGCTTCGTTGCAAAGAATGCCCACCAGTGAGATGACACATACTGATGTGAACATTTGGAAAGGCCAAGCTGTTGAATGTGAAATGGCCTTTGCTTCCACCGTCTGTTAGCACTTGAAAACATGTTTGTCCTCTAAGCTTCAGCCCGTCTGTGCCGAGCATCAGTGCACTGCTGTGCTGTGAGGAGCTCCAGCGCATCTTCATATTCTATTCACATGTAGAGATCAAAGTCAGTCTACACTTTTTCATTCTGATTATCACACTTACATTCATGTGGTATGTGTTATGTTCAGCAGCTCATTGTGTTTGTTCTTACACGATCTCACTGGGTTAATGCGATCCTTGTTAATATTGAATAAATTTACATAATTTGTGCCAATAGAAATAATGTGGTTAGCCATGTCTTTTGGTGAAGGGTGCCACTGAGCAGCATCGTGCTTTTTACTGTCTCATGTCTCAGTTTCTTTTTTATGAGCATGTACAGTTCCTCTCCTCTTTTCTGTTCTATTACAAAAGTCAGACAGCAGCTTGAACACAGTTGGAAAAGTTCAATTTCACACCTTTTTAAATTTGCATGTCCTTTTAGCAGCCAAGCTTTCAACCTGCTAGTTCCATTCATTTCATAAGTTCTATATTAGTCTTAAAACTGCATAGCCACAATGTTGCTGTGCATTATATACTGGACATACATATGCGGGTGTCAAACTAATGAGATGCATATTAGGCTTTCACTATTGTAGCTGTGATTATAATGTTTAAATTAGTGAGGTACATAAGGTTGGGTGTCATGCATCCTAAATACACAGGCACTCTAAGCAAACAGAGAGCAATAATGCTCTTAATGTTTCTTTCATCGTCGTATCAGAACAGTCCTTCATCCTTGGTTACCAGTGAGCTTTCTTCTCTTTGGCAACCAGCTCCAGGAAGCGGGAATGACTCGCATAGAGGGTGAAAGACGAGTCAACATCAACCCATTGGACTTGTCCTGCGTCATCACCAGCTTGCAGCGGCAGCTCACTCACACTGTCGCCTACAGTAACGACAAAGACATCTCATTGTCCCACAAAAATGCTGTTTGTTGCCACTCAGGGAGAAAATGTCTTCAGAACTATAATGAGCTTTTTTTTAAATTGCTGTGTTGACAAATTTCTGGAGCATGACACACTAGATTTTTAAAGTATTAAATCAATGTGCAAAAACGTAAAGAGTTACGATTAAAAAGAAAAAAAACAATTTTTCCTAATCATTGATACCTGAGTCATCATGGAAGTTGACTGCAACTGTCTCCATCCAAGCATTGTCAGTGTTTCTAGGATCATCCACATAGCCTTTATAGACCTGAAGGAGAAAAAATATATAAGTTTTCCTTATAGAAGCGCTTGTTGGATAAAAGGTGACAGTAGACAGGAAGTATTAGTCAACTGCTGACCTGCAACCCTGGTGATTTGAAGAGTTTGGTAATGCGCTCATGGATCTTTGCTTTCTCTGATGGCAACAGTGAAAGGGAGTTCAACGCCTCTTCTGAGAACTCCCGCTGCAGCGTGAGAGAGACTTGCTCACCAGGATCTACCATCCCCTACAACACAAGCACGTGCACACACATGAACAAGCAAGTCACAGGACCATGACATCTTACATACCCAAAACCACTCCCCCCCTCTGTGTCTTGGCTGTACTCTTGAATAGCTGCTAGCACATCATGGTCAGCACAATAAAAAGCAAGGTAGAATGACACAGTGTAAGAGGATAAGTTGCAGAGAAGGTTGAGTGCAAAACAACACATAGCATCAATAATATTTGATTTGTAAAAGCCACCAACCCCAGGAATGGCCCACTCCCCACAGTCTTTCCTCTTGATGGACACAAACTGCAGGATAGGCCGTTTGGTGACCAGGTGCTGTATCTTCACTCCTTTGGCATCTACTTTCCATCTGCCAGATAGTGATGTACATCAGACATTTTTCAAAAGAAAAACAGAATAGTGCACAAAGTTCCCTTTTCTTTGGTAATTGAGCAAATCCATCTTTTTGACATGACAGAAAACTGTTATAATGTTACGAACCTTGCCTCATAAAAATGCATTATAGAGTTTTACTCTTCTGAGTCATTCTTAACATGACTAAATTGAGTTATATAACTCTAATGTGTACATGTATGTGTACTCTATGTTCACTGAGTAATGAACTATGGTTAGTGAGTATCTGGAAGTAAATAAAATGTTACCTTGTGACAATGGGATCTGCTGCATGATTGGGTCCCCATCGTCCCAGCAGACCTCTACCATTCAGCCCTGTACGTCCATGAGGATTTCTAAATGATGGAAAAAGTGAATTTGCTCATTTATTTCTCAGAAGTTTTAAGACGATATATTTGCCAAAATGACTTTAAAAGGTATGCATTAAGTGATGCCTTTGAAATGATTTAATTAAATATTTCTGGAATGTGAAAGGGTTGGTAATACTATAGATCCTCGCTTGAGAATCAATATTCAAAAAAGTAGCTCTATACAACCACTGCTGGATGTTAAAGTAACATCAGGAAATGGTTTGCTAACACATTAGCCATCAGAACTACATAAGCTGATATAGAATACAAAGTCCTGATACTATGACTTTCTTATAGTCAGCTTTGTACCCCTCAAAGCTTGAAAATCACAAAATGCAGATATGAACTACCGGTAGCTGTTTTTGAGTAAAACCATTTCTCTTGGTTCTCAATAACTTACAGTGGCTTTCCCTCTTCCACTTTGTAGCTGCCCTCAAAGCCTGTCCTGTCCACAGCACCATCCACAGTGTTGAAATGTGGAGAGAAAGAGCTGTAAAATATGAAAAAGTCATCAAAACAGGAATGAATAAACTGCAGATTATCTCTGAAAACAACTGGCATACATAACACAAGGAAATCTATAATTAATTCAACATGCAGTCCTAATTTTATCAAAATATACTTGATGCACTTAAAGTTTTTTGTGTTGCTCACCCAATATCAGGATCCGCCCATGCTGGTTTCTTTGCAACTGAAGGGTCAGTGTAGCTGACGGGTTTATATTGCGGCCAGTTCTGACTCCAGTCCACCTTGTCATCAGGCACTGGGAAGCGCTTGATGTTGGATCCTGGATACTGGGGGCATCTGGACTTTACATGAGGTGCTGCTGATGATGGCATTGTCCAGGCACTGGTCATGTAGAGGTTATAGCAACTGGAAGTGATTGGTCTGATGGTGCTGAAAGGATAAGATGAGCAGGAGATAGCAGACCTGAGGGAGAAGAAATGTGAGCCATTGAAATCCAGTAAGTAAGCTTCACTCTGCCTTCCCTGTAGCTGCAGCAGCTGCAGCAGCAGTATGATCCTGGCACCACCCCACATCCACACATTGCCCGCCTGACTGTTTAGCAAATTATAGAAAGTACCTTCCCCCAGCCTAAATCTGTCATTAACTGACAACACATATTAAGGAAGGAACCAAACACTGACACTTGTCACTATTGGGAATCACTGAAACAGGATGAGAGCTATTGCTACACTACTGCACACCCATCTGTTGCCTAAATTAATAATAGTCTAGTTTAGAAAAGCTTGAATTATTATTTGTTAAAATTTGTTCAACATTTCATACTAATATGTTACTTACTTTGATTTTGCACATAAGCCACGTCAATACTGTGTGTATTGATATCGAAACAACGAAAGGTTATGGCTACTGTAATACTGACTTCAATCATATCGCCTGGCTCTGATAATAATGCAACTGATCATGAAGTTTTACCTAAATAGCTAACTATGTCTTCTTTAGATTGCAATGTTAGCTTAAAGCCTAAACTGTCCTATAAATGTAACATTTTCATATCTGCTAGATAAATCTTTAAAAATAACGTTTCAGTCCATACCTAACTCCGGAGGTGCAGACGGTGTACGGGAGTCCAAAGAGAGTGAGCGCTAGACGGATCCGACGGATCCAGTTTGGTTGCAGAAGGAAATGAACCATTCCTTGAGACAAACTCATCAACAACAGTACAACCAGTACATGCAGCATTCAGCGCACCGTAACCAGGAAGTGCACCGCCCGGCGCGGTGACGTCAGCAAAGGGGTGTGGTTACAGCAGTCGCAATCGTTTCCACGGTGACCACATTCGAGTATTTATGGTGAACCTGTCCCTCTTACAAATAAATAAATGAATGTAAAACAGATAGGCCAGTTTTTCCAAACGCAATTTATGTTGCGTTTCTGTTGTGTCCCTCGTAATTTTGTTTTGGTTAATACGTGCATATATTGCTTTGTAAATATTTATTTAAAAAACTAATCTCCTTAATTGAGGGAAATTTATTAACATTTCAGTTGTCTGTTAGGTCGAAAGAGGAAAATTCTAAGCTGTGACTCAAGAAAAGTGCAAATATGATCAAATATGGACAAATTAAGGACATGGTTATCAGACCGTGTAGATGTTAAAATTAAAGGTAGGCTTTTATACAGGTCCAGGGACCATTGGTTTTGAAACTGTATGGATTTGATAGATGATGAAGATGAGTGAGTACTACTCGGACAAACCATGCAGTATTTTTGGGTGAGCTCTCTTGTGTGACGTTTAATGACATATCATTTGATCGTTTACTTCCGTTTTAAATATGTATGTATATGTATGCATGAAAATAACTTTGTGTTTGTAGTCTTTGTGTGTTTTGTTGCCTGTTTTAAAATGCATTTGGTAGTGTACGATTCGGTTGGCACAGTATCACTTTGTTGTGTTTTGTATTTATCTCTATGCACAAGGCAAAAATTACAAACATATTATATTATATTTTAGAAAGGTATTGAATGTGGGAAATCTTTAGACATATCAAAAGATAACAAACACCCATTTCATCAATGATGCTAATTATGACTTGGAACAATGCAAAGGCTTTTAGGTGGGCCCTTCTAACTCCCCTTTTTTATTAAAACAGGTTTCTCTTTTAATACTACAGTACATTACAGATTGATGAATATGTCTAGAATATAAGGGTGCACAATACATATACTATCATTTACTGTCAACTATAATACCTGAATCCTGTTTTTCTCATGTTAATTAAGTAAAATCCTTATACATGCTAACAAAAAGGCCTCACCTGTGGGCACAGCACTCTGACATAACGTTAATGGGTGCAACAAAGTGCAATCAGTTTATAATAAAACACCCGTGGTAGTCGGGGTGGAATGTCCCAAAAAAATCGATAAATGGACCATTTGATCATAAACTCTATTATTCTTGCCATAACAGGCAGCATGCAACATATTTCGGCACGCCCACTCTCGCTGCTGCATGTTTATTTTGCAGGTTGCGCTTGTTTCACTATAACAATGGAGCTGGAAAGGCGGTGCCTCATATTCGAACTGTAGCCAGCTGGCACGACTCCGCCCAAACAAGTCACCCCAGTAATATATCTAACGCACCTGTATTACCGTAGTTTGGCACGCGCATTTACGCTCGGTGCTGAGACTAAATCCGCGCTCGCGCACGAAATCCATTTACAGTCCGGTAGTACAGAGGGCCCGGTCGGTACTCTGCTCCGTCAGTCAAACAATCCACTCGATTAAAGCATCGGACAAACGTTAAACCGTGTTGAGAGCGGCGGCGACGGCAACGGCGACGGCGGTCCCTTGGTGAAACACTCTGACAGAGCAGGAGCCGTTTGGAGAGGAAGAATGGCGGATTCGAGCAGCACCGCAGCAGTCGGGGCCGCAGGCTCCAACAGCGCTGCTGCTGCCGGGGCGACTGGCACTGTTGCGCATGATGGAGCGCCCGGAGCAGCGGGATCCAAGACCGGTTCCGAGTCCGTGAAGGGCCAGATATTCGATGTGGGCCCCCGTTACACGAACCTGTCTTACATCGGGGAGGGGGCGTACGGAATGGTGTGGTGAGTTGTGCTTGTCGTCTCTGCTGGGCTACCGTAGTATCTGAATCAAAAGTGCTAGCTAACGTAAGCTGTTTGTTAGCAAATACTGTCAGCCAGCTAATCTTAGCTCTTGTGTGCAACAAACGTTTAACAGAAAATGAGAGTGCGGTCACGATGTTTGTATTTTCAATAGCTGCCCAACATTCAGACATTGTTGAACCTCAATAAGCCCAGCTTGTGTTTAGCAGGTTAGCTGACTAGCTACAGGCGTGGCTATCAGCTTTACAGGAAACAAGATTGGGAGTGATTGCGCAGGACGTAGTTTGCTATCTGATCAGAAATCGTTTGCAGACTGCATTTTACCACAGATTTCCAACTAGTTGTCGCTGTGGCCATTTGTTTCTTCCGGTATCTGTCTCCCAGTCACATTAATCTGTACTTCAGTTCTTAAACATTCAGCCTGCAGTAAAGCCGCTGCAGAGGATGCAAGTGGGATTTGTTAGTTGTAGCGAGGGAGGCCTTTCCTCGTGTTATCGCTGTTTGTAATCTACAGCCTTGTGTGGACATGTTGAACAACCCTGTTACTCTTGGTATCAATGCCAAGTCAGTGCTACCGACGCTGAGCTGTGAACACGATCAGATGTGACAGCGCTGTGTGTCAGTGTAAAGTGGATGGTAGCAGGAGAGCTGGGCCCACACATCCACTCCAACAGGACTCACCGTGTGGATCACTCGCATCTCAGGAGTGTGTCAGCACGGTGCTGTTTTGTTTGTGTCATCATGGTCACGTGATTCCACTGTTGCAGCATTTGGTGTTTGTAAACATTGTCAACACCCATTGGTTGGTACAGTGTAAGAAAACCGAATATATGGCGTTACACTAGCTTCAAAACGGCGTACAGATGTTTCTTTTACAGCTGTTATTGTTCATGTCAGTGCATTTCAGCCATTGAAGAAGGAACAGTGCCCGTGAACTTGAGCAGATCATGCCGTGTGTTGTGCAATAAGAGAAAATGCTTTTACCAATAGGAAAGATGTGATGTAACGGTTGTTCCTGTTGTTGGTGAGTGCCTGTGTAAAAACCTAGCTTGGATGTTTTTTTTTCCCCACAAAGGGAATCAAGCGATCAGTGAAAGGTCTGACAGGTTTGGCACTGAAATTTACAGGGGGATTGACCGTAAATGCAACAGACCCAGAAACACATCATTCACTGCTGCACTCAGCACTGCCTGTTCTCCATCTACTCTACACCTACACCACACTGACACTGCACCTACACTCAGGCCTACACCTACAGCACTTCACAACATATCACAGCAAAAAAAAAGATGCGTGTCACATGTGCATCTTGGCAGTGGAGACGGTCAGACAACGCCCTATTTGGAGCTTAGTACCAGCCCAGTTTCTGATAGTCATTGTGTGTGAAGTATGCAGTGTGTAATATGAGACCTGTCTTGTGCTTTCCACCCTGTCCAGCTCTGCCATGGACAACATGACGAGCCAGCGTGTTGCCATCAAGAAAATCAGCCCTTTTGAGCACCAGACATACTGCCAGCGCACACTGAGGGAAATCAAGATCCTGCTGCGTTTCCACCATGAGAATATCATCGGCATCAACGACATTCTCAGGGCACGGCACATTGACAACATGAGGGATGTGTATCCTTTCATGGTGTCACTGCATTTTTCTACATAGTGTTCATGCATATGTCACATATTCCCCAAACTTATTTTAATATAGGATTCAACTGATTAATTAAAAATTTAAAAAATAGCTCATCCTTAGTCTTTAACTGCTAAAAGCATTTAATTTCTTGTTTCAGGCTGACTCAACACTGCACAATTGCAAGGAAATCAACAGTTTCAATGATCTTTGCAACAACAAAAAAAAGCACTAAAAAAGAAACGGGTTGATTTTTTTTAATTATTTTTTTTTAATATATAAAGTGCCACACTTGCTATAAGTGTAACACTCAGAAAGTTTTCATTTAACCATGTTGGGGTCAATAACTCATAACAAAACAGTGTGCAGTGACATTTGAAGAGTCATTAACACTATTGCAACAGCTTTGTTTTTTCACTTGAAGTATGTGGCTTTGAGAACTCTGCTGTGACTACACCTGACCAAAAATGATTGAGGTGTGTGGTGCAGTTAAACCCAACAAATGAACAAAGACTAGTTTGACCAAAAGTTCAATAGTTAAAAGGGAAGAAGAAATTAATGTTTTGGCTGGACAAGCTGACTTAAGGCTGCAAATGAAATATAGATATCCCAGAGCTGCTGGTCTTCCTGAACATTATTTTCAACTGCAGTTTCTGAAATATGCAATTTTTATTAGCTTGTTGAATAACATTGTCTAATAGAAGTTGGAACCAAAGTTGATACAAAAGACATTAAAGGAGCTTTGATATGTTGGCATATTCCAGAGGTAAAAATGCAAGATGTTTTCGGTGACTAGGCACAAATGTTGTGAGTAACCCATCTAAACTGTGAGCACCCTCTTAATCGATCATTTAAGAATTTACTAGTTCTGTTTCAACTTTGCTGTTTCCATTCAGCCACGTTATTCAGGTCAGTCCTAGTGACCATCTGCAAAGCAGCTAGCACTGGACCGTGGGCATGGCCGGTCAGTGACTCGCTGTGACTGCCTGCTGCCCTGGCAGTTTCTCTCTGAAAAGCTCCTTTGTCCCCTGAAAAACGGAAAGGAAATGTGTGATGTCCTTGTGTTTTTTTTTGTGTCTGGTTTTCTTGTTTGATCTGCCTGGTTGCTCCACTTTGTTGTATTGTGTTGTTGCTGACTTGTGATGACTCCTGATTTAGGGTTGATGTTACAATATCCAGAGACAGAGACAACAGCAGGGCCTGTCCTGTTATATCAGCATGACTGTTGAGGCAGTAGTAAGGCACTGACGAGAGTTATTAATTTTGCAGGTATTTGGTCTTAAACCAAAGTATTAGACAAATAGAAATTTTGACTTGATGGTTGTTCTAGAGGAAAAGTCAAGGGACCTTCAAAGTTATTACAGTTTATCCTGAGAAGGATATAAATGTTTACAAAATTTCATGGCAGTCCATCCAGTAAGCTGAAATATTTCAGTCTGGACCAAAGTGGTGGACTGATTGACTGACATTGCCATCCCTAGAGCCACGCCAGCGGCATGGATAAAAGGTTTCTCTTTGTGGAGCTGCAAGATTCTGCTAAAGGACATTAGTGCTGATGTTTCAGACTTCTCTGGGCTCGTGTCTGTCTGTCTGTCTGTCTGTGTGTCTCATTCATGATAGAAAAACTCTCAAATGAGACACTACATATTTTAGTTGCCACTGTAGTTTCTGTGGTCACATTTTTTTTAAGGTTTCTGATGTATGACTTGAGTAACAAAATTGTTGCAATACAATCATTGCATCTATTAGACATGACTAAGTTTCAGTTTGTCTACATGATATGAGTCGAGAAAACATGACGGAGAATCATTGCATCC
Source organism: Seriola aureovittata (assembly GCF_021018895.1). Lineage (NCBI taxonomy): Eukaryota > Metazoa > Chordata > Actinopteri > Carangiformes > Carangidae > Seriola > Seriola aureovittata. The sequence goes on along the minus strand of NC_079380.1, from coordinate 17,288,470 downwards.
AGAAGCTGGAAGCTGGTCCAGTCAGTGAGCTACGGAGTGTGGTTTAGATGATGATGTGCCTGATTCAGCAGCTCTCGGCTCGATTTATTTATTTTTTTTTTTTTTAAATTCATTAACTTCCATTGTATAATGCAGGAAACATTTAAAAACGGCCCTTATGTTTTATCTTTGATATAGTCAGTTGTTGTCCCTCCTTGACCCGTGCGTCCTTCCAGCTACATCGTGCAGACTCTGATGGAGACGGACCTGTACAAGCTGCTGAAGAGCCAGAGACTGAGCAACGACCATGTCTGCTACTTCCTCTACCAGATCCTGCGAGGCCTCAAGTACATTCACTCAGCCAATGTGTTGCACCGTGACCTCAAACCCTCCAACCTGCTCATCAACACCACCTGCGACCTCAAGGTCAGCTCACACACACACACACACACACATCATTTCTGGTAGATTTTACACATGCACATACAAGAAAACTACATTTAATAACTTTGCATAGCGCATATGTTACATTTATATGTTGTAAATTTGGTATAGATATTAAACATATCTCTGTGTCGAAGTTACTATTTGGTATCGGGTACGCTTAACTTCATTTTGGAGGCAAAAGGGGATATTTTCTTGATCTCACATGGTGTTTTAAAGTCAAATGCTTCAGTTCCTTTCACTAAGAACCATAATGTGTTTTTTAGCCATTATGTTTATTTAAGCATTGGCACCAGTAGCAAGAAAGAATCCCAGGAATGTTGGATACGGGTGATGGATTGACGCAAGCCCTTCCTGACCCTGCCAAGAAACCAGAGTTGTCACTATTTAAATGATGCAGACTTTCACACTTAAAATGTGCTGTTTTAAAGTTAAAGTTACATGACAACACAGGTGAGCCTTAATCCCCTCCTCTGACGTCCTGTTGTCTCTTCTTACCTTGTCTGAATGGACTTAGCTTTTTTTTTTCCCATCTAGGTCTAGTTGAGGCTTTTTTAAGTGTAACGCTTGAAAATACAAACACTAAATTGGTATGTTGTATTAAAAGAAAAAGGAAAAAAAAGAAAAGCCCTGAAGGCATTTTCCTTTCCTGATTCCACAATGTTCTCAGGCATCTGTTTCTTTTTTTAGCATGTAAGTGGCTGAACATGAAGTGGCCTAAAGTGTAATACTGCTGGAGTGTCTACAGCAGAGATTATCAATGAAGATCTAAACAATGTAAATGAATAACTTTTACTGTCCAGTTAGGTGTCAGTACTTTAGGATTTAGGAAAGGACTTTAGGCAGTTTCAATAACACAATACAGCCTTGGTGCCGGGGCTGGTCACTTTTTGATATATCATCATCACAAGCTACTAGGAAACATAACTGAGGCCATCGTCATCAGTGGGTTTTTATTTTATTCATTTATTTATTTATTTTTGTTGTTGTTTTTTTGGGGGTGAAATGAGCCATCAGGGTTCTCTTTGCTCTTTGGCGTGTTGTTCAGCCTCAGAGTACACTTGTGAACTCTCGGCAGCCAACCATCAATCCCTGGATTAGTTGATCATGTGGGAGGAGTGAAGAACAAAGGCAGCACATATTGTTGCAGCTTTCTGATCCATTCCACTCCAAGACAAAAAAATCAAAATAAACCCTTATAACTGCAGCTACACATTACATCATTACATCTATGGCGTTGTGCCACTATTGTTACTTTAGTATGTGTAGTGTAATACTAAAACCACCATTAAGCCCCCCATTTCTCCCCACTTGTACACCGTGTACTGTAATGCTCTGCTGGATTACTGCCGGGCTCCAGATTTCCTGCAGTTTAGTCATTTGATGAAACAAAAACATAATTTAGAAGCCTTCAAAAAGAGGCCTCAAGAGTAAAAAGATTTCAGGAGAAATAAAGTTTATGAGACAAGCATAAAAACAGGAACTGCAGGAACTGTGTAAAACTTTTACAAACTCACCAGCTCTCTTACCTGACCAACCACTTCTCGTCAGCTGTTCAGTTTCGAAAGGTCTATGAGTGACTTGTAAATCTGACCAGTGATTAATATGATAAGTGTGACCAGCTTGCAGACTGATGTTGACCTTTGACCCTCTTTGCTGTCCTCAGATCTGCGACTTTGGCCTGGCACGGATAGCCGACCCCGAGCACGACCACACAGGTTTCTTGACTGAGTACGTGGCTACACGTTGGTACAGGGCTCCAGAAATCATGCTCAACTCAAAGGTAGGTGTGCGCCTGACTGATGTGGATTTTGTATTTGACTAGATAGTTTCTCAGTTAGTTGACTGTGTGTGTGTGTGTGTGTGTGTGTGTGTGTGTGTGTGTGTGTGTGTGTGTGTGTGTGTGTGTGCGCGTGTGCGTGTGTGTGTGTCTGTGTCTGTTTCAGGGCTACTCTAAGTCCATCGACATCTGGTCAGTGGGCTGCATCTTGGCTGAGATGTTGTCCAACAAGCCTATCTTCCCTGGGAAACACTACTTGGACCAGCTCAACCACATACTGGGTGAGACACTGTTCTCAGTCATTTCTGCAAGATGTTAACACCATGCACTATAACATCACAGCCATATTGAAAAATGTCCCTTACTCTCCTCTGTGTGCAGGCGTCCTTGGCTCTCCATCTCAAGAAGATCTGAACTGCATCATCAACATGAAGGCGAGGAATTACCTGCAGTCCCTGCCTGAAAAACCCAAGATCCCCTGGGAGAAGCTCTTCTACAAGGCGGACTCTAAAGGTAGAGTGATGCTGCTCATTTGTAGCCATTGAATGTGAGAAAAGAAGACATTTATTTAAAATAACAAAACCTAGACTAATCTGAGGGAGGAGCTGGAGGCTGAAGATGCTTTGTAGCGCTCTGAGCTCTGTATTGAACATGACACAGATGTCGCTGTGCGGTCAAACTAACTGTTGGCTGTGAAAATGACTTTGCAGGTGAAATGATTCTGTTGTAACTGCTGTAATTGGATCAGTGACATTAACAAAGACATTTTAAAGTCACATTCATTTATATTATTATTATTATTATTATTATTATTATTATTATTATTATTATTATTATTATTATTATTATTATTATTATTATTATTATTATTATTATTATTATTATTTATAGCCTGAAAGGATATTTTTTACAACAGCCTTTAATGTATAATTATTATAATAATTTAGAAGCTACATTAGAAATTCATCAAGATTATCTAGTGAAGTGGTATTTTGGCAAATTTATCATGGTATTAATATTAAAGTTATTTAGATTAGTGGGATAGTAAAATCATATTCAGTGTTCCTCAAATTTAACTCAAATTACTATTATAAAATATGTATATAATGTCTTGATAGAGAGCATAAAAGAAATGTAAAAAAAACTTGAGTATATTAAATTGAACTATTTTATCATTGTTTAAAATCCCTGAATTGAAGTTTCAGTCCAGTAAATATTTTGACAAAGCTGTATTTTATATTGCTGCACAACCTGGTGACTGAACTAATTTAAAGTTCTTGATGAATCTATCGCAGCTCTGGACCTGCTGGGCCGCATGTTGACCTTTAACCCCATCAAGCGTATCAGCGTTGAGGAGGCCCTGGCTCATCCCTACCTGGAGCAGTACTACGATCCCACAGATGAGGTACGCATAGAGATCGAAGTTGTAAGAGCAGCAGTGTCTTTTTGAATGCTCGCTCGATCAGTATTAAAACTGTGCTGCACTGAATTTGCCCGAAATGAGGAACAACAACACTTAGTATTGAGCTTTGCACAAATGTCGGTGGCAGAAGGGGTTATTAATTCAAACATGTTCGTCAACCACGAGCCAAGCTTTAATTGTAAGCCTTTCTGCTTTGTGCTGGGAAGCCTCTTAGCTGTGTTTGGAATGCAATTAGTATGAAGTTTGCTCCATGGTTCAGCCTGAGACTGGGTAAAGAATGTAATCACTCATCACATCTTAATTTGTGTAAGGATGAAGATGTGATTGCGTGATTATGTAGAAAGCTAAAGCGTGGATTTCTTCCTTTTGTTTTTCCAGTATTTTTAATTGTACTTCTTGTTCTTTCTGTTTTCTTTTTTAGGTTTTCCCATTCAACAGCAGTACTAAGCTTTAAATCCTAACTTTAGGCTAAGGGTGAACAATATGCAAAAAAAATTATACTTAAATTATTTTGGCAGATATTGCGATATGAGTCACGATTTCAGTTGGAATGGTAATTATTGCATTTCATTTTCACTGAAAAAAAAATAGAAATGATGATGATGTTTTGTACCAAACAAGCAGGTTCCCTTACCTCTGGCAATATGTTTTGGGGGCATCTCTGTAGCACCACAATGCTTGATTGATGGTACAATATGTTGTGATACATTTTACCTTTTATAGAAATATTGCAGCTCCTGTGATTTGGATATTGCAATTTTGATAATAATTTGATAAATTGTTCAGCCCTAGTTTAAACACTGTTTCCAGATCATTGCTGCTGTTGTTTTGGTAAATTTAATAACTGTGTGCACAATGTTGCAACTGTGAAATGGAAGTACAGAACAGTTTTCACACCGCACTTCTCAATTTTAGCACTGAAGGGTTGTTAAATGTAAATGTGTGTGTGTGTGTGTGTGTGTAGCCAGTTGCAGAGGAGCCCTTCACCTTCTCCATGGAGCTGGACGACCTTCCCAAGGAGAAGCTGAAGGAACTGATCTTTGAGGAAACGGCTCGTTTCCAGGAAACCTACCAGGGCTCCTGAGACACACAGGTACATAAGAAATGAAACCCAAACACACACCTCCACAGCAGCCTGCACCAGCAGAGCCACAGTCCAGTACCTGCTCTGGTAAAAGCAAGTTAAGCAAAAGAAAACAGCTTCAATCAGCTATCTGCATGTGTCAAAAAGATGCATGCTTTGTCTGATTTGTTTTCTTAAAACTGTGAGAGCTTTGAATTGAATAGTTTGATTTGAGACCACTAGATGTCAGTGGAGCTCCCGTGATTCGTGCGTGCATGTAAAAACACCCAAACCTCAGCAGCAAGTTTTAAAGCCAGTGAACCTGTTTGCTGTCACACAGAGACAACAGGACAGTAATATATGAATAGAAAATATGTGCTTGTCCAGCTTCATGTGATGTGATTATGGCTTATGTAAATGAATAAACATGATGTCAGAAGCCTTTAAATGTAATTTTCCATGTTCACTGAATGGACAGATTAGATTCAGGCTACAAGACATTTTGTTCCAAATACTAAAGTAATAATTACAGGATCAACACAAACTTAAAAACTTCCTCTGGTCTTTGTTTTTCTACAACCTGGGCTCTTATTTCCTTAGTTTAGACCTTAGTTGTGGTTCCTGTCACTGTGGGGAGGTGGTGACGTCAGTCTTGCATATTATCTAAACCATTTGTTTGGGAGTGAAAACAACTGTGGCAGGTTAAAATGTGAAAGTTCTGAAAGTGAAAGTTATTACCTGAACAGTGAATTGTTCATGTCTGTCAAATTTTACAGAGTAAACCTTGACTGCATTTTAAAACCTTTTTTTCTTCAGTTTTCCATGCAGCAATATGTAATCAGCTCATCTTAGTTTTCATCTCCGCTGCATCTCTCAAATCTTACTATAAATAATAGGGATGGGTCAAAATCCTTTATTTGATAAGAATTGTGTCTTTAGGATGTCACAGTCACGAGAATGTGACTTAATATTTAATGTTTAATGTTCATTAATTAAAAGTCTGGATCTGTTTTCTAGCCCTAAAGAGTGACAAAGCCACGCAGAGGCTCGGAACAAGAAGACTCCAAATGACATGCTAAAACAAAAAGAAAAAGGAATCTTCAAGAAACCAACAAAAAGAGAAAACAAGAAATATGAACATTTAACTGCTTATCTTTCCATTTCTACTGCAAGAGAGAGCTAAGTTTAACTTTGATTTCTGTGGTTGGGTGGGGTGGTAGGGTCTGTCGTACTCATACTGTTTCAGTTTTGTCCATGTTGGACTCTCCCTCCTCTCGCCTCACGTTTGCCTCCAGTCAAATGTCCCGACTCCCACTGTCCCATCTGCCGTAACTCACTGCTCCTCTCCTCTCCTCTCCTCTCCTCTCCTCTCTTCTCTTCTCCTTTCCTCTCCTCTCCTCTCCTCTCTTCTCTTCTCTTCTCCTTTCCTCTCCTCTCCTCTCCTCTCCTCTCCTTTCCTCTCCTCTCCTCATCACACTCCTTTGTTCATCTCTCCTGCTCCTGTCGCTGATCTGTCTGTCGCTCCCTCTCATATAAACACATACTACTGTATTAACCAACACCATAACTCTCTTGTCTTGCTCCATGTAAATTACAACCTGGAAAAATTGAGGGCTAAAAGAACGGGGATGTTAATCGGGTGTGTGTATGTATATACAAAAATATAAAAGCTTTTTTTTTTTCTTTTTTCTTTTTTTTTCTTTTTAAGTGTGCTTGTTGCAGTTTTCGTTTGTATACTGTTGTTTGAGTGTTTTCGAATCAGTTCAGAGTCGTATTTGTATGTTTTGGGGTTTATATTTGCAAGTCATTTTTGAACTCTTGATTTTGAGACAAACATTCAGTGTTTTTACTGGCATGTTGGCAGGTTTATAGATTTCTTTGTTGTCGCTTTTTTTTTTTTTTTTTCTTACAAAAAACAAAAACAAAAAAACAACCGCGTATGATGTTCATATGAATGCATGCATTCCTGAAATTTACCAAAGTGGCAGAGAGATGCAAGGACCTTGGCTGGGGAGCAACTAAGGAATATCAGTTTTTACCTTAACTACATTGATCTGCAACTCGTATCAGGGGCAGACAAACTGAACTGAACAAAACCGTTATATTCAGGAGGCGCTGCATGTTCAGAGCAAATCACACCGAAGCAGAGAGCATAAAATAGATTCCATGATTGCCTGTTCAGTCAGATTTCTTTCACCTGTGATGCCTAAGCCCCATTTTCCAGAACGTTCATGTGTTCTTACTGCAGTCCTCTCCAACAGCTCACAAATTAGCACCGTGGAGGCTTGAAACGCCAAACACGTGATGCTCAGTGTCCACCTCAGTTAACAGAAGTTCTGTAGTGAAAGAAATGCCACCAGAACATTGATGTAAGCCACTGGTATAACAATATTATATTGTCCACATTTGGCCCTGTAAAGTCACTTTTCTATTAAAGACAACCAACATCAAATAACGTATCCACCGTCAGCATTACATTCCTATGTTAAATTACATTCCTGTAACAAATACATAGCAGCTGACTGGTGAACTATTTGTCTCATGACACCACTGAAGCCCTCTCTCTTCCTCGGCTCCTCTGAACCCTAATTTTCACTGTAACCATTTTTAGGGAACACCTTGTTCTGGAAAATGGGGGGTGTAGTTGACATCAGCCTTTCCATCGCTCAGTGCTGTTTTTGGACTGTGTTCCTGTGTGCTGCTGTTTGATCCAGGACGACCACATGGAGTCAGAAGTGTTGGCAGGCTGAGACCTAAAGTGATAGTGAAGGCCCAAATCTGAATAACTTAATATTCATACATTCAAACGGACGCAATTTTCGGCAAGCATTTTTAGATTATGGTTATCTCGGCCTACATACCTTTGTCACGGCGGACACTTGGACTTGTCTTAGCAGAGGGAAACGCAGTTTCCCAGTAAATCATGCCAGTGATCCAGCACACTCACAGTAACAGGACCCTGACACTCGCTCACCTGAATGGAATGTCCTAATTACTGATGTTGTGAGTAACACCTGTGCTTCTCCTGCTGCGACACGCCGAAACGTCTGCCGTGGGAAAAAGTCCTGTCGATTTATGTGTGTGTTGAATGTAACTGGCCTGAGTTTGAGAAGTCTGTCACTGCAGCTTGGCGTTCTCCGGTTTTGTTGCGAACATTTACGAGAACAGCGCCTCCTGTAGGACTACTGCAAAAACAAAAACAGCTAAAACGGTCAAGAATGTCCCAGAGGAGTGCTGTACTGTTATTCCTGCTCAGTGCGCGGCCAAGCAACCATCAGCACTTCATGGTTGTACAGCATATATCCCAGTTTGCCCCTCTCTGCCCAGTTTTCTTTTTTGCGCTCCTGTTCCCTCCTCCCTTTGCCTGTGTGTTTTGTGTGTGTTTTCCCAGCCGCCTGTTAACATACTGGATGTGTATTTCTTTAATGTGGGTGATTATAGTGCTGTTCCTCAGAGATGGTTACTCGTGTGTCTTTGAGTGTGTGCACGTTATAGGCTACTACTTCTGTGTGTTCATTGTTCGCATCAGTCGTCAGTGTCTGCTCCCTCCTCTCCTCTGTGACCACCCACCGACCTGTGGGTCCAGCTCAGTCACCAGCTCAGTCTGCACTAATTTTTGCCTCTTGCACTGGGACCAGTAAGAGAAGCCCGCTCCCCTCCCTCCCTCCCAAAATGGACCAACACATGCAAAATCATCGGTTTGTTTGACATGGTAGGCGGTTCTCTCTCAAGCCATAGCCAGCACTGTGGGGTCAGTGTGAGGCTTTTTGGTGCATGTGGTGACGCTCGTTTTGTTCACCCTCCCAACTCTCACCACGCTTTAACCAAAAGGGCTGCCCCCCCCCCCCCCCCCTTATTTTTTCACACCTTTTTCTGCTTATCTACTGTGAGACTGATGAAGACCTTTTAATATCTCTGACTTTGCTGTCGCTTTCCTCCTCCCTCCTCAGAAAATCATGCCCCCCGCCCGTTGTCTCAGCTGATTCCTAGATCATGGACGGTCATACAAGCAGGAAAACTCGCTCCAATCACACAACTCAATCAGCACGCCAGCACTTTGTCTTTCCAGCCATGCTCTGTCCCCTTCGAGGTTGTTATTTTGGTCGGTCTTTCCCTCTCTGTCTCGTATCCTGCTCGTCCAGCTTTAAGTTTCCCCTGCTGCGTGTGTTTAAGGCTCATTGTCCGCAGTAATTTATGTCTGTGTAAAAGTGTTTCTGTATCTGCTCATGAGTAACATAAAGCCAAGACTCTTTGTCGTCTGTGTGTGTGTGTGCGCGTGTGTGTGTGTGTGTTGGAAGTGTGTATTGTTTCCTCACAGCTTGGGCCCTCTCCCTGCAGTTACCTGTGCTTTTACATCTGTGTGACTGTTTTTCTTTCTCTTCTTTTTGACCAACAAAGAAAACAGTCACACAAATATTTTTTTTTCCCTCCGACCTGCCACCAAACCAAACATCTCACTGGGTAACTAACCATGGGAATGAACCAAGAGGACCCCTTTTTTTGCAATCCTCCTGAGACACACACACACACACACACACACACACACACACACACTTCTCTCTCGCTGAGGAGTGTATCTGTGTGTTTGTGAAGTGTTGCACTTAAACACACCACATACATTCACACACAGTATCGACAAGTCTAAAGGCCTGTCAGTCTGAGGCCTCTTTCCAGATATTGTTGTTTTTAAATGGCTGTTCTTATTATTGCTATTGTTGTTATATTGGTGAGTTGTTGTATTTTTCTTTTTCTCTTCTTTCTTTCATTCTTTTTTTTTCTTTTTTTTTTTTACATAAAAGGGAGTTATAGTTGTATCATTTTTTTATTATTAGGATGTTTTTATTTGTATTTTTTTCTTCCTTATTTCTCTTATGGGTGAATTATTATTGGCAGTGTTTTCAATCTTTCTAAAAGTTAGGGTTTTTTTGTTTGTTTTTTCTTGTTTTTTTTGTATTGTTTTTTGTTTTGTTTTTTAATTTCCCCTCCAAGATCTTAGAAGGAATTATTTTAAAAGAAGATATAAGTAGACTGTCAAAGAGATATGAGTTATTGAGGGTTATAGTCTGTATATTCTATGGGTATTATGAATTAAACGATTAATAAAGAAACAGAATTATATACCTATAATTAAATAAAATTTCCTGATACTGTTACAACTGTCTGTGGATGTTTGTTTCTTTTCCTCTTGTAGTATTTAGTTCTTTCTTTTATGGTCCTTTCAGCACTTTTGAACTCACCCGTTCACCTGGACAAAGTTTCTTGACTATCTAAGGTAATAATTTGCTGTGATTCTGTTAATCTTTATCAGATAAGAAACATGGCTGACCTGACAACAGCAGCAAACTGCTTAGCTTAGTTTTAGTACGAGAACCCACGGCTCAGAAGAAACGGGAAATGAAGCCACACAACTATAAAGCTGATGTAAAACAACCACAAAGAGATGTGGTGTGTGGTCACTTTGCATCTCTTTCAGTCTGGGTGTCTTGCTCCTATAAAGGAGAGGTGGGGGGGTCTTTTCAAGGGCTATAGAGTATTTGGAGTTATAAATAGCAGCTACTTATTGATATTATTTAATATTAGATTATTTAAAGTTGTTTACTTGTCATTCATCTATCCTACTGAATAAATAATGTTAGTATTTATAATGTGAGAATCAAGGTTTTAAATGTGAGTCACTTTTACTCATTTCCCCTTCTGTGAATCTGTCCCCACAGCTGGACATTTCCAACAGGCGGCTGTTCTCCTTAAAAAAAATCTCTGCTTTCTCATCACTCCTTTCACAACATTGTTGGAAAACTGTTTTCCTCTTTTTATTTTTTTGTCATTTTGTGGAACTGTTGGCAGGTGTCATTGGTTGTTACCATGGAAACATGGCTTAGCCTTCAAACAAGTCAGAATCTTTGTGAAACTGGCCTCAGAAGAAATAAAGTTACGACGCTACTTTCGAAGTTACATGTCTCAGCATGGCTTTTCTCTCCATCCCCGACATTCCCAGAGTCTTTGGCAGCAGAGGTGTCGGATTTTAAGTTTGAAATTTATGTGAAAACAGAAAAATAAACAAACATTGAACTTGATCTGTTTTTCAAAACAACCAGCATATAAACATCCTTTATAAGTCAACAGGACAAACCTGGGAGTGTGAGAACATGCTAGAAAATCACATTGCACTGCAGTGAATAGATTTCTGCCTTCTGGTGAAAACCAGGTTTGTTGTAACATCTAAGAGCGACCTAGGCCTGTTGCACCATTGTTGTCAGATGCCAGCTTTGTTATTGGAGCTAAACAATACAGTACTACACTCTGCTGACTTTGTACTGTAGGTATAGCGAGCGCACATGCCTCCAGACATGTAGCTGTTTTCATATTTCTGGCCTTGTGGGTCAGAGTTCAGTTTACATACCTCCACACGCTGCCACATCCTCTTTGTCAAACAGACGCAGGCTAAGAAAACCTGCTGCACTTCCGAGGATGCCTTTGATTTACTTTTCGTCTATGCTTGTTTTTCTTCAAGCTTAAATCTGGAAAGAACAATAGATTTTTCCTCATTTACACCACCTGTGAGATTATTTTGAGGCTAATTACTGTTAGATGTGTTCTGTTTCATTAATGCGATGTCCCCGACAATGAAGTAGAAAAATGTTGGTAAATGTGGTGTCCAGGTATGACACACGTGTACACACACACACACACACACACACACACACACACACACACACACACACACACAAAGCCACTCGTTCCTGCAGAACAAAAGCAGTGTAAACAGGGTGAAATAGTCCTGCCACAGGCAAGGGAGAGGCCAGTGAGGGAGAGGGCAGTGAGGTGAGCTCTGAGCTTTGAGTCCGTGCTTCATTAACTATTTTTTACAGCTCTGGAGGTTTCAGGTGTCTTTGCAAAGCGTGAGTAAGAGCAAGACTTACCCTTTTCTTGAGTTATGAAACATTCGTGGGATTCATGTCTTCGGTCTTACCAGTCTGTCAAGTTTTTTTCTTATCTTCCAAAGAAGACAGGGAGCAGAGGTTGTCTTCCGTCAAGCTTTTAGACCTGTTCGTCAGTGGAAGACCAAAGAGAGGTGTTGGCTGTCACCACTGAGAGCTTGGACACTAGGAGACACTTATCTGCCAGTTTAGATTGATCACAGTTTTTTATATAACATAAAAGGTGAAGTCTATCAGGGGGTCACTGGACGTGTTTGTTGGGGAAAGATGAGCAATTTTTTGTATTTCATCCTCCCGGCGTTGGGAGGATACACGCTCACCTCGTTGTACCTGCTGAAGAACCCACACATTCTCCATAGGAGGAAACGCACAGCCTTTTACTGCACACACATCTCGCATAGAGGAGGTAAGGGTGTGGAGGTGGGGGCAGGAGGTGGAGGTATCTATAATCAGGTTTTGAATCAGGCTGATTCAAAACCTGATTGTGACTTGTGCAGTGCAACTGTCAGCACAGCTGTGTGTCCGTCAATATTCAGGGTGTCATGAAGGATTACTGACTGGCTGTTAAGTAGCCAAGGAGACGGATGCTTCACTATCAAAGGATTTGTGCTTCAACTTTCCACATCTTAAAGGCTCATTCATTTTCACAGGTTGCACAGTGTTGCTTTCTGGGTTAATGACTCAAGACATCTAATAGTTGCACAAATATTCTTCACTAACTTTTAAGACAATCTCATTTTATTTTACTGATGTTTTTTTCTGCAATTTTGTTTTTAACCTGCAGCAAAAAGTCAAGTCAAAGTCAAAGTCAACAAATAATACAAAAGATAATACGAATATCTGATAACCGATGACAACTTAATGTGTTGTAGTGAGGAGTAGCACTGTTTCAGTGGCTCAGTCTTGTTCTGCTTCCATATATCTGGAAGTATATTGAAAATTTTTAATAATATGACAATTTGAAAAAAAAATTCTCCTCAACTAAAGTTTGTCCAAATGTAGCCAAGTGTGCCTGTTTTCTGTATTTCTGGGGTCCCTGGCAGACTCGCCCTGGGGTCCCTCTGCTGCCATCATCGACCCTGACTCTGTTTGTTTTCAGGATGTGGGGAGAGGATAGAAGGCACCATGGAGGCATTCACACAGTGAGTACCGAACTGAAGAGGTGAGCTGCAGAGGCAGAACAGCTGCTCAGTTGTTAGAGGAACACAGACTTTCCCCTGTAACTCAGTCCAGTTTCCCCTGATTTTATCTTTTCTTTCTGATGAGCTTAACATCAAGTAGATTATCCAGCCTGGTAAATTGTCTTATATGTGATAAGAAATTTTCTGTGTTTATACATTCGTCATCTCTCCACTTGCACACCCTTGGGTGCTGTCTAATTGACTGTATGAGAGGTTTTCGGCCTCTTCTAGAAATCAGAACTATGTCGTCTTGTCGCCTGTGTCATGAGACAAGTTAAAACTGCTGAAATAAAAATCCTAGTATTAAAGATATCAGTGTTGCTGGGTGTCAGGGCTGAAAATCATTTAATGACGCACTGTACAAAATACATTTGTGCTTCATTAAGGAATCACACTGTGTGCTGTCCTTTGTTGTTTGTGGTACCGCATTTGAAGAGATTGTTTTCTCATGTAAGAGTGGCGTGCTGCAGACGCTCTCTCAGTTTGCAGGTAACAAATGTGTATATTCTCATTTCTTATGGTTTCTCCATCTGTGCGTCTGTCCGCAGTGCTGTGCAGCACGGCACACAGATGCTGGAGCTGGACTGTCGCTTGACACATGACGGACATGTGGTGGTGTCACATGATGAGAATCTGCTGAGGCAGACCGGACACGACGTCACCATCTCCTCGCTCGAACTACAGGTGGGAGGACAGACCTCACAGGACTGTGGGTTAGGTCAAAGGTCACGCTGAGACAGCAGCTCCGGCTTCCGCGGGCCAAACAGTGTTTTCTGGGTTACTTTTTTTAGCCCATGACACTGGCATGGAAGAGGCTTGTTACATAAAACAGGATGAGTTTCTCATCATGTGCTCACACACAGCAGTTACATTTACATGTTACATATTCAGCTGCATTTCAGGTGGAACAGCTGCATGCAAACCCAAGTATTCACTTTAAACTTACCTGAGCCATGGAGCCACATATGCAGCAGGACTTTTAAGGTTTCCTTTTAACTGGAACTGTGTTTTACATCAGTGTGTGCTAAGATACATTTAAATCTTTTTTTATATTCACTGAGTTTTTCGTCAGATATATTGCTGTTTTCTAAGTGAGTATTTACTGAAGAATTGTATTACCTTCAAATAAATACTTGAGTTTGCATCCAGCTATCTTGCATGCAACAATGCAGCTGCAGCATACGATCATAACAAGATATATATTTCATGACAATAAACACCACAATAATCTAGTTTTTCAGGTCTGTTTTTCCACTCTTTCAGGATTTGCCTTTGTATAAGGAGAGACTGGAGGTGACATTTTATGCAGGTGAGTTTTTCCTCTTATTCTTTAACAAAAAGCTGCTGATGAACTAGGTCAAACAGTGTGTGTGTGTGTGTGTGTGTGTGTGTGTGTGTGTGTGTGTGTGTGTGTGTGTGTCTGTGTGTGTCTGTGTGTGTGTCTGTGTGTGTGTCTGTGTGTGTGTCTGTGTGTGTGTCTGTGTTTGTGGTGCAACCTTCCTTTTCACCCCTCCCATCCTCCAGGTCACTATAGCAGCGGTGCTGACAGGAAGCTTGCTCTGCTGGAGGACGTGTTCAGGAAGTTCCCTGAGATCCCAGTCAGCCTAGAGATCAAGGAGAACAACCACAAGCTGATAGAAAAGGTACAGAACACCTAAAAATAGATAAATAAATAAATAGAATAACCACAGCACAGTGTCTTCCCCAAAGGATATGAAAAAAAACTCTGCCCTTCCTCACTCCTGGATCACGCTGCAGAAAACCTCCACTTTTATTTCAACTTTGATGCAATGTATGATTTTAAAGTGCATTTTGTAAAGTAAGAAAATCAACCATGTAATAGATAAACACTTGGTGAGCGATATACTCATAACAATAGAAACATGGTTTAGGGAGTGTTAGGCAACTAATCAGAGCATATCAGTTTCAAGGCTTTAGGTTTTGTGCAGGTTTTACAAATGAGGGATGGATATGAGCGGCCTGTAAATGTCAGTCAGGCCCCATGGACAAGCTTTGCGAGGCTGAAGATGTGTTGTATTCATTTAAAGTGTTTCACCAAGGTTTGTAGTTCGGAGTTTTGTGGTGACTTGCAACTATCTGGTGAAATGTCAGGATTATCCCAGATTATGAGCTTTAAATTGCAGCCACCATTTGTCAGTTCTCTTCCTGTTTGAAGCCCTTTTGGACGTCATGTTGCTTTTAGACTTCCACGATTAAAGGTGATAATTGACTGCCCTTGATTTCCCCCCCCCCTTGTCTGTCTGTAGGTGTCTGACCTGGTGAGATGCTACAACAGGGAGGAGATCACCGTCTGGGCCTCTGTGAACTCCAGGATCATGAAGGAATGCCACAGAATGGTACATAACCCACTTGGGGGAGACAAAGTTACTTGTACAGTGTTATGCTACCATTTCACACCTAATGTAAAAATGTGATGGCATTACAAGCTTCTCTTAGTGCACCATTAGCTGTCTTTACTCCTCACGTTCATAAAAGCTGTCTCTGTGTCAGTGTTGACACCCACCCCCACCCCCCCACCTCTCTCTCTGTGTCTCTGCTTCTTCGTAGAACGGATCCATGCCGTACAGTTTCAGTATGAACCGAGGTGTCCTGCTTCTGCTTCTCTTCTACAGCGGCCTGCTGCCCTTTGTGCCGCTGGGAGAGAGTTTACTGCAGTTCTACTTTCCGCGCATCATCAACAGGTGTGGCTGCACGCTTGTGTATCTTTGCATGTTGAGTCAATGCGTGTGGTCATGGGCGTGTGTCATTACACAATGAGGTCCTTGTTGAAATTTGCAAATCTGTTCATAAAGAGGAGGGAAACGGTTGACCTTGATGATTGGACTAAACCACAGTTGTCTATGTTTTATAGCAGCATCCCACATCTTAATCTGAGTTTTAACATATCACACTATGATATTTTAGTTACTGTGGCTGTTTGCCATTCTGTACATTCATCTGGTTTAATCCACTCAGATTTTTCCTCTCTAACCTTTGGTATCAATGTTTATTGTTTCTCTCTATGTGCTGATGAAGGACGTTCATTCCTGAGAAGCGCATCCTGAGGAACAAGCTCCTCGTCTGTTTGTTAGAAAAGTGAGTGAAGCTATGGTTCTAGTTAGAATGGCTTTTGAAATTTAAAGTGATAATGAGAGAGACATTAACGAACATTTCCATAAAAAAGTATAGCTGACTGACTTTGTACGCAGAATTACAACATGTTATGGGTAAAATCAAGCAGTTTAGTTTGTGTATAGACTGAATTTTCATAGATTTTTACATGCTGTCATTCCAGAGTAACTATGAGGAAGAGTCTTTTTAAACATCTTGCAGCCCGTGGAATTCAGGTATGAAACCACCAGCATCTATATCTATCAATCTATCTATCTATCTATCTATCTATCTATCTATCTATCTATCTATCTATCTATCTATCTATCTATCTATCTATCTATCTATCTATCTATCATAATGTATCTAGAAAAGAACATATTTTGGCCCCAACATCTGAAATAATTATTTTTCCCAGGATACACGAACAAGACTTTAAAACCAAAATATCTGCATGTTTATCTGTAGGACTTAATTTAACCAAAGAACGTAGTGTTTTAATGCAGAAAACACCTCATTATTTCAGCTAAGATTAACAGTTCAGCTCACACAGCCGCTGTGAGTGTCTCCGATGCATCACCTCTGCCCTGATGTGAGTAATCTCCACTGGGATGAGATCACCCCCATCGTCAGGCCACGAGTGGTCACTGAATAGTTTGAGCATGAAAACAACAAGTCATATGCTGTAGCTCTGTCAGCTGCTGAGGGCCTCGCCGCACTTGTGAGGATTTCTGAAGCAGGGAAGAAAAGCTCTTCGCCCCATCATCCATATAAAAACAGAGGGATGATTTTTTTTCCCACCACACTCCAGGAGAAAGTAGTTAAGTGTCAGTTGTAGAAGTGGGAGAAACAAAAAAAAAAGGGGGGGCTACTGTTTCTCATGATTAAGCAGTATGTGATATATTGCAAGAACATCATCTGTAATACATCATGACATCTGTGTAACCAATGACGGAAACATTAGCCTGACAAAGTCCACTGTACATGTTAGTATGAGTTCAGTGTACTGTATATTTCAATAATGTACAATAACACTGAGGAGTATCTCAATGCTGCTGCCATGGGACTGATAACATATTATTACATATCAATATCATGACATTGTGCTCTATCAATTATTTGACTACAGTGTAGCTGAACAACTGCTCCTTGATGCCCCAGTGTCTTACTTTATGTTGATGTCTGCTCTGTTACATCTGAGACAACTGCTCCTCTCCCACTTTAGTTTTCAGTACCATTAAGCTGTAGCTGTAGCTCAGAACTGCAGCAAGGATGACAGGGGAAAAGGACACTATGTGATTTTACTGTTTATGTTCAAACATAATCCTTGGGGGTTTTTTGTGGTCAGCTTTATTTCCTTGTTATTTGCAGTCCCACAGACCAAAGTAATCATAATAAAACCAGTTATTTTTCCCCCTGTCTCTTTCCGTCTGACCTCATTCAAACCCAATATGTAGAAAAGTACTGTAGGCTCGCATATCTGATGAAGGTGACAAAATACAGAAATGAAAAAGATATACATTTCATGTGTTATATAGTTAGACCTTTTATGAACAAACTGTTACTCCAATGACAGACATCCACATAGATTTATTCAGGATTTGGGAGGGGTAGTGATGCATAAAGAGTATAGTCAACACCAATCATAGATGCAATTGCATTTAACCATGTTTTACAGCTGGGGTCTGAAACATGTCATCAGTTCAGAATCACATGTATAAGGAAAAGGTATCAAGGTGATGAAACAATAGCTAAGTATGTTTTTGAGTTGTTAAAGAGGGCCTGTGCTCTCCAGGATCCCAAACCGATCACTAGGGTTGATTGATATATCTGTAATTTCAGGTGCATTTGTTTGTGTGCAATGAAGATGACGACATAAAGGCTGCATTTGAAGTAGGAGCCACAGGGGTGATGAGTGACTATCCAACTGTTCTATCAAACTACCTCAGCAGAAACAGAAGTCAGGAGTGACTTCGAAACACATCCAGTCATGAGAACTCAGACATGGCAGTTTTCTCATGAATGAGGATTGTGTAAAACAAAAAGAAAAGAAAAAAAAAAGAAAAGACCAGACTATAAAAGAGAAGTAGTACAAGTGTGAGACTCATTTCCACACCCATGACAAGATTAGTCAGAGAGCTGTTGGTCTACCAGGAAATGTTAAACACTATCCAACAGGAACAGAACTATCATTCAACTCTTTAATCTCAAACCTAAAAGCACTGTTGATGGAATTATTTGTTTGGGGAGTGATCTGCAATCAGTTCATATCTATGGCCTCCACCCAGAAGAAACAGCCATTGATTTTCTTTGCAGCAAATATGCCAGTGCTAGAGTGAATATTTAACCAGCTGGACCATGTCACATGACATCACATTTCTCATGATAAGAGAGCAACATGACTTTGTTTTGACTGTGTCTCGTGTTATTTCCTGACATTATTTGTCTGGTTTGAGTAAGTGCTGGACTTAAATAAATGATCTGGGACAATTCACTTGTATTAAGCTGTTATATTCTCTTTTTTGTGCTATTAAGTTGAAAGGAACACAAACATGGGGTCAGAAACTAAAGTAAAGAAAAATTACAATTATTGGTGCTACAAATATATTTATGAAGGTGAGTACAGTGTTGTTGAGGTTGTGTTGTGCATCTGTATTCAGTCAAACAGTCTCACATCTACTATATATGCACATAAACTGAGGGTTTACATGTGCAGCAGACCACACCTGTGTCCTTGTTTTCCCAGGCCGTGCACGGTCAAAGTCCGTTTATAATCAACCAGTCTATTAGTGAAACAAAGGCTGTATTTTCCTGACCCTATTTAGCTGTGCCTTGCAGTGTGACGAGTGAGTTAATGGAATATAAGTGGATCAGTGCCAACGAGGTCTTTACAATAAATGCAAAGAGAAAAGGTGTGATTAAGTCACCAAGCAGAGAAATAAGGCTCTTGTGACCATACAACCAGGGACATTCACAGCTACCACTGAGGACACAGGGGATCTGTTGTCAGTGATATTTCTAGGAATCAAGGCGGTTTATCGACATTGAGGCCAATTTAGATTCACATATATGTTGTGGGACTAAATACCTTAAAGACTAAAGTATCGTCCACCAAACTACAGTTTCTACCTAGAAGGAAAGCTTTTTAATAGAGTGAATCAATTACAGAAAATTCATCTGAAATCATTTTTATAATTGAATAATTATTTTAGTAATTTCTAAAGCAAAAATGACAAAACGTCTTGGTTTAAGACTCTGAAATGTAAATATTTGCTGTTTGTCTTAATTTTCTGTGTGTGTGTGTGTGTGTGTGTGTGTGTGTGTGTGTGTGTGTGTTGTGTGTGTGTGTGTGTGTGTGTGTGTGTGTGTATCTTTTGGGTTTTGGACAAAACAAATGCATATTATTGTAAAACGTCAATTTGAGCTTATTTTGTCCACGCAATAGCCAACACCTGATAAACCTGTCTTGAAAATTATCCAAAAAGCCCAGTTAATTTTCTGTCAATCAATTTATTGATGCTTGTCAATACTGCTGGGTAGGATAGGATAATAGGTTAAAAAATCTGATAGGTAAAAAAGAGCAATATTTTAAGGCTACAACTAACTACAAAACGCCAGAAAAAAGTGAGAAATTTCCCATTTTAGATTTTACCATCTTCACTTGTGAGTAATTTTGACATCTTCAAATATCTTCTTTTGTTTTACCAGCAGTATAAAATCAGATAAATATATGGAGTTTACTATTGAGTGTGACAAACAAGAGCATCAAATCCTCATATTTGATAAGTTGGAAACAGCAAGTATTTATCTATTATCAAAATAGCAGATTTTGTGTTGATCATCTACAATATAATGTAGTGAAGTAAAAGTACACAGTGGCATGAAAAGAAAAGATAATGCTCAAGGTAAGTACAAGTACCTTAAGTGTGAACTTAAGTGCAGTAGTTGAATAAATGTACTTTTTAGTCAGTCTACAGGAGACTTTCATCCCAAATCCAGCAGCAGGAACAGATAACCCACGAACAGCCTTCATGAAACTGTACCAACAATCATTCTGATGGCAATAAAGGGCTCATGTGAAGTCGAATCTGATTGGTTGACCCACATTCTAAACGTCACTCTGAGGCTCTCATTGGTCGACAGGGATTTGTTTTGCAGTCTTCAGACTTCCTCCTCTGCGTGTTTTCATAAACAAACCAAATTTTTCCTCCCGCCGGGGCCGCCGCACTCTCACCCTGTCAGCTTGCCAGCATTGTCGGATTCCTGCTCCTGGTTTAAGGAAGAGGCTGCGGAGAAGCTTTGAAAGCTAGTTCAAAAAAGAGACGCGGGCAAACGCTGCAACAACCAGAGACGGTCGGTGTTGTCTTCATTGTCCGAACGGTCAACGCGTGGTGGTCGACTGCTGAACCGAGCACACCTGCCGACCTAATACCGGCTGTAATCGCATGGTTTTCAGCTGTCAGTAACATTGGGCCGCTGCTTAGACTGCGAAGAGCTCCGGTAGTATCAGGTGAGTCGACAGACACCGAGGAATATCCTGCAATGCGCTTCTGAGCTGCTGTTAGCTGCTGTCTGTTGTGACTATGCGGAGCTAGCCAGCTAGCTAACACACTCGCTAGGTCGGAGCTAATTTCTCCTGTAGCTGACACATGCATCAGGCCGCTTGTGGGCATTTGTGTCATTATTTAACCACTGGTAGACGGTCACCAGTGTTGGAAGTGTTGTGCAGAAACGTCGCAGCAGGGCTTGAATTTGGGTTAACTGATTGCAGCTAATGAAGCGACAATTCTTTGTGCAAACTGTTATGAACCAGGAAACAAGCTGCTTGATAAACGGCTGCCGTAACCCATCTGCCAGCATAAATCTGAACTAATTGTGTTCATTTACAATAACACTTGCTTTGTTACAAACGTTACTTTGACTCTATGACTTTCAGTTTCTGCACAGTGACAATAACACAGATGCATGATTGCAACACATTCAGGTTGTTTACTAGGGCTGCATTTCACGTATTGTTAGTAGATTAAAGTGTCCATTTTTATGGAAGCCAATTTCTGTCAAGAAACCAAAATTTAATCAGACATCTTATTAGAGAACTAAGAAAATAAGAAATATTTGACACTTTTGCTTAAAAAATGACTGAAGTAATTATTCATGACTAAAATAATTAATTGACTATCAGAGTAGTTGGCTAATCATTCCAGCTCAAACATTTGCTGATAGGAAGTCTAAATTATGAATTGGGCTTCCATAGATTTTTTTTTTTTTTAAAACAATTAACTTTGTCTATAAAAGAAGACACCCAGAAGTTACCTGAGCCCAAAGTTTTGTCTTATGATTTCTCACTTTCTCTTGATATTCACTCTATAATTTGACGGATAACAAAGCCAGCAAAGGATTTATGAAGCAGGTCCTCAGTTAAGACATTACATTGACTTTTATTCTGGACATTGTCTGGCCAGTTAATGCTCTGGTTGTTTCTTGTTACTTTGGTCAGGTTATTTTGGGATAAAGCTTGGGAACGGCATCTTGCTATTATCAGTTGTGTTCTAACTTGTTGGAAAACCTGTCTGTCTGATGTCCTGGAATTCCTCACAGATAGGAGTAAAGTTGATCAAACACAGGAAAGGAACCCGGCCAGCACCACTCCTTTATCACTAATTAGTTGGTCTCAGGAGTCATAGCCTGTATGCCTGCATCACTAACCCATGCACAACAACAAACCACCATCCTGCTTCCTCCTTTCCTCCTCAGACATGGTGAAGCTGACAAAGGCCAAGACATTCCAGGCTTACCTGGACTCCTGCCACCGCCGTTACAGCTGTGTGCACTGCCGCGCCCATCTGGCCAACCATGACGATCTTATCTCCAAGGTCAGCCTGCTGCCACCCTTTGTTGTTCATGATCATTTCGTTCGTAAGGCTCGTACACCGCTTCATGGTTCTCGCATAGTTAAGAAAGTAGAAAATCTGGACTGACATAAACCTTTAAAGGAGATGTCTCAAACTTACATTTTGGGTATATTTTGTGAAAGTGGAGAAATTACAATTGATATCATATTGTCTTTTTGATCCATATGTATGTATGTATGTGAAGTATCCCCCTTGTTTTGCATTTTTTCTCTAATTTAATTTTTCCTCTGTCATCTAGTCTTTCCAAGGCAGTCAGGGCCGAGCCTACCTCTTCAACTCTGTGTGAGTATTTTATTTTTGAATATTACTTATTGTTGGCACATTGACTGTAGAAAAGTGGCTACACTTAATCGTAGATTTCCAGTCTTATTTTTGGACCTATTATCACTAAGTAGAAAGGTAGAAATCACATTAAATAAATCAAATCAATAAATATTCCTTTGTATTCACCCCACATTATGGTCCAATCTTTTCAGGTTAGATTAGTGGCCTTGTAAGCTTTTTGTGGGCCTTACAATCTATGATTTTCTTTTATTTTCCCAGTATATTATTCCAAAAATAGTCATGTTCTCCCTGAAAACAAATTCCCAGTATCAGACATGTTTACACACTGTCAACAGATAATTTGATTTACTGCAGACTGGACCTTGAAGTTGGGGGAGTTAACTTTAGTCACGTTCCTACTGGGTTAGTAGGTCAGGAATACTCTGGCTGTAACCATAACTTGAAAAGGCATCAAGACTCTCCAGTCAAAATAACTTAATCTAGCTTTATTAGCACCGATTCAATTTAAACTTAATCTGCTCAGGTGAGTCACTAAATGGTTTCCTCCATTTCCCCATGACTGTTTCACGAACTTTAGTCTTTTTTCCTCACAAAGCAATTCATCAAGAATATTAGTTTGATACCAGAGTGATGAAATTGTACTTGTGCGTGAACAGGAGAATGATTTTAGTACTGTGAATCAGAGAAGAGCTGTTGTTTGATGACACTGCGTTTGGTTTCAGGGTGAACGTCGGCTGTGGTCCTGCAGAGGAGAGGCTGCTGCTCACAGGACTTCACGCAGTGGCCGACATCTACTGTGAAAACTGTCACACCACACTGGGCTGGAAATATGTAAGCATGTACTCCTGCACAGAGGATGCTGGCTTGTTGACCATTAAACTGGATTTATGCTTTTACGAAAAGAGGTTAACCTGGGCCCCACCATTTACAACTTGGCATCATATTTCATCCATTGATGGCACCCCTGTAGCTTTAAATTGATTTATCGCACATGATTAGGTCAGGTCCTGCCCACGTTTACTTTCATTCATTGTCTGTGATGGAGAAGAGTGGTCGTGGTGAGCTTGAAGGATTGAAGTAGAGATGGCTTTGCTAGATGTCTGACATCAAAAACGGGCTACTCACAGTTCTTGCAGTCCCCATGTGGCGCCTTTCTAACCCACATATTTAATTAAATTTTTGAGAAGCTACACATCAGCTTCAGTGTAGCTACAACCATTATGGTGTAGGCTCCAAAGTTACATCATCACCCCTCAACGTACAAATATAAATACAGTTTAACACATTTTATGATGTTTTTGGAGATGGCTTAATGTAGTTTGTTATCCCTGTGTGTGTGAAGCACACATTGCTACACATTCATACACTCTTTCTCAATAATGCTACAGTGCTTTTTTGTGGGGGGAGTAAACAAATGATTCTTCAGTGAAAAAATTAACATAGTATCAAGTTTGAAGAACAAGTTTGAAATTTTGAATATTATTCATATTAATATTGTTATGATTAGATAGTTAAAGAGTTGAATAAATGACACATTCAGAGTTTCTGCATATCCTTACATGAAATTAGTACTGAGCAGTTCACAACCCAGGTATAAGTTTGGTTTGAGCTACACTTTAATCTTCTTTTATTATTTACCCTGTTGGACTTTCCTTCTGCAGGAACAAGCCTTTGAACTGAGTCAGAAGTACAAGGAGGGGAAGTACATCATCGAGCTGTCCCACATGATAAAGGACAACGGCTGGGACTGAGAGGGGAAAACTTCATCTTTCTTCATGACTTTTTCAAAAGTTGCATCCCCCTCGACTTAAAAGGGTTCCAGTGTAGCTTCCTCATCCCGTGTTCAAGCCATCGCTGTGCCACACTTTCACTTCGTATGGCTTTGCCAAGAGTAGCATGTGATGCCTTATCTTTTTCTGTTCTTCGTGTTTTTCCAGCGACCACAACAACACATTTGCTGATATCGCTATCCTAATTGCTAGTTGTGCTGGGACATGGACCGAATGAGTGCAGGGTTTGTGTGTGAAAGACTGGCAGATGTAGTCACACAGACACATGTGCGTGTTCGAGTGACGAAACCCTTATCAGTGACCACGAAACAGCCTCGCTCTGTGGGGGCGAGGCAAGTGCAAGTCAAAAAATCCTCTTACACATCAGATACAGGTATTTGGGTTTTCCCTTTGAGTTTAGACTATCTGGCCCAAACTGTGTAAAGTATTTAGGCTTGTTTAACCCATAGATCATTTGCGAGTGATGCGAGGGTATGGGAATGCTTAGAGCAGTGGGAGGGCTTTTTTTTTTATCAGTGAAATTCCTGTTTTGTTTTATTTTATAGTAAGATCAGTGACACTTGTTCATCTTGTGCCAAAGGCAATCAGTGTGTTGAATTAGTAATGTTAAAGCCCACAAAAAGAATTCTTAAATCTGGAGTATGAGTGTCTTGTGATTGTAGTTATACATTGTGTGCGTGCGTGTGTGCGTGCGTGCGTGCGTGCGTGCGTGCGTGCGTGTGTGTGTGTGCGTGCGTGCGTGCGTGTGTGTGTGTGTGTCGCTGAGATGCCTTAAGTTGGATGGTGTATTAGTCGGGTTCACATCTACAGTTTCCACTGCACAGTTGGGATATCTTCACTTTTACTTAATGATGATGAAATCTACCCTTTGTGTTTGTGTATAGCCGAATACTGAGCTGCCCTTACTGATACATTTACTCAATCATGTTAGAGCAAAGTGTGATTAGGATTATGTAGCATATTTATGGTGATTTTTAATGTCTGCTTCTTTCATTAAAGTGTATTATTTTAACCTGATCTTTCATTAAAATACAGTGTCCGAAACGTGCGTAGTTCAGTTTTCTTTTGCTTGTGATATGTTGTTGTAGATATAATTCTGACCCTGACTCCCACAACACATGTCTGTCTTTTTTGAGATGCTTGAGCGAAGAGGTTTCTCTTCAAAGTACAGAAACAATGTAGAACTCTCTTCACCACATGAAAAGTGATAATCCTCCACATCACTTGACTTTCAGCATCATTTTTAACTTATTTTTTAACTGAGCACTTGCTGATGCATATGACATAATGGTGCTGGAAGAAACTGTTATAAAGTTCACAGCATCAGTTCTATCTAATTTCTGATTAAAAACAAGACGACTTGTGCATTTTAACAGAGTTCGCATTCATGGAGGAAGAAATCCAACAGAGTGCTGTGACTGGTCAACAAATCAGCCAGCAGGTGGTGTGAGCACTGTAGTACTGTACCACTGGAGTTGGTACTTTAGAATATATTTTAACTTTATATATATAATAGACCATATATCAATTTGTAGGCACCCTGCTGGTTACAATATGCTACAGCACACAATACAAACAGTTGGGCTGCATTAATTGGTTAAAAATCTTTTTTTCTATTACAAAATTTATATCAGGTCTGATTCGAAAACACTTTCTTACAGAAAATAATAAAACATCAAATGAATTGTATATACAATACATATAGAAGACGATTCATTTTGTGAGTGAAAGTTATTAAATGATCTATGTACTGCAATAGTGATGTTATATAGTAGTATTTTACATGTATATTTTATGGGATTCAGATTTCACAAATGATGGCTAGTTAAGGTTTATTACATTGCAGCTGGATTTATCTGTGTACGTCTGATGTATGCAACTGATTAAAACTTGTTTGGATAATTAATACTGATATATTAGGTAAACAGGTAAACTATCTATAAATATCTTTTTTTCACTTGTATTCTGTCTGGTAAGAAACCACATTTACAGAAAAACAAATTCAAATTTGCAGAGGATAAAAACATTAATTTCATGCCTTGCACAATCAAAGTTAGACAAAAACTACACATTTTATTATCTGTTGCATCACTGACAGTTTGACTGTTGCATTATCAAAATTACTCAACTTGTTTTGGATTTTCAAAACACAGGCAGCAATAGAAAGTTAATACACACCCTCCTCTTATTGTAAAGAAATGGTGATTATACTTGAAGCAGGAACAGGTCACATGAGTGAACTCTGATCAGAACTAAGCTTTTTTTTAAAAGGCATGTGGTAGAGAGGCTGCTGATAGTCATGTGTGTGCAGTTCATTCCCAGCTGTCTGCTCTGCTTTCACTTTTCAGTCCTCACAAAGTCTATTGTATGTATACATTATAGTAGTAGTGAGAAACTTTACAAGTAGCATTGAGGGATATTCATTTAAATGTTTTTCTTCTTCAATAAAATTTAAAATTTAAAATAATATGTTGCAGCATACAGAAGGTCTGTTACACTGTGGGGTACACACCACCAAGTAGTGCAGGTGTTTTCTCCCAGTGTACTGAATATAAAAGCTTGGGGGAATGTAGGACATGTAATGTGATGGAGCTGGGAGGTAGCTGGAGTAAGTAAAGCTTAGATTTCCATGTCAAGCAAGTTTTAGCAAGACAACCCACTCACCTAGGCACATGTCTCTCAGTTAAAATGATGTAGGCCTACTGTATAATTTGTATTGTGGTCAAAGCTACTGGTGTCAGAAATTAAACTGTCATGAACCAAATCAAAATCAAAATTAAATTATTTATTTACACAGACATTTCATGCAGACGCCTTTCCTCATCATGAAAAGTGGTTGTGTTGTGCTGCGGTGATGCAGACTAACCTGGTCTTTACTGATGCCAAATGTACACTATGTCCTTTTCTCCTGTGATATTGGACTGCAGCAGTAAAATCAGTTATTAATCAGTTTTAAAAAATGAATTTAATTTGATCTGACTCAAATTCTGTCAAAGCTCTAATGTTTGTTTAATTACAATGACTAGTTTTTGAATACACAGAAAATCAAGACAAAAAACAAGGCATGTTGGTTCTATGCAAGAGGCCTCAGTCAAATCAAAAATGCTCTGAGGATATAAACCTCAATAAATAAAATTACAAATAAATTATGCATATGACAAACTGTGATAGCCATCAAGACTCACTAATGGATGCTATGGGTGAAATATACATTTTAGGAGATTTATTGCGTGAAGACAATATATGATTGGGTAAAGATTTAATCTATAGACAAAATCTGCCATAGAAAGGAAACAAATGTTCTGAAGTGAGGTGAAATGTCCCTTTAGCTGACATCAGAAACACCCATTTTCATTTTACAGTGTCACCTTGACAAAGGGAGCCCCAGAGTGTGTCTCCTGGTCATTCAATCAAGTCAGCCTTTAATTGTTTGACTCCTACAAGGAGTTTAATGTTGATTTAAATGAACATCTCCCTTCCACGCTTGTTATCCCATGGTGAAAGCAACATACAACAGACACATGTATACTGTGCTCTATTCCTAGGCGGGTGTATGCTGGAACTTGACACTGTGTTATTGTGTTTGCTGATCGTCTCTACATTACGCTGTTGTCTCACTTTGTAATTATTGCAAAAAACACAGTATTTAGTGGTTGATTTTAAGATTTATTTGACACCTAATAATTAATACGCCAGTGTGTAGTGACTACTAGCGTTTCAACTGCAGTCAGTGCACTTGCAGCAGAAGATACCACAACACACACGCTCTACAAACTCTACATTTTATTTCACGGTTTTCCAAACTTCTGTAATATGTAATTGCTTTAAAAATTGCTACCAAACAACAACACGTTCTACAAGATAATTTTAGGTGCAATATACAACAAGGGTTAGATATTTAAAGCCTGTTTCTGTCGACCACCCCCACGTCCACACAAATGGATTCTTCCGAGGAGGTTGGTCATGTGACTTTTTCCGTTTCGCCATTTTCCTCTTCTAAACCCGGTCCCTTCGCTGGCAGATACGTTGTCGCTCCCTGTCAGCGTTTTAACCAGCCCAAAGCTGACGGTGGGATAGGGGAAACCCTAAAAAGAACATAGTCTGCCTTGTAGCTGTATCGCCCCGAGAGAAGAGCGAGAATGTCTTCTGAGGAGAGCCCCGAGTACTCCCCTTTCTTCGCTGTGATGGGAGCCTCTGCGGCCATGGTCTTCAGCGGTAACTACCCTAGCTTCTCCACCTGACATCTCTGTTTCATTCTTTCAACGCTAACCACGACTTAGCTCAGACAGATGTTGAATTCCTACTGCGTTGTTAGAGAAAGACAACACACGTACTGTCGTCAGAGATGCAGTGTTGCTGTTAGCTGGGTCGGTCACAGCTCACACACACCTGCCAAGGATGCGAGGGAGAGGCGGGGGAAGGTGTCCGTTGACATCAAGCTGCTGACCCACCAGCTCCTCACGCCACCAGCCTCGTAGCTAACCGCGTCCTGCGTGAGCCAGGTTATATTATATCATAGCTGTAACGATGTTTTCTGGTGCCTGCTAGGTTGGTGACGCAGACCCTCTTGCAGCTGCTTTCTTTAATCTGTCAAAATGTATTTTATCTATCAGCGCACGAAGGACCAGATTCACACGAATAATAAAATAAACAGGATTCTTGATGAGATTGAACACAGCGCATGTTTCCCCATTGGTTTTACTGAGCTGCATCACAGGAGGGCCAACGCCAAGGCCTGCACGTCAGTCTGTCACATTAAAGGCGAAATCCCTCCATTCATTCATGTGCAGTAGACAGGGTACACCCAGTGTGTCACAGAGGAAATATAATCCGCTACAGACAGTGTGCTGTTGGGGGAGATATTGTGGGGAAGTCGAGGGATTTCGATTCCTGCAGACTCAGATAACTGTCTCCATAATTTGGAAGTCGCTGATGATTTGATGATGACAGCAGTTGACACTTGGTGGTTGTCCATCTGGTTAGTGAGAGACTGGGCTCATAACAGTAATCTAGAGATGCAGAGATCCATTTTTTTTCCAGTAACTGCAACACATTGTATTAATCTGATACTAGTGTTCTCTTTTTCGCAAATTTAAAATCTGCTTCTGGATTATTTTTATATAAAGTAACACTAGGCCAGGGACTGCTGTGGGACTAAAACTGAGTCAGTAGCCTGTTGTACCTGAATGTAACTAAAATTTTAGAATAAGTCAGGCAAAGAATCTGTGTTTAATGTAGATCGGTCACACCCTGGCTGACACCCAACTCAATCAGTGCGTCCTTAATTAAATCTAAATTAGTTTTATTTTAATGTAGTATCTTACTACCTATCCCAGAGGTCTCTGTTCAGTAGCTCATTTATACCAAAATCGACTATATTTTGAGACTGTCCTGCACAAACTTTGGTCAGCTTCAGCTGTTATGGCTCAGTGTAAATGCTACATGGGAAATTTGGTTATTAAATAACTATTAGTAATGATTACATCAAACATTGCCATTTTTTCCGTACTGGCCGGGCTCTGTTTTGCATTATTGCCACATCGTACGCTTCACAGCTTTTAATCAGAAAACAGTGTGCCCATATCTCAATAAACTCTCCATGGGTGTTGCTACAGTGCCACAACCGTTGTTTGATTGCTCACTATGGAGTCGGTCCAGGATTTCTCAAAGGTGGCAGTTGCATGAAGTGGAATCCCTGATGTAACATTTAGGAAAGGAGATGAGAAAGATGATCCTTATTAAACATTCAGGACAACTCAATCAGGCCTCTAATAACTGACATTTGTGTAAAGCTGAAGACCCACTGGACAGAAATATGATGTCCAACCCTATTCAATATCAATGGGATGCGAGTACTCCGCCTTTTAAAAAAACTGGGGGAGAAAGCAGGCTGTGCAGAGTTGGCCCATAATGCATTGAAAAGGGGAGGTATCAGAAATGTACTGCTTGTTAAATTTAATAGAGAAAATGCTGTTACTTATTTACACAGTGCTTATTAACAACCATTTACATAACCATTGAATGTGTCAACACACCCACAGCAGCAAGTGAGTAGAGGTGAAAACTGTGTTGTGTGATACATTTATTCATGCACAGCAGGGATTCATTGTAAGCAGGTAACATCCTGTGTGCAGAGTTTCTCACCACTTGCTGCCATCTAAGCCATGTATAATGATCGGCAGTTGGCCTGTGTAGATCCATGCTCACCAGCTAACAAAGAATAGCACTGAATACTGTAGACTGCATACATTAATTTTCACATTGAACGTAGATGCTGTTAAATCGTCAGAGGAAAAGAGAGATTTCCCTGCGTCAAGTGACGAGTGTAGATGAACAACTACAGGTGACAACACGTGGGATGTGATGAACTGGCTGACATAAAGCACATGATGTGCTCCCTACTGCTGGTGAAGTCTTTGACCTGAAAGTGAAATAATTTACTGATCCTGTCCTGAATACAACACAGAATATTTTATGTTGCTCATGCTTGTCTGACAAAGTGTCAACAAAAACTGAAAATTTAAATTTTTCTGAAAACCACAATATGGTCTTTAGTCTATCTGTAGTCATTATGGTAAAATACATACTGTAATAGAGCTCATGGCAGGAAGGAAGCCAAAGGGCTTGTACAATGTCCTCCCCAAATACAAAACAATTCAGTCAAGTACAGTTATAAACATCAGACAGCAAAACAAAGAAAACAAAAATAACATAAGAGCAGATACAAGAAATACAAAAAGAGAACTTACTATGAAAAACAAAACGAAAATATACAGAAAAACACAAAAGCTTGAAGTTTAGGATTATTGCAAGGCTACTGTATTACTGTAGATTGCGTTTTAGATTGTACAGGTATATGCAATATATATACAATACACTAACTGGCAACATGTTTGCAGTTATGTGTTCTGTGAGAAAACCCAAACATAGATGAACATTTTTTAAAATATCTATCTTTAATTTCTCAGCTAATTATTGCTGGATGTGAGAGAGCTGGAAGTCAGAACATTTCTACTACTGTTTCATTGGGAATCATTTGTAAGTGAAGACTGAAATGAACAGAACAATTAACACCAAGTCTCTCATCTCGTACTCAGCATTAGGAGCAGCGTATGGGACAGCAAAGAGCGGCACAGGCATTGCTGCCATGTCCGTGATGCGGCCAGAGCTCATCATGAAGTCCATCATCCCTGTGGTCATGGCGGGTATCATCGCCATCTATGGGCTGGTGGTGGCTGTGCTGATAGCAAACAACATCTCTGAGAGAGTCAACCTTTACAAGTAAGATGAACCTCTGATCATTTTTACCTTTTCATTTTTGTTTATGCAATTTGTATGGATTGAGAAACACATTATTTTATATCTTTTACATTATGTTTATGCTTTCCAATGGAATCTCTCTCACACACACACACACACACACACACACACACACACACACACACAAACAACCCCACCATCTCCTTAACTCACAAACTCAATTCCTGAGAAAAGCATCTGGCTCTTAAGCTTTCTGAACATGTGACTTCCTTTGTCATGGGACATTTGCTACATCTGGCTTGATGCTGTGTTTTGCAGTAAACCATTCACTTGGACTTGCTGGTTACATTTTTATATGAGGGTTTACATGAGGGTGATGCATCCTAACCATTAGGCCACCAGATGCCACTCATTGTTAATATTGAAACTATTGCCTATAAGTGGTTTGACAATTGCTTATAAGTGGTGCTGTTTGCTTTGCGTGAAGTCACAGTGAAACAGCAGTTGCAGCGTCTTTAGTTTCATTAATGTGACGTATTTCTGACTGAAACAGAATCTGCAGGTGGCCTTTATTTACTTAAAAGTCTGCATATCCTTGTGTGATGCTGTAGAGGACCTTTCGCCTCCACCTACACTAGGCTTGGGAGATATCCAAAATTTAATATCTAGATATAGTTCAGCCCAAATATTGCAATATTAAGTTATTATCAGGGGGCATATATTTGATATTATCATATATCACGATGACCTAAATTACACTTCTTTTACGCTAACTACAATCACATTATTTGAAAATGAAAAAAAATTGACCTGACCCATGATATCTCTGAAAATATGTTGACATTTTAAAGGAATAGACAAGTGAATTTTATTATTTTTTAATTTTTAATTTTTTTTATTTCACTTTATCTTTGAAGTTCCAGAGCAATTTAACAAGCAGGAGAATGACCGCACAGTATTGGTCCAAACAGCCACATTTTACCTGTTCAAGTCCTTTAATGTCCTCGCTGGTGGCACCATGTATCTTTTTATTGGAAAACCACACTTGTTGCTGCTCTGAATGGAGGAAAATATGGGTGTGATCTGTATATGCAGTATGTGTATTATTGCCAAGATATGGCTGAATACACTACCTCTGTACCACATTAAAAGCGTGTTGATACAGATGAGCTAAAATGTAATGCCTGTACTGTGAATTGCCACAGATATCAGAAGTATTCAGTTGAAATTTCATGCAGCAGTTTCCCAGATAACTTCATAGAACAGGGCTGGATGTTGATCTACTGGATGTTAGAGATATTATTACCTTGTACAGTGACGGTTCTCTTTTCTCTCTCCAACAGGAGTTTCCTGCATCTTGGCGCTGGTCTGAGTGTGGGTCTGAGTGGTCTGGCGGCCGGGTTCGCCATCGGCATCGTGGGCGACGCCGGGGTGCGAGGCACTGCCCAGCAGCCCCGGCTTTTCGTGGGCATGATCCTGATCCTGATCTTTGCTGAGGTGTTGGGGCTTTACGGCCTCATCGTGGCCCTCATTCTATCTACAAAATAAGTGTCTGCATCAAACACCATCTCATTCATTCCACATCAAAGCAGCAAGAACAAATAGGAGATTTTCACCTACTTCCATTACACCCTGTGGGTCTGACAGGATGGGATGGCAACAGAAACATGTTGGCGGTCGACTTTGGCACCTGTGTCCTCAGTAGATATCATCTATCCATATTGTTTAAAGCCATCCAGTTGTGTCAGGTCCTGTGCGTACAGAACGGGCATGAAGATGTATTGGTTGTTGTGGGATGATGTGTGGACAGTCTGCCTGATTTGTTGTCTGATCTTAACCTGTACAGTGATCCCGAGTCCCTCCACCTCCTGTAAATGTAGTAACCAGTCTGTGCTGTGAGTGTGAGTATCAACGTTTACCCCTTTGCCCCTTTCCCCTCCTTTGATTTTTGTTTTACGTTGGTGGTTCTGATTGTCATTCTCTGTTTCGAGACTGCTGAAAAATCGTGCACATTAGTATTTTATTTTTTCATGTTCTTTTTGGGGACCATTTTTGAATCACAGTGGTGAGGAGCTGTCAAGACTTTTTTTTTCAGTATTTATGAAAAGCTATGAAGATTTTGACTTAATGAAACTGTCTAAATGGAATACTGTTTATTGAATACCCTATATACATTAAAAAAATATATATAAATTATCTGTGTATAGTTAGATTAATTGCACTGTGGGTAATTGTTCAAAGTGCTTGGAATTCCTCTGGGTGTAGTGTGATTATTAATGGAGGATGTCCACATGTTGACATGGAGTTGACAGAGTGTATGTGTGTGTGTGTATGTGTGTGTGTGTGTGTGTGCGTGCGTGTGAATGAGCTGAGTGCATAATGTGTGCAAGTGGATTTATGTTTAATATGACATTCTCAAACACTAGTATCGTTTACCTGTAGTGCTGCTGTCTTGATTTTTTTTTTTTTTTTTTTTTTTTTTTTTTTTTGGTTTTGTTTAAGGTGAAAGCTCACTGTTCAGCCATGCCTGTCAGATTTCCAAATAAAACTCAACCTCCTCCAGAACATCATTGTCAAGTCTCTTTTCTGAAATTAACGGAGTGAGTAAACCTGTAGTCTAAATGGAAAATGGTTAAATTGGTAAATTAAATGTAAAGCAGGAAGGACTTCCTATAGATCATTGTAGTTTTCATCAAAAATGTAATTTAATTATCTTAAAATCTTTCAAACAGGTAAGGACAAAGGCGATACATTTTTAAAATGAATACAGAGGTTTCAACTAGGGCTACAACTAACAATAATTTTCATTATCAGTTATAGATTATTTTATTGATTGGTCTGTAAACATTTTGAGTGTCATTACAGTTTTCTAAAGCCCATGTTGACTATTTAAAATGTATTTCTTTTGTTGTTTTTAGCATTATTCCAACGCCTAAAGATTTTCAGTTTATTACCATAGAAGTGTATAAAAATAGTTTATTTTCCTTATGGGGAATATGAGGAAAGACTGCCTGAACTGGGGTCCAGGGACCTCCAAGGTCCCCAAAGAGAATTCCCATGCATATAAGAGTTATGGAGGCCTCTGTGCTCTTGGGAACTTTTTAATGCAGCAGAATTTTTTTGTATCCTTCCCTGGATCTGTGCCTCAACACAATCCTGTCTCTGAGCTCTGCAGGCAGTTCCCTCCACCTTCCACCCCAATGCATATTATTACTCTGGTATGCATTGTCAGCTTTGAGACCTTATATAGATGGGTGTGTGCCTTTCAAAATTATGTCCAATCAATCGAATTTACCACAGGTGGAAGCCAATCAAGATGTAGAAACATCTCAAAGATGATTCAAAGAAATAGGAGGCACCTGAGCTAAATTTCAAGTGTCATAGCAAAGGGTCTGAATACTTGTCTCAGTGTGATATTTCACTCTTGTCTCTTTAATATATTTGCAAAAAAACTTGAAATTCTGTTTTCACTTTGTCGTTATGTGGCATTAACTGTAGATTTTTTTTTTAACCAGAAGACTGCAGCATAAACATAAAATGTGAAAATACTGAAACTGTCAAACACTTTCCAAAGTCACTCTAACTGTAATGAGGCAATACCGTCCAATGTATATTTGAGCTCTAAAATATGTCAATATTACAACAAATTTGCATTTAACCTTAGAAAAACTGTTTTAAGTGTGTTATATTAATATTAAGTAAGTAACATACCATGCTCATCCTTGATTGATTAGCTTAGGTTACATAAATGTGCTTTGCCATCATAAAGGACTTCTACATTACCCTTGATAAAAGGCCCAGCCTGTTGAGGTTTCAGACATGCAATACTTCATCTGTTCTGAGTTAATATACAATTGCATTGTTTTGCTGAGAAGGGGAATGATTGAGAAAGTCATGACGTTACAGGTCAGGGCTGATTGGGTGGTTGAATTTCTGCTTAGATTTGTTGTTTTTGCAATTCACTATTGAATTTGTCAGAGTAAAGACAAATTTAAAATTAATAAAAAATAATAATAATGAATAAGGGATTGAAAAGAAAAACAACAAAATACTCGACATAACTGAGCGCAAAACAAGAAATAAATGAGAAATGTCAGTGACAACATGCATAATAACAAACAATAACAAATCAGTCATGTTAAACACTTCTCCTTTTTCTATCTGCTTCCTTTGTAGCTCTAGGAACAAGCCTCTTGCTGGACAAGTGACAAAACCAAGAGCAGAGAACAAAGGAGCCTGGTGCTCCCTCTTCTCCCTGTGGCCGTAAACTCCCCGGGCCTTGTACTTCTTGCAAAATCCTTTTCTCTGAAGCAGTGAGCACTGACCTCTGACATACATATTTACATCTGAGCAGGCATAGACACACACACTCACATGAAACACAAGTACTCCACTTTAATGGATGTGTGGCAAGAACATGAATAAATTAAAAATGAGGCCTCACACAATCATCTGTTTTTTTCTGTAATATGAGATTTCAAGATGCATCAAATTATCTGAATGATCAGTCCAAATATTTATGTGGAGTTTATAGTTTCGGTAATCTGATTATTCTTGAAATGGGCAGGTCATATGCTGCAGTCTAAATATTGTCATGGAAATAGGTAAAAACAAAACAACAAAAAAACAATGTTGTGATTTACTTTACCATTTTATAAACTTTGTTTACCCCACCAGACAAAAGTTAATTTTTACAGTTAATTTTAATAACGATTTTTCCAAGTAATTGCTAAGTAAGCATGTGGTCATCTAACGCTGCAGTTGTAAACCCCATTTGAAAGGCGCTTTCTGTCACATTTTTGAACATCAAGGTTTGAGCGACCGAAAAAGAAGATAGTTTGGTTAACCAATAGAAAAAGAGCTCATGTCACATTGGACCAATCAGATTCAGCAAATATTTTCCCGGGCATTAGAGCGTTTGAAAGCCCCAGAGGATACAAGCAGTAACGAACGTAACGGTTAAACGTACTCGATTGTCAGATCATTTTAACGTAATCTTCGTGCTTCACAACCTCGAAAAGAATGGTGAGTATAGGATTATGTTAATTGTTTTTATTTAACAGTTTTGAAACATCTGTGGTCTCATCGCATGCAGTAGCCCACATTGGTGTTAGCTAAGCTTTGAGAAGTTACTGAATTAGCTAATGCTAATGCTAAGATTTTGTAACGGTCAGAATACTAAGCTAGGTTTGATAACGGTCAGAGTACTGAACTAGGTTTTATAACGGTCAGAGTACTGAACTAGGTTTTATAATCCTCAGAGTGGTAAGATTTCTGGCGAAAGGTTTTAGGTAGAGGAATCAGAAAAACATTATGGGATTAAGTGTATTTTAATTGGATTTATGGTGTTTGCTGATTAATGGAAAGTCACCCTTTAAATTCAGTTTGGATATGCAGGCTGTACATTAACAATGGACAACATGTGGGGACAAAATACCAAGGTGTAATAAAATAAATAAATAAAACAGCTGAATAAAGTTGACTAAAGACATCACAAATAATAAATTCACTTACAGTTTTAGAGCCTTATTTTAAATTAGAAAAGATTTAATGGTCTCTAAGTACACTCACAAAAGCGGTTTTCCTTGATAAATATACATCTATGATTATGAAACCTACCTAAGATAATTATGCAGTTATATTGATGACATATGCTTGTTTTTTTCTCTTTTTGTTGTAATGCAAAATTAGTTATTAATTTAGCTAAAAGGTCTGATTATTGTGAACTTGCAAAATGTTACAAATGGCCTTTGTTTTGCTCCAGCGTGAGTGTATCTCAATCCACGTGGGTCAGGCTGGTGTCCAGATTGGCAATGCCTGCTGGGAGCTTTACTGCCTAGAACATGGGATTCAACCTGATGGTCAAATGCCGAGTGACAAGACCATTGGAGAAGGGGATGATTCCTTCAACACATTCTTCAGTGAGACTGGAGCTGGAAAGCATGTCCCCAGAGCTGTTTTTGTGGATCTGGAGCCCACTGTCATCGGTAAACTCATGATTACAAGTCGACTATAGTTGCTGCTTGATTAGATTAGTAAAGCCTTGACTCATTTTGATTTAACCTTTCTCTTCAGATGAGGTGCGCACTGGGACCTACCGGCAGCTGTTCCACCCTGAGCAGCTGATCACTGGCAAGGAGGATGCTGCCAACAACTACGCCCGTGGACACTACACCATTGGCAAAGAGATAATTGACCTGGTGCTGGACAGGATCCGTAAATTGGTGAGTCACATAAGAGCAGGAAGACACACACCAGGAAAGTAAGAGCAGTGCATGTACTGTATGCTGTATCAACTCAAATTATTACTCAATTATACATTATACATTACCTTTCCACCACCAGAGGGCACCTAATCATTATCCATGGCAACTATGACTCCTGACCATTTGATTTATGTTTATTTATATTTTAAATTTTATATATATTTATTATTTATCATTTATTATTATTTTAAATATATTTTATCATCTGTGCAGTGTATTTTGTTTGTTTGTTTTCTGAATGTGCAGAACTGTCAAGTGTCAAATCAATTTCCTCAGAAATGTTGAGAATCACTGATCTATATTATATTACTGCAATCTTTTTATTTATATCCGTCCTCAGGCTGACCAGTGCACTGGTCTTCAGGGATTCCTGGTTTTCCACAGCTTTGGAGGTGGTACCGGCTCGGGCTTCACCTCCCTGCTGATGGAGCGTTTGTCTGTAGACTACGGCAAGAAGTCCAAGCTGGAGTTCTCCATCTACCCAGCTCCCCAGGTGTCCACTGCTGTGGTGGAGCCTTACAACTCCATCCTGACCACACACACCACCCTAGAGCACTCTGACTGTGCCTTCATGGTGGATAATGAGGCCATCTATGATATCTGTCGCAGGAACCTGGACATCGAGCGTCCTACCTACACCAACCTGAACAGGCTGATGAGTCAGATTGTGTCCTCCATTACTGCTTCCCTTCGTTTTGACGGTGCCCTTAATGTTGATCTTACAGAGTTTCAGACCAACTTGGTGCCATATCCCCGTATCCACTTCCCTCTTGCCACCTATGCCCCTGTCATCTCCGCTGAGAAGGCGTACCATGAGCAGTTGACAGTGGCAGAAATTACCAACGCCTGCTTTGAGCCATCCAATCAGATGGTAAAATGCGACCCTCGCCACGGCAAATACATGGCCTGCTGCCTTTTGTACCGTGGCGATGTGGTCCCCAAAGATGTCAACGCTGCCATTTGCAGTATTAAGACCAAGCGCACCATCCAGTTTGTGGACTGGTGTCCCACTGGTTTCAAGGTCGGCATCAACTACCAGCCCCCCACTGTAGTTCCTGGTGGAGACCTGGCCAAGGTCCAGAGGGCTGTGTGCATGCTGAGCAACACCACTGCTATTGCAGAGGCCTGGGCTCGGCTTGACCACAAGTTTGATTTGATGTACGCTAAGCGTGCCTTTGTCCACTGGTATGTAGGTGAGGGTATGGAGGAGGGAGAGTTCTCTGAGGCCAGAGAGGACATGGCAGCTCTGGAGAAGGATTATGAGGAGGTTGGACTTGACTCTGTTGAGGGTGAGGGAGAGGGAGAGAACGAGGGGGAGTATTAGAAAGCTCAGAAAGCTGCCAGTTATACAGAACAAACACACATATTTTGTTATGAAATACATTAATGTTTTTTTTGTGAAATGCCATTTTGGCTAGGTTCCTATGTTCCTGTTACACAAAGTATTTTAAAAAAAAAAAAAAAAAAGGAATGAGGAAGTTGGACTGGACTGTTATGGGTGAGGGAGGAAAGTAAGTGACTTAACAGCCCTTGTGAAGCTGAAGATGATTCAAGTTTTTTTTCTAAAATGCATTCCAAAAACTAATGTTAATCTATCAAATATACAATTTGTTCATAATAAAAAAATACTGGCAGTGTTCTGAATAAAGTTCCTGTGACATACAAAGCTGCATCTGTTGATCTGTTTCTTTGGAGAACATGGTTCTTTTGCTTTGTTTTGATGATGAATGGAAACCAGTGATTTAATTGGTCATTTAAAATCTTAATTCTGAATCCAGAAAATCACAGACTTGAGTTTTAGAATTTGCTGTACAACAATAAATACCATATACAACATGAATGTCTTGTAGAATATATAACTGATCAGCCACATTAAAACAGGTAACATGTTTTAATGTTTTGATAAGTGTTTTTTTTTAACTATGCCTTACCTCAGCAGTTCCCTATGTTTTTCTTTTTACAGCCTTAAAAGTACTGAAAGTTTCAGTGGTAAATATTAAGAGGTAAGTTTAGCTGTTTTCATCAATACATGAAATTGTAAACTTAATCAAATATTTAATGAAATCCAGACAGTGCACCTCAAAAACACTGGAATCAGCCAAACCATATTACAAACTTTGTTTACCCCATTAGGCAAAGTTAACTTTAACAGTTGATTTTGATAACCCTCTGCTTCTCTAACACTGCAGTTACATTCCTTTGGCTGTGACAAACCCCACACAAAGCACTTCATCTCAGGACCATGTTGCTGCTGATACTTTCACCACTAAAGTAGTTATCATATTGCTATTTTTTATTCTCAACAAACATCACCTTCATTTGAGCAGCAAACCAAACGGAAACAGGCAAAACTTGAAAAAACACTATCAGTCATGGGCATAACTTACTGATAGATGAAGAGACAGTTACTGTGTCTGAAATGAACAGATTCAGACTTCAAATTAGCTTCAGAAAATTCAGAATTTGCCCATTCTCCCCCTAAGCTGCCCCTATTTCAGGTGTGTACGATTACAGTAACACAAATACACGTCATCTGTCACAGTATATTGAACATCTAGAGTCCATCAGCCTGTTCAGAACCTTAAGTGACTGGGTGTTATGCCGAGTGCACAGTGACCCTGGCTTTATCAGGGCCTACACATGTACATATGTGAAGAGATGTGTTGGTTTACTGTATGGACAAGTGGACACTGTGTAAATGCCGTACTCACACATTTAGTTGGTAAATGTGAACAATAAAATAAGCTCTGGCATGAGGAATGTCTTTCAGTGTGGCATTGGCAAGTTAATTCAAATAATGCAGTATTACATTTTATAAAATGCATAAATATTTCAAGAACCACAGGATGGCAGTCTGACTTAAGTTGATTTTTTTTTCTGTAATAATATGATCATGAACGAGGATTATGCCTGAATAAGGATTAACTGGGGAAATGTGAGCTGTGAATATGGAAAACTTGCCAAAGTATTATAAAGGGACTCCCAAATGTTTTCATGTCAAGGTACCCAAGTACATACATGCACCAGCAAGAATATGATGTAGAGGCAAATAACACAGCAAACAATTAAAATTCCCTCAAAAAGAAAATAAACAAGTCATATTTAGAGATTAATTATAGATATATTGTATATAAAATACTTTTATATCTAGTTAAGTGTAATTTCAAAAACGTCCCCAATAGTCCGAAAATTGAGTAAACTTTGTAAGTAAACAACTCTGACACCCTGTTGAAGAAGATGACAGTTTTTTCAACCAATAGGAAAAGAGCTCATGTAACACTCGACCAATCAGATTCAGCAAATATTTTCCCGGCATAAGCGAGTATAAAAAGCCACAGAGGATTCAAGTGTCGCACAAACGGGCGACCTTAAATGGTAGTGGATTGTTAGTTCATTTCTAAGGTAATCTTCGTGTTTCATAACTTCGAAAAACATGGTGAGTATGGGATAATGTTGGTTATTTTTTTATCTAACAGTTTTGAAATCTCTAGGATGAAGTAGCCCACATCAGTGTTAGCTATCAATTGTCAAGGGAACTGAATCCTGTTAGCTAATGCTAATGTTAAGGATTTCTAACGGTCAGAACACTGCTAGGTTTGATGACGTTCGAATGCTAAGCTAGGTTTGGTCAGAGCACTACGCTACATTGACTAAAAAGTCTGAGGTGGAGGAACCAGCAAACTAAGTTTCTTTATTCTATAGGCTGTTTTAATTGTATTTTTTTAAGTGTAGCTTCATTGCGTTATTTATGTTTTCTGGTTAATGGAAGAGCATCCTCTAAATTCAGTTTGAGATCTTGGCTGTACTTTAACATTGCACAACATGATGGAACAAAATGAATAACAACAAACAAATTACGGGGCAATAAAGTATGCATAAACAATAAATAAAACAACAAAATATAGTTAAATAAAAACTTAAAAAACAATACATTCATTTACAGTTTTTAGTGACTTCTTATTGATGCAAGATTTAATGGTCTCTAAATACTGTTCAGATTTTTCATTTAAAACAAAAGAGAGGTGCTTATCAAATTTACATTCATGATTATGAAACTAAGCTAACATAATTGTTTTTCCATCTTTTTCCTGTTTTGATTTCAATGCCAGACAGTTCATGTTCATACAGTAAAGCAAAATCAGCCATTAATCTATCATTAATAAACTCAAAACCACCATACATGGATATCATTCTTAAATCTTTGAATGAAGTGTTTTTACAGGGTAAACGTTTTGTAAAAGTTTAAAGGACATCTCTATGAAATGTTTATGAAGCAACAGCCAAACCCTCTGCCATGGAAAAACACTAAGAAAAATATTGTAGTAGGTGGTGACATTTTGAATAAAAATGAAATCCTGTTGAAATAACAAAGAAATGGACACTTCTATTTTTTTTTTTTTTTTAAGGATGGTTGAAAGCAGATTTTACTATGAGTGGTGTCAATAGGGTGAAGTAATCTATAACTGAGATAAGGGACACATGTATAGAACTCCATTAAGGTTCTGATTTGAGGTCTGTGATGTTGTGTACACCCAGTTTCTCTTGATTTATCAACGGGTAAATTAATGAAAGTGTTTAGTTCCTTCCCCCATGCAAATGAATCTTGTGTTTGCTATTTAACTTTCTTCACCATGTGATGAGTGAGCTAAAGCGTCTGATTATTGTGAACTTGCAAAATGTTACAAATGGCCTTTGTTTTGCTCCAGCGTGAGTGTATCTCAATCCACGTGGGTCAGGCTGGTGTCCAGATTGGCAATGCCTGCTGGGAGCTTTACTGTCTGGAACATGGGATTCAACCTGATGGTCAAATGCCGAGTGACAAGACCATTGGAGAAGGGGATGATTCCTTCAACACATTCTTCAGTGAGACTGGAGCTGGAAAGCATGTCCCCAGAGCTGTTTTTGTGGATCTGGAGCCCACTGTCATCGGTAAACTCATGATTAAAGGTCGACTATAGTTGCTGCTTGATTAGATTAGTAAAGCCTTGACTCATTTTGATTTAACCTGTCTCTTCAGATGAGGTGCGCACTGGGACCTACCGGCAGCTGTTCCACCCTGAGCAGCTGATCACTGGCAAGGAGGATGCTGCCAACAACTACGCCCGTGGACACTACACCATTGGCAAAGAGATAATTGACCTGGTGCTGGACAGGATCCGTAAATTGGTGAGTCACATAAGAGCAGGAAGACACACACCAGGAAAGTAAGAGCAGTGCATGTACTGTATGCTGTAACAACTCAAATTATTACTCAAATTATACAGTTTACCTTTCCACCACCAGAGGGCACCTAATCATTATCCATTGCAACTATGACTCCTGACCATTTGATTTATGTTTATTTATATTTTAAATTAATGCTTGAGTTTGATTTTATCATCTGTGCAGTGTATTTTGTTTGTTTGTTTTCTGAATGTGCAGAACTGTCA
The DNA here is from genome assembly GCF_021018895.1 of Seriola aureovittata. NCBI lineage: Eukaryota > Metazoa > Chordata > Actinopteri > Carangiformes > Carangidae > Seriola > Seriola aureovittata. The sequence goes on along the minus strand of NC_079380.1, from coordinate 17,245,609 downwards.
AGTGTCAAATCAATTGCCTCAGAAATGTTGAGAACCACTGATCTATATTATATTACTGCAATCTTTTTATTTATATCCATCCTCAGGCTGACCAGTGCACTGGTCTTCAGGGATTCCTGGTTTTCCACAGCTTTGGAGGTGGTACCGGCTCGGGCTTCACCTCCCTGCTGATGGAGCGTTTGTCTGTAGACTACGGCAAGAAGTCCAAGCTGGAGTTTGCCATCTACCCAGCTCCCCAGGTGTCCACTGCTGTGGTGGAGCCTTACAACGCCATCCTGACCACACACACCACCCTAGAGCACTCTGACTGTGCCTTCATGGTGGATAATGAGGCCATCTATGATATCTGTCGCAGGAACCTGGACATCGAGCGTCCTACCTACACCAACCTGAACAGGCTGATGAGTCAGATTGTGTCCTCCATTACTGCTTCCCTTCGTTTTGACGGTGCCCTTAATGTTGATCTTACAGAGTTTCAGACCAACTTGGTGCCATATCCCCGTATCCACTTCCCTCTTGCCACCTATGCCCCTGTCATCTCCGCTGAGAAGGCGTACCATGAGCAGTTGACAGTGGCAGAAATTACCAACGCCTGCTTTGAGCCATCCAATCAGATGGTAAAATGCGACCCTCGCCATGGCAAATACATGGCCTGCTGCCTTTTGTACCGTGGCGATGTGGTCCCCAAAGATGTCAATGCTGCCATTTGCAGTATTAAGACCAAGCGCACCATCCAGTTTGTGGACTGGTGTCCCACTGGTTTCAAGGTCGGCATCAACTACCAGCCCCCCACTGTAGTTCCTGGTGGAGACCTGGCCAAGGTCCAGAGGGCTGTGTGCATGCTGAGCAACACCACTGCTATTGCAGAGGCCTGGGCTCGGCTTGACCACAAGTTTGATTTGATGTACGCTAAGCGTGCCTTTGTCCACTGGTATGTAGGTGAGGGTATGGAGGAGGGAGAGTTCTCTGAGGCCAGAGAGGACATGGCAGCTCTGGAGAAGGATTATGAGGAGGTTGGACTTGACTCTGTTGAGGGTGAGGGAGAGGGAGAGAACGAGGGGGAGTATTAGAAAGCTCAGAAAGCCCCCAGTTATACAGGAAAGATAATAAATTTTGTTATGAAATACATTTCAATGTCGGCTAAGTTCCTAAGTTAATACCAAGTCTTACACCAAGTGTTTTTGTTTGTTTTTTGAATGTGCATAACATCAGCTAAACTTTTATACTATGTTTTAATTTCTACTGAATCAAAAACCTGCAACTCCAATTTGTTATTGCTTTTCATTTAAAGTTTAATGATTTGTATCTATTTTCTTGGAAAATGTTACATCCTAGGGGCTCAAACATGAAACAATGTGAGAGGTTTGGAGGGGAAATCTGGTGGAACTGAAAACAGCTAAAAACAACTCAGAAAGTAGAAACATGACAAGGTGCTCCAAGTGGAAACTGCTATTCACTAAAGCGGTCACTAGTCAAACAGTGTGGAAACTTTTGGCATAATCTGAAAGATACATTTCATTTTATAAGCATATCATAGGTTCATTTCATGTTTTTTATGTTCAGTCTTAATCTTAGATAGATGTAGTCAGTAAAAGGTTAAATATTTCCCTTTGAAATGTAGTGGAATATAAGCAAAACGTGATATAAGATGGACATACTCTAAAGTGCGAGTACCTCAAAACTGAACTGAACTACTTGTACTAAGTAGTAGTTACTAAGTTGATACTTTCCATCATTGACATGTATATCGCTGATAATACTTGTGTACTGTATTTCTTTGAATTCAGAACTTCATTGAGTTATTTTGTAGTGTTGTATTTGTTGTTCTACTTCAATAAAGTATCTAAATATTTCTTGCAATACTGGATAAAATAACCTCAGTCGGTTGAGGTGGTTGAGATGTCAGGAGTCTTTGTTGCGCGTTGAAAACTTCCTGTGCGGGAGACTGCTGTGAGCTCCCACAGAGAGCCTGCCTGTTATTGTTTACGGTCAGACTAATGTAAAGTAGGTCATGGAAAAGGGAAGCTTATCCAGTCACTCATTCAACTGTTCCGTATCATCCAGGTGGTTATAGGTGGCTTCTGGGATCAGCATCTCTGCGGTGTCATTAATTTTACGTGAATTCTGGATGTGGACAACAGGCAGGTAATATTAACGCAGTCCTTTTATCCGAGGCTGGTAGCAGCAAGCAGCTAACGAAAGCTAACTAGCTACTATACGCTAGGTCTGAATCTGCATCACTAGCCCAGTTATTGAGCCTGCTGACATGTTTTCTCACTACTTGGCTCATAAACTGTGAACGCACTATAGTCAGTGGCGTGTTCAAGTGTACAAACCTATATGTACACATATAGCCAGCAGTCTGACTTGAATTGTGATGCTGCTGACCTTGTTGTAGCAGCCTGCTAACTTGTTAATGCATACGCTGTTCAGCGGGTATCGTTAGCTGCTCCTGTTAGCCGGGCTAGGCGGCTACCTAGAGCTAGTTAGCGTAACAACATCAACACGACAAAGTAATATTGATTTTACTGATAATGGCAATGACCTGTGGACTGGGACCAGACTACTAACAGTATGTTAGAGTTAGGTTAAGTAGTTAGGGTGTTGTGTGTGTGTAAGTGTTTTGTGGTATGTTGTGGGTTACATTGCTCCATAAATCAGTCCGCTAAATTTCTTTATTAGATTTCCTTAAATTGGATGAAACTATGATGAAGCTTCAAATTGCAGGATCAAACAGTGAGTACCGAAAGGTGGAGCAGATATCACGGGTTTGAGAAATATTAATATACAGCATTCTTCTTTTAAAAAAAAACAAGAAACCAGGACAAGAGGAAGAAACCACCAAGTTATGTTAGTACAAATGTATTTTCTTTCTTGTCATTTAAACTTTAAGAGGACATGCAGTGCATTATCTGTCACAGTCTTTAGTCTTCTGTGCCTCTCAAGATAAGCATGCTGTCATTTTGTGTTTCAGCAGCTTGGACTGATGCTGTTATTCCAACATCTGGACTAAAGCCTGAACTGACTGTCAGGTTCTTCTACTACTGAGACAGTGAGTTGCTGCCATGTCTAGACGGAGCAGGAACAGTCGTGCATGGAGATATGTCTGGGGTGGAATACGGCGGGATGCTGATGCCAGGGCACTTGTTTTGGCCTCTGAAAGTGAGGAATGGAGTTATGACCGACTAGAGGTAAGCACACAGCAGCTGAACAGATAGGAAGTGTCAGAGATTGTGCAATTTTTTGTTTGTGTCATATGATGCCACTGTAGGCAAGGGATAGGATGTGTCACCATGAAAAGGCTGGCAAAATTCACCTCAAGGTTCCCTTTCTTACTGAAAGCTTTTAATTTGCCTGTGGCCACTATTAACAGTATGTGTTTGTTGATGCTTCTGTCTGATGCCTGAAGCTAAAGGCTCAGTTGTTTACATGCTTTGTATCAGAACTAATCATTTTTCCAGAGAAGGAGATGTACTATGATGTCTGCCTTTTACTTTTAAATCGTAGCGATGTGAATTTTTTTCAGTGCAACACCCAATTTCTGTGAAACATCCACAATCAGTGCTGTTTAGTTGCATAAGCAATGCTGCTGACATTTGATTGTGCTATTTCTTTCTGCATTGTTGCTCTCAAGTACAGTGATTCAGACTCTGAGGTGGACTTTTCAGCAGTGATGGTCCCTCCTGTCCCCAGTGCAGTGCCTGTCACCGGAGAGTCCTACTGTGGCTGCGATTCCCAGGCTGAGACCAGCTACAACTCTCGTCTGCGAGGATTTCACCAAGTCAAAGACTGCCACTGCGGAGAGGATGATCAAGGTACAAGGGAGCTGCTGCATTTCCAGGGTTTAGTAATATAGGGCACACCCATTTTATAATGAATAGGTTGATTAAATGATGTCACTTGAGTTATATCACTGTATCCAGTCATGTTATACTTTACTGACCTCTAAATTCTCAATTAATCATAAGAATAAAGTTTTATTTGTTTATTGATATTAGGTAAAGTGAATTAAAGTAAATTTTGTGTGTCACTGTCCTTGAATGAATGACTTCTGATGTTTTAGAATTTGACTGGGTGTGGGATGCAAACAGCCGATCGACAGCAACATTACTGAGCTGCGACAATCGCAAAGTGAACTTCCACTCTGAATACAGCTGTGGTACAGCTGCGATCCGTGGCTCCAAAGAGCTGGCTGAAGGGCAGCACTTCTGGGAAATCAAGATGACATCCCCAGTTTATGGAACAGACATGGTAAAGCTCTACTCTTTATCTTCTTACATTGGCCTGCCCCTGTTATGTAAAGTCATTTTCAAAGAAATAAAAAAAAAAGTAGAGCAAAAGCATGCTGCGTGGACACTCGAATGTATTTATTTTCTAAATGGTTCCTTTTTTCTGTACAGATGGTTGGCATCGGTACTTCTGATGTCAACCTAGACAAATACAGACACACGTTCTGCAGCCTGTTGGGAAAAGATATAGATAGCTGGGGTCTTTCTTACACAGGTAAGACCAAAACAACATGCTATAATGTAACAATGGCTGCTCCAAATGGTTACATTATGAGTTAGATATCATTGGTTGTCTTTTTTTATTTCAGGCTTGTTGCATCATAAAGGAGACAAGATGAATTTCTCTTCTCGATTCGGACAGGGATCCATCATCGGAGTCCATCTGGACACGTGGCACGGCACACTTACTTTCTTCAAGAATAGGAAGTGCATAGGTTAGTACTGACAAGCAAAGTCCACTATCGATCAGAGTGCTGGCAGTTTGATTCCTATTTTAATTACATGATCTTTTGATTGGTATCTTTTGATACCAATTCGGGTACTTCAGTACTGGTTACCACACATTGGCCAGGTGTGGTGTGGCACTAAAAATTGAGTCACTGGGCTGCTATGACAAACTGGTACTGGGAACACAGAATTTGATGACACTTTAATGTAAATTGGTCACATCTGGCTAATATCAATCTGGCATATCAGATTGGTTCCTTGGTACTTTGTACAAATTTACAAACTAGTTTCATCTGTGATATAATTTTTGTGAATGCAAAATTAGGAACCATAACCATATGGCTATAGTATGAAGCATACGGGTGTACATAAAAGGCGATGTAGAACATTTTTCTACACAGTTTATATATCACCCACATGCAAAACTGTAAGACCTTACAGACATAATAGATGTGTGCACATTTATTCAGTGGGGGTTCTGTGCTTTGTTGTGTTCGAACAAGGTATTGCACACGATCATGAATTTTTTTATCACCTTTCTCAACCTAGGTGTTGCTGCCACAGAGCTACAAAATAAGAGGTTTTATCCGATGGCGTGCTCCACAGCAGCGAAAAGCAGCATGAAGGTGATCAGATCCTGCTCTGCGCCCACCTCTCTGCTATACCTTTGCTGCGCTCGCCTTCGCCAGCTGCTGCCGGACTGTATAGACACCCTGGACGTGTTGCCACTGCCGCCAGGACTTCGTCAGTTGCTCCACAACAAACTAGGTTGGGTGCTCAGTCTCAATAGTGGCACCACAGATGAAACCGCAGATGAGCCTGAGCGCCCCTCACAATTGCCTGTCCCGCCCTTAGCTGGACCATCCTCCTCTGAGAGTGACTCAGAGGGTTGTACGTCTGACCCTGAAGCCTGTCAGAGGAAAAGATGCCGCTGGACATGACTGGACAGCTTGAATCCTACCTCCTCTTAAACACTGGCAGAGGTTACTGCCCTATGGCATCTAATCTAGTGTTACTTAACTGCCTCAAGCGTTCCTCAACATCAGTGTTACACAGTAGTGAAGAGAAGAACCAGGATCGGTTGAGCAGAGAGAGTGGTACGTAGGTAGAAAACTGTGACGGCAGTATTTTTGCTTGCACACTTAATTACTGTGATCTTCTCTCATGCCATTCACGTCTTCATGCTCATCATACACTCAGTACCCAAAACCAGCTTCAGTAATACGCGAAAAGATATGTTGTTATTTTGTTAGCTAGAATAAATTGTTACAGATCTGTTGCCATTCATGAATGGGGATTAGTGACATAGTGTGGGAATGATACAGTAAACTGTACAGTGTGACACTGAAGTAAAGTATGGCCAAATTTTAGTGGTCATCATGGTATATTTGTAAAGAAAAGGGGGTTTCATGAGATGAGAGACTGTATAGGTATTTTCTGTGTTTTTATCCTGTATGCAAATACTGTATATTGTTCTCAACCTAAATGCTATCCATGCATTTTCAGAGTCATCTGTTACCTGTTTTACTGGCATCTACGATTTCTGGATTTCCAAAGTGAGAATCAGTTTATTCTATATTTTTTACCACACGTCACAGCTCTAAATCTTAAACTGTCAAAAGCCTAAGAAAAGTAAGAAGGAGATAGAATTAACCTGAGTGCACTTTGCAGCTTTTAGCCCCTCAACAATGAAATTATTCCTTTTTGTCTTTCATGGAACAGCCATCATCTCCAAACAACTTATGCACGTCTGATTGCTCATCACATTATTGAAAAAAGTTATTAGTGAAATATTTGTTACATTCATGGCAACATCAGCCTGTCAAGAGCCTTTCAAAGTCTTTTGTCCAATAGTCATGCTATTTGTTTGTAGAAACTATGGATTTCCTCTAAAAGATGTAAGCAGTATCCATTGTTAAGTGTAACTCTTTTAAATCTATCATGAGACAAATATGTCACTAAATATGTCACTGTCACACCTTTCAAGTAACTTTTCCTCGCTGTTACACTTTATCGTTTCTTAAACATTTTTTTTTAAATTATTGTATTTGATTGACAAAATATGAGATTATAAGCAGATTTAATGTTAAACCTTTTTGTACTGTTTATGCAATGGCCTTGTTTTGGTTTTCCTCAAGGCCTTGTTTCATCTCTTTCCTTAAAAACTCCTCTTGACTCTTATTCACTAAGGCCATACTCTATTCTAAATCCTTTCAATATCACTCAGCCCCACTTGGCCTAAAACATTGTTGTAGAAAGGTGCCAGTGTCCCCAATAAAGGACCACATGCTGTGGTCAGCTTGAAGTTGATTACATTGGATTTTAATGAAGTTTTTGCAGCAGATGATGAGTTCCAAGATGAAACTAGTGCTGCAGAATAGACTAATGTCAGCTCTCTGTGTGTATGTTTAGTGTGTTTCTAACAGTTTTATATATATATATATTTTTTTTAAATACGGCTAAAAACAGTTTTAATGTTGAGCACATGAAAGGACAGTAGAGAGGTGGACTCTGCTGCCTGAATGGTCTGCAACATTTCTGTGGCTGTACCAATATGTCTGCCAAAACCTGTCACGAAATACAGACATTTTACATTGACCTTTGAAGTCTACAGGGGCTGAGTGATGTTAAAAGATCAATCTAAGTATTAATTGATCATGAATGACTTAGGAGGGGAATATTACCCCTGGGTCAGATATTTAAATAATTCTTTGATTCAATTTCTCCTGAATACCAAACCATAACAATAAAAGTATAATAGTGTTTGACCCAGGTGTTGAAACTACACAGTTTGCCAACTGCTGCCTCAGTCACTCGTCTCTGATCATGTGCACTCCTCAAGGTCTTGGTGTAAATAAATCTAGATACAAAGATTTAAGGTACTATGCAATAAAAGCATTTTCTGTGATAATAGTTTTCAGAAGAGATGGATGGGGTGCTGTGATGGAGACACTGGCACAACAACAGTGGTGATGGTACCAGAGGACCATGCTCATCAGACATGAGTAGTGACATGGCTTAATTCTGTCTAGTTGTTGTAATGATTTATCAGGAACCTCTCTCTGTAGATCCAGCAATGTAACCACAGTGAAGTTAGTTGTAGTCCAGCATTATTATGTTTTTTTTTTTTTAGACTTATTTCACTGTATTTGTCTTCACATTGATGCATCCATGCACTTTTTCTTACTGTTATACTGTAAATAGAAAAATTCAAAGTGTTTCTTCTATATCATGTCATATTAATAATACTGTATGTGGAGGCCTTTACTGGCCTTTTTCTGTATATCTGATCAGCATGATTTTCAGCTGAAAATAAAATAAATGCTAATTATGCACTACTATGCGCTTCTACTACTTTGTAGTGTCCAGGATCAGCAACATTTGAGATTTTTTTGTTTGTTTGTTGGAAGTTACAGATGTGGGGACAACAGTTTGTATTAATGGCAGACCACCATTTAAAGGGGACTGACTTGACTCTTGTTGTGAATGTTTTGCAGCAGCTGCCAGTGAGTCATTGCCTTTTCTGTCAAATTCCTTAGACAGAACAGACATCCTTCCTGCCATGTGCAGATTAGCTGGAAAAGTTTTTTGTTTTTCCAGTAGTTAATATGGGACCTTGTTTCACATACCCATACAGCCTGATGATTGTTTTAGTATAATACTGTAGTGTTCTGGAGAGATGATGAAAGATGCTTTCTTTGACAAGTTTGACAAGTCACCAATAGTCCATATCAGTTTTAAACAATTCAAAATCACATACTTTTCACGTGATAGCTTCTTTGAAGCATGGTTCTTGAATATCATGTACTGTTGAGAAATCCATTCAAAATTAATTTAAGTTAATATAAAGGTGTATTTCACCATTATTTCTTTAAGTAATAAGACAACTTTGGACACAACCAAAACTCCTTGATTTAACAGGTATTTAGATATTATGTTGGAAATCTTTAAAGATTAGTTATTCTTATTATTATATTATTCACCCAATTAAAATTTTTAAATGTTAACTGATTTTCCCTCATGCGGAACTAAAGTACGCCAGCAGTTCACACGGAACATTTTGAGGTCGTACCAGAAAAACGGTGGTTGTATGCCTTGCTTGCTTGCTGAGGTCAAGTGAGACTAGTCCTGCTCATCAGGTATTTCAAATATGTGTAGGTTATAAACAGTATCGATAGTTCAGCGACATTCGTTAAAAATCAATCAGCTGTCGTCAGTGTCGTTTTTATCTTGAGTGAGTTGTTTTCACAATCTAAAGCTAATGGCTAGCTCCGGTTAGCCTTGTTACAGAGGGGCTGTAATGTGTTTGTGCTGACAGACTTAAAGGGGTTAGTTTGTTCTGTAACCATCGGGGACAGGAGCTACTTCAGGTTCAAATGTAAGTAAACGAATTTCCTGTCTTGCAGGACAAACCAGATCGCGGAGGAGCTGCTGTAACAACAGATAATCATGGTGAAGAAAAAACAACTTCGTCTCATAGCAGAAATGGCTCGGAAGATCCGGGCATATCGGGAGCTCAAGTCCCGGCCACGGGAGTCCCAGAAGTACGCCCTGGACTATGACACGATGAAACGGCCCCTCACGGGGAAGAGGCTGCCGGTGCTGGCATGGCCCGATGTCCGCAGGGAGAGCCGCCTCTTCTCCCTTCTGGCGGGCATGAGGCTGTTCGGAGTGGGCCGCCTCTTCACCCGCAAGTCCTGGATAGAGGACCACACTGAGCCCTGCTACTGGCAGATCACCAAAGTCAAGGTCGACTACACATCTGAGGTGAGAGCGGGCCACATCCATGCACTGTGACAGTGTGTGAAGTCTGCATATTGTCATCATAAATAAGTGTAGAAAAGAATGTGGTGACTTAAACTCACTGCCAAACAAAGTCTGATATAATATGTCCTGTAACCAAAGTACAACTTGTTTCTTGTTGTTTTCTAGAACATGGATCATGGCAAGGCATGGGGCGTCCTCACCTACAAAGGTAAGAGGGGACCCCTTATTCCAGAAAGCAGTTTAGTGAAAATTCTGAGTTTGTTAACCCTGCGATGAGGAACGGATGAGGTGTGACCAGGCATTTAATTTCTTCATACATACAGTCCACATCGGAGCACATTACATGGCACAAGTTTACTTTGGGAGAAGAAGATCAAAATCTCAGTTGGGCACTAGTTTGTTAACCAAGCACTATCTTTACTAACGTGACTGCCTTTATGACCGATCTGTTTCAGTTGAGTGTTAAGGACAGAGGCAGCCATCTCTTTCCTTACGATCAAATATTACACATGCTGGATTCATCCTCAGCTCAGAATATAATCTACACACAGTCCATCTTTATAATTGTGACTCTGTTTATTGAACAGTCTGATTTTTATCTACATCCGCTTCACCTCTCTGCTTGTGATTTTCTGTATTTACTCAGATGTCTTTATTTGTATTGCTCTAGAAAGAATGTGGATGCATCTGGTAACTTTGTTGTGTTTTGTGCTTGGCAGGAAAACAGGAGAGCGAGGTCAAGGAGGTGGACAAGGTGATGTACCATGACTGGAGGCTGGTTCCCAAACACATAGAGCAGCAGTTCAGGGAATTTGAGCCACTCCCTGAGCCACCTGTACGCTATGTCCCCTACCCCCCCCTGCTCCGCGCCATGATGCTGGCCCAGCACAAAAAAGCAACAGGCACAGTACTGGCAGAGGAGCCTGCCTTACCTTTAAAGAGGCAAGTCCAGCTCAACAAAGACTATTTCCGCAGGCAGGAAGAAGAGAGGCGGAGCAAAGAGGGGACAGCGGTGTGATACTCCTCTGTGAATATGGTTCGCTAATCTTGGACATTATGGACCAGATCAGTGTTGACAGAAGAGGTCAACTTCTTCTTTCCAAGTACATTTGAAGCCCGTGCCTCAAAGTCCTGATAAGTCCTGGACTCAAATGAATTCTCTGCTATTTTCATCTACAGCAGGCCTCTCTGTGTGTAATATGTATCTGTGTAATGTGCTAAATATTAAATCTGAGGTAAAATAAGGACACTCTGAGTCTCTTTTTGTGCATGCATTATGGACTACCTCAGCCTTGTAGCATTGAGAATGCACAGTAAACACCCAAACTGGACACACAATTCAGACATGACAGGCCTATATTCTGTCATGATGTTGTGATATCAAAACACCTTGATATCATCTTTTCTGTGCCATCAGTGAGAAGGCAGTGTCAGCAGATTTGACCATTGACCACACAGCCAAAATATGATTCATGTGATGTGAAAGGCTAAACACCCATAGTCTTTAATGACCACGTATGATGTGTCCTGCTTGTAAATGTACCTCATGATTATTGGGTAAATAAGCAGTTTTACATTGTGTGTGTAGTCTGTTGGCCAAGGGAAAATTGATCTCAGTCCTGATATACAAAAACAAATTGGAGATTTTTTACAATCGTATTGCATTATTAAACGTTAATAATCCCTGATTCTATAATATTGCTATTAATTACTGCACAGTTATGATTTTAGTTCAGAGTTTCTCCATTGCATTACTGTAAAATTTTCATATCTACATTCAAAGTTCACTTATCCTGTATCAGAGGTAATCACTAATGTGAATCAAACATAGGCTACACTACACTATACTAGTTCAATCTGGAGAAACTAACAGAGGGAGAAGCTTAAAGAGTATTGGCTCACAGAGGCTGCCCTCACTCAGCTGATGGAGTAAATTTTTCATGTAGTTTCAAACCTTTATTGAAGCCTAGAAAATCAGAGGTTTGGCTCATTTGCAATGATGGCTAGAAAGAAAACTACTGTGTAAAAAAAATTCAAAAGGGGACAATACTCATTGAAAACAATGTCCAATAATGACTTTATGGATGAAGACATACTCTGCGCCAGAGTGGATCAACCAACTTTGTTATACAGAATGTAATGGTAAGTGTCACAGGGATCTCTGGTAATGAATCTAAGGGCAGAATTGTAAACTGAGGCTAGGGGTTTGAGAGTGGAAGCAGCAGCATGTCTGTAGATTATATCACCATAATTTAGGCCTGATAGAAAGACTGCCTCAACTATACTTTTCCTACAATTCAAATGGATAACATACTCAAATTGCTTGTTTTGTCTGATAAACTGTAAAAAAAAAACAGCAAGATGTTGAGATACTATAGAAAATTTGTGAAGCAGTAACTTTTGATATTTTTACTTAAAAACAAAATTGTTGCCAATTAGTTATCTGTCCAAAGGTGAAAGTTTGCATATGGATGGTAGGGAAATGTGCTACCAATATTTTTGGAGGATATATATATATATATATATACTATGTACTATATATACTGTGACTTTTTATGACTTACTATACTATGATGCTTTTATACCTTGCTATGCCATGATGTTTAAATGCCTGACTATACTATAATGTTTTTATGCCTTGCTACATTGTGACTTTTTTTATGCCTTACAATAGTATGACATTTTTAAGCCTTACTATACTATGACTTTTTATGGCTTACTATAGTATGACATTTTTGTGCCTTACTATACTATGATACTTTTATGAATTACTATGACATGATATTTTTATGCCTTACTATACTATGACAATTTTATGCTTTACGATACTATTTGTTTTTATGCCTTACCCTAATGTCTTTTTATATCTTACTATACTATGACATTTTTGTGCTTTATTATACTATGATATTTTTATACCGTAATATAGTATGACTTTTTATGCTTTCCTATACTATGTGGTTTTAGGCTTTACTATACTATACTTTTTTATGCCTTATTATAGTATGACATTTTTATGCCTTACTAAAGTATTACTTTATATATCTTACCATAGTATGACTTTATTTATGCCTTACTATACTATGACTTTTTATGACTTACTATACTATGACATTTTTATGCCTTATTATAGTATGACTTTTTATGCCTTACTATACTATGACATTTTTATGCCTTACTATACTATGACTTTTTAATGCCATACTATACTATGACATTTTTAATGCCTTATTATACTATGACTTTTTATGCCTTACTATACTATGACTTTTTAATGCCTTTCTATACTATGACATTTTTATGCCTTACTATACTATGACATTTTTATGCCTTATTATACTATGACTTTTTAATGCCTTACTATACTATGACATTTTTATGCCTTATTATACTATGACAATTTTATGACTTACTATACCATGACGTTTTCATGCCTTACTATACTATGACATTTTTATGCCTTATTATACTATGACTTTTTATGACTTACTATACTATGACATTTTTATGCCTTATTATACTATGACTTTTTATGCCTTACTATACTATGACATTTTTATGCCTTATTATACATGAATTCTTAATGCCTTACTATACTATGACATTTTTATGCCTTATTATACTATGACTTTTTATGCCTTACTATACTATGACTTTTTTATAACTCACTATACCATGACGTTTTTATGCTTTATTATACTATGACTTTTTATGCCTTACTATACTATGACATTTTTATGCCTTATTATACTATGACTTTTTTTATACCTTACTATACTATGACTTTTTATATGACTTACTATACCATGACGTTTTCATGCCTTACTATACTATGACTTTTTAATGCCTTATTATACTATGACTTTTTAATGCCTTACTATACTATGACATTTTTATGCCTTACTATACTATGACATTTTTATGCCTTATTATACTATGACTTTTTAATGCCTTACTATACTATGACATTTTTATGCCTTATTATACTATGACTTTTTAATGCCTTACTATACTATGACATTTTTATGCCTTATTATACTATGACTTTTTATGACTTACTATACTATGACATTTTTATGCCTTATTATAGTATGACTTTTTATGCCTTATTATACTATGACTTTTTAATGCCTTACTATACTATGACATTTTTATGCCTTATTATACTATGACTTTTTAATGCCATACTATACTATGACATTTTTATGCCTTATTATACTATGACTTTTTAATGCCTTACTATACTATGACATTTTTATGCCTTACTATACTATGACATTTTTATGCCTTATTATACTATGACTTTTTTATAACTCACTATACTATGACTTTTTTATGCCTTATTATACTATGACTTTTTAATGCCTTACTATACCATGACATTTTCATGCCTTACTATACTATGACATTTTTATGCCTTATTATAGTATGACTTTTTATGACTTACTATACCATGACGTTTTCATGCCTTACTATACTATGACTTTTTAATGCCTTATTATACTATGACTTTTTAATGCCTTACTATACTATGACATTTTTATGCCTTACTATACTATGACATTTTTATGCTTTATTATACTATGACTTTTTAATGCCTTACTATACTATGACATTTTTATGCCTTATTATACTATGACTTTTTAATGCCTTACTATACTATGACATTTTTATGCCTTATTATACTATGACTTTTTATGACTTACTATACTATGACATTTTTATGCCTTATTATAGTATGACTTTTTATGCCTTATTATACTATGACTTTTTAATGCCTTACTATACTATGACATTTTTATGCCTTATTATACTATGACTTTTTAATGCCATACTATACTATGACATTTTTATGCCTTATTATACTATGACTTTTTAATGCCTTACTATACTATGACATTTTTATGCCTTACTATACTATGACATTTTTATGCCTTATTATACTATGACTTTTTTATAACTCACTATACTATGACTTTTTTATGCCTTATTATACTATGACTTTTTAATGCCTTATTATACTATGACTTTTTATGACTTACTATGACATTTTTATGCCTTATTATACTATGACTTTTTAATGCCTTACTATACTATGACTTTTTTATGCCTTATTATACTATGACTTTTTAATGCCTTACTATACTATGACTTTTTTATAACTCACTATACCATGACATTTTTATGCTTTATTATACTATGACTTTTTATGACTTACTATGACATTTTTATGCCTTATTATACTATGACTTTTTAATGCCTTACTATACTATGACTTTTTTATGCCTTATTATACTATGACTTTTTAATGACTTACTATACCATGACGTTTTCATGCCTTACTATACTATGACTTTTTAATGCTTTATTATACTATGACTTTTTAATGCCTTACTATACTATGAAATTTTTATGCCTTACTATACTATGACATTTTTATGCCTTATTATACTATGACTTTTTAATGCCTTACTATACTATGACATTTTTATGCCTTATTATACTATGAATTTTTAATGCCTTACTATACTATGACATTTTTATGCCTTATTATACTATGACTTTTTTATAACTCACTATACTATGACTTTTTTATGCCTTATTATACTATGACTTTTTATGACTTACTATACCATGACGTTTTCATGCCTTACTATACTATGACTTTTTTATGCCTTATTATACTATGACTTTTTAATGCCTTACTATACTATGACATTTTTATGCCTTATTATACTATGACTTTTTAATGCCTTACTATACTATGACATTTTTATGCCTTATTATACTATGACTTTTTATGACTTACTATACTATGACATTTTTATGCCTTATTATAGTATGACTTTTTATGCCTTATTATACTATGACGTTTTCATGCCTTACTATACTATGACATTTTTATGCCTTATTATACTATGACTTTTTAATGCCATACTATACTATGACATTTTTATGCCTTATTATACTATGACTTTTTATGCCTTACTATACTATGACTTTTTTATAACTCACTATACCATGACGTTTTTATGCCTTATTATACTATGAATTTTTAATGCCTTACTATACTATGACATTTTTATGCCTTATTATACTATGACTTTTTTTATACCTTACTATATTATGACTTTTTATATGACTTACTATACCATGACGTTTTCATGCCTTACTATACTATGACTTTTTTATGCCTTATTATACTATGACTTTTTAATGCCTTACTATACTATGACATTTTTATGCCTTATTATACTATGACTTTTTAATGCCTTACTATACTATGACATTTTTATGCCTTATTATACTATGACTTTTTATGACTTACTATACTATGACATTTTTATGCCTTATTATAGTATGACTTTTTTATGCCTTATTATACTATGACGTTTTCATGCCTTACTATACTATGACATTTTTATGCCTTATTATACTATGACTTTTTAATGCCATACTATACTATGACATTTTTATGCCTTATTATACTATGACTTTTTTATGCCTTACTATACTATGACTTTTTTATAACTCACTATACCATGACGTTTTTATGCCTTATTATACTATGAATTTTTAATGCCTTACTATACTATGACATTTTTATGCCTTATTATACTATGACTTTTTTTATACCTTACTATATTATGACTTTTTATATGACTTACTATACCATGACGTTTTCATGCCTTACTATACTATGACTTTTTAATGCCTTATTATACTATGACTTTTTAATGCCTTACTATACTATGACATTTTTATGCCTTATTATACTATGACTTTTTAATGCCTTACTATACTATGACATTTTTATGCCTTATTATACTATGAAATTTTAATGCCTTACTATACTATGACATTTTTATGCCTTATTATACTATGACTTTTTTTATACCTTACTATACTATGACGTTTTATATGACTTACTATACCATGACGTTTTCATGCCTTACTATACTATGACTTTTTAATGCCTTATTATACTATGACTTTTTAATGCCTTACTATACTATGACATTTTTATGCCTTATTATAGTATGACTTTTTATGCCTTATTATACTATGACTTTTTAATGCCTTACTATACTATGACATTTTTATGCCTTATTATACTATGACTTTTTAATGCCATACTATACTATGACATTTTTATGCCTTATTATACTATGACTTTTTATGCCTTACTATACTATGACTTTTTTATAACTCACTATACCATGACGTTTTTATGCCTTATTATACTATGACTTTTTAATGCCTTACTACACTATGACATTTTTATGCCTTATTATACTATGACTTTTTTTATACCTTACTATACTATGACATTTTTATGCCTTCTTATACTATGACTTTTTATGCCTTACCATACTATGACAATTTTATGCTTTACGATACTATTTGTTTTTATGCCTTACCCTAATGTCTTTTTATATCTTACTATACTGTGACATTTTTGTGCCTTATTATACTATGATATTTTTATACCGTAATATAGTATGACTTTTTATGCTTTCCTATACTATGTGGTTTTAGGCTTTACTATACTATACTTTTTTATGCCTTATTATACTATGACATTTTTATGCCTTACTATACTATGACTTTTTAATGCCTTATTATACTATGACTTTTTAATGCCTTACTATACTATGACATTTTTATGCCTTACTATACTATGACATTTTTATGCCTTATTATACTATGACTTTTTTATAACTCACTATACTATGACTTTTTTATGCCTTATTATACTATGACTTTTTATGACTTACTATACCATGACGTTTTCATGCCTTACTATACTATGACTTTTTTATGCCTTATTATACTATGACTTTTTAATGCCTTACTATACTATGACATTTTTATGCCTTATTATACTATGACTTTTTATGACTTACTATACTATGACATTTTTATGCCTTATTATAGTATGACTTTTTATGCCTTATTATACTATGACTTTTTAATGCCTTACTATACTATGACATTTTTATGCCTTATTATACTATGACTTTTTAATGCCATACTATACTATGACATTTCTTATGCCTTATTATACTATGACTTTTTATGCCTTACTATACTATGACATTTTTATGCCTTCTTATACTATGACTTTTTATGCCTTACCATACTATGACAATTTTATGCTTTACGATACTATTTGTTTTTATGCCTTACCCTAATGTCTTTTTATATCTTACTATATTGTGACATTTTTGTGCCTTATTATACTATGATATTTTTATACCGTAATATAGTATGACTTTTTATGCTTTCCTATACTATGTGGTTTTAGGCTTTACTATACTATACTTTTTTATGCCTTATTATACTATGACATTTTTATGCCTTACTATACTATGACATTTTTATGCCTTATTATACTATGACTTTTTTATAACTCACTATACTATGACTTTTTATGCCTTATTATACTATGACTTTTTATGACTTACTATACCATGACGTTTTCATGCCTTACTATACTATGACTTTTTAATGCCTTACTATACTATGACATTTTTATGCTTTATTATACTATGACTTTTTAATGCCTTATTATACTATGACTTTTTATGACTTACTATACCATGACGTTTTCATGCCTTACTATACTATGACTTTTTAATGCCTTACTATACTATGACATTTTTATGCTTTATTATACTATGACTTTTTAATGCCTTACTATACTATGACATTTTTATGCCTTCTTATACTATGACTTTTTATGCCTTACCATACTATGACAATTTTATGCTTTACGATACTATTTGTTTTTATGCCTTACCCTAATGTCTTTTTATATCTTACTATATTGTGACATTTTTGTGCCTTATTATACTATGATATTTTTATACCGTAATATAGTATGACTTTTTATGCTTTCCTATACTATGTGGTTTTAGGCTTTACTATACTATACTTTTTTATGCCTTATTATACTATGACATTTTTATGCCTTACTATACTATGACATTTTTATGCCTTATTATACTATGACTTTTTTATAACTCACTATACTATGACTTTTTTATGCCTTATTATACTATGACTTTTTATGACTTACTATACCATGACGTTTTCATGCCTTACTATACTATGACTTTTTAATGCCTTACTATACTATGACATTTTTATGCTTTATTATACTATGACTTTTTAATGCCTTATTATACTATGACTTTTTATGACTTACTATACCATGACGTTTTCATGCCTTACTATACTATGACTTTTTAATGCCTTACTATACTATGACATTTTTATGCTTTATTATACTATGACTTTTTAATGCCTTACTATACTATGACATTTTTATGCCTTATTATACTATGACTTTTTATGCCTTACCATACTATGACAATTTTATGCTTTACGATACTATTTGTTTTTATGCCTTACCCTAATGTCTTTTTATATCTTACTATACTGTGACATTTTTGTGCCTTATTATACTATGATATTTTTATACCGTAATATAGTATGACTTTTTATGCTTTCCTATACTATGTGGTTTTAGGCTTTACTATACTATACTTTTTTATGCCTTACTATAGTATGACATTTTTATGCCTTACTAAAGTATTACTTTATATATCTTACCATAGTATGACTTTATTTATGCCTTACTATACTATGACTTTTTATATGACTTACTATACCATGACGTTTTCATGCCTTACTATACTATGGCTTTTTAATGCCTTATTATACTGACTTTTTAATGCCTTACTATACTATGACATTTTTATGCCTTACTATACTATGACATTTTTATGCCTTATTATACTATGACTTTTTTATAACTCACTATACTATGACTTTTTTATGCCTTCTTATACTTTGACTTTTTATGACTTACTATACCATGACGTTTTCATGCCTTACTATACTATGACTTTTTTATGCCTTATTATACTATGACTTTTTAATGCCTTACTATACTATGACATTTTCATGCCTTATTATACTATGACTTTTTATGCCTTACTATACTATGACTTTTTTATAACTCACTATACCATGACGTTTTCATGCCTTACTATACTATGACTTTTTTTATGCCTTATTATATTATGACTTTTTATGCCTTACTATACTATGACAATTTTATGCCTTACTATATTATGACTTTTTTATACCTTACTATACTTTGACATTTTTATTTCTCACTATACTATGACTTTTTTATGCCTTACTATAGTATGACTTCTATGTGACTCACAATACTATGACTTTTTTATGCTTTATTATACTATGACTTTTTATTCCTTACTATACTATGATATTTTTATGCCTTACTATAGTATTCCTTTTTATACCTTACTATACTATGACATTTTTATGCCTTACTATACTATGACTTTTTTATGGCTCACTATACTCTGACTTTTTAATGCCTTACCATACTGACTTTTTATGCTTTACCATACTATGTGGTTTTTAGCTTGACCTTACTATGACTTGTTATGCCTTACTATACTATGACTTTTTATGGCTTAATCTACTACAACTTTTTTATGCCTCACAATACTATGACTTTTTATGCCTATAACATTTTTAAAAAAATTAAAAATCTGTATGTATGTATGTATATTATTTTCTTAATAATTTTTTATTAAATTTAAACATGCATATCTTTCATATTTACATATATAATATGAAGATATACTGACAGGCTTTGGGATGGATATATAATAATGTAACATATGATTAAAATATAAACAGACGTACTAAAATACATGTTTCTTTTAGCTAGACATATATGTCAATATATGATATTGTTCCAATTTTAACAGATTTCATATGCAATTCTTACATATATATAGGCTATACTTTAAATACATATATGATTTTACTTCACGTGTACATATATTTCATATATGGAAATTCAACACGTACATATATTACAGTTGCCCATGGGCATTCCTGAATGTAAATTCAGATCTTATATGTTAATAACGTTAATAATAATGTTAATAATAACAATAATAATAATAATGATGATGATAATGTTGACGGCATTAAAAAGCCAATCTCTTTTTTTGCGTCCCTACCAACGTTGAGACCAATCCTACGCCCATGTATCTGTCAGTAACCGGTTCAATTAATCAACTAATCATTTCAGCTCTACAGCACAGGTTTATTGCTTGCAAATAATTTAACTGTCAGTGGGAGGTGAGTAAGGATCCAGGACCCCCTAGAAGAACTTTGCTGCACAGGATAAAAATGTGTCATCGCTTGAGTGAACTACATCATACAATGACTAAGCAAATTTTTTTTTTTTAAACTCATTATCACTTAATTTTTGCTAATTTTATTTTACCATGTCTAGGGTTTGTCTCTTCTCATCGTTAATAAGCTTCCATAACTTGTATTGGGATTGGCTGGGAACACCCGCGTGCCCGAGTTCAGCGGAGCATTCCTTAACAACGTGCGTGTTTACGTATGTGCGTCCTCCTTGCCCTGCTCCTTCCCAGAGAGTGTGCTCGTGCTCCGTCCACCGGCGACAATGATCTGCCTGTTTCTGTCCATATTTGCTAACATCTTTCAGTCAGGTTGGTGTTATATCTGTTTACAGCTCATCATTCACTCAGCGGCTCTTCAGTGTGATTTTCACAACGGTTAATGTGCTCACAGTTTCCACCATGTGAGAGCGGGAGCCGCACACTCACCGGGCAGACGCCTCGGCTAGCTGCTACAGAGGGAGCAACAATGGAGGCATGAAACCTTCACAAACTTTCCTAGAGTCTTTGTAACTAATGTTATGAGTCGCACGTACGTTTGAGGTGTGACTAACAACATCCAAACTGCGTTTTAGTTACAGATGATACTTAGAGACGTGATAGCATGCAGGTTTCGTGGCACAAATACTAACTCCCGTCCCTGTGTGACTGAAACTACAGCTAGCTACTAATCTAGCAGCAGTGTAGTCAATATGTCCTATTAATAGCTCAAGTGGCGTCTGTGAGCGCTGACATGCTGCAGGAGGGGCAATGCAATGGGCCTGAAAAAAAGGTCACAGCGAGATCTACATAAACTTGAGGATTTGGTGGTTAAACATGCACGGATCGGAGAATCTGGTGAGACATACAACAGGCAAAGATTAAACGAGATGTAGCCAACTGGGACTGTGAGGTTTGTTGCAGAAATTGCTGTCAAAAAGTGCAAGTTTCAGGGCGTTTTCCCAGCTGAACCCTTGCAATAGTATGTGTGTCTTCCACAGGTCTGTGAAAGTAACATTTGTGAATTAATTAGTGGCTTGTAAAACTAACAAATATCAGGTAATCTCTGGAGATGCATGTAGTTCAAACCATTTGAGGGTATTTGTATGTGGATCCTCAGGGTGCACAGGAAACTGGTAAACACTGGCTGTCTTTGAACATGGATTATACCCTTATAAATGCACAAATAAATACAGCTGTCACTAATGTCTGAGTTGTCATCGACCACACAGAACTTATTTGTGTCAGCTGTAGGTTCATTTCAACGCTTTTGCATTTTTCTTCCTCACTATCCCCTGTATTAATGACATTAGTGAGCTCCTTCACTGCCGATACCAAGGTGCATGCATGTTCTAGGTTGTGTGTGGTGTGGTGGCCCATTGCAGTTCAAACACAGTCTGTTTTTTCCCCTTCATTTTTGACTTATGTTAACTCTGGTTCTAGGGTGGACAGGGGTGAATGAACGCACCTTCATTGCTGTAAAACCTGATGGCGTGCAGCGGAAACTGGTGGGAGAAATTGTGCGTCGCTTTGAGAAGAAAGGATTTAAGCTGGTGGGCCTCAAACTTATTCAGGTATGTGGGATGTAGGTCTTTTATTTCCCCTAAAAACATTCTCCCTGAATGGTTTAATTCCCTGAATTATTTAGGCTAGTGTAATAATCTTTAAATTGAATATGTGTCTGTCTATCAGGCATCGGAGGACCTTCTAAGGGAACATTACTGGGACCTGAGGAGTAAACCCTTTTTCAGTGGACTGATAACCTACATGAGCTCAGGACCAGTTGTTGCAATGGTGAGACAACATGAATGTTTTGTGAAGCTGTGGTGCCACCACTCCTTGGTGATATTGTCCTTTGTGCTGCAGTCATGTACACTTCTGTGTTTCAGGTGTGGCAGGGTCTGGACGTGGTTAAGACTGCACGTAAGATGTTGGGAGAGACCAACCCTTCAGACTCGCTGCCGGGAACTATCCGGGGAGATTACTGTGTGGAAGTAGGCAGGTAAGCTCACCGGGGAGATTTATATTTTATGACATGAACAGTCACAGTTGACTGCATCCTTGACAATATGCACATCTGCATATAATCTGATTGGTTGGTCATTACAGCTACAAACTGACCAATCAGAACATGGCTATACATCCACGGTTAAAAAGGTCAAGGTCAAGGTGACCTCACAAAATACATTTTGACCTTGTGAACACAATATATCGGGAACTCCTCCTCAAGGGAATCCCCCTCAAATTTGGTACAAATGCTCACTTGGATTCAAGGATGAACTGATTAGATTTCAGTGGTCAAAGGTCAAGGTCATTGTAACCGCACAAAATATATTTTAGCTAAAACCCAGGAAGTCACGCAGCAATTATGAGTTTTACTCAATGGTTAATACTTTATGTGAATCTTGAGAAACAGGAACATAACCTGAAGCTAGTCTGAGTGGCAGAGGCGTACAACCAGGTGGTAATTCTAGTTTCTGTCTGTCTGCGTGTCCTGATCCTTTCTGTGTTGGCTCTGCGTGGCAGGAATGTGATCCACGGCAGCGACTCTGTGGTGAGCGCCCAGAAGGAAATCTCTCTGTGGTTTCGTCAGAACGAGCTTCAATGCTGGGAGGACAGCAGCAGCCACTGGATCTACAACTGATGGTCTAAAAATCCACTGTCTCCACATCTTCCTCTAGGTAAACCAGTGGTTTTTTTCATGTTAGTCTCATTACAAGATGGATCACATCATACCTCAGAGGAATATTTTGGCTTTATTAGCTTGTAGCCACATGAGATACCGTGTCATTGCTGCCTTGCTGGATCTCTCGCTCCTCCTTTTTTCATACGTTTAAATTTGTATCTAGAAGCAGAAGTATTTCAGAGGTGAAATGATTTTACGAAGCAAAAATGCACTAAATGGACAATAACTTGACAGTGTTGGCTTCTGTTACAGTTTTCATTGTAGTTTTTGTTTAGTCCAGAACACTAGCTCATGTTTACAGTTTGAAGCAATAAGCTTGGATTTGAAGCAATAAAAGGTCAGGATTCATAAGGTTTCATTCAAAGGTACAGGAAACTTCCACATCAAATCGCCTCTGTGCCAGTGATGACTATGGCTGGATGACTCAATTAAATACAAATACGATAAAATGCTGAATGTCATAATGTTCTGTAAAAACACTTCTGGCCATTATTCAAAGCCATAACACTGATCAGAAGGGGAGATAGTGACCATATTTCCTGCAGTTTAACTGGTCTGCAGAGGCATAAAACAGCAAGGCAGTGATTCTAAGGTCAAAAATTTGCCAAATGTGCACATTTTTTCTGTAATAGTCCTTGCAGTGAAAACCCCCAAACATGGGAGCAGTTGATAAACATTAAACAACACCACTATTGCCTTTTTGCACGATGATTTTCAGTTTCCTGTACCTTTTTTAAAAAATTCAAATCCTGTAAGGGTGTAAAACCAGATCACGTCACTTGAAACTACTTGAATACAGTTGTGGATGTAAGTTTTAAAATATGATGCCTAATAGCTTTCCTGCTTTTAATATGGTTTTGTAATTTCATCATGTCAGACTCAGTGAACAAATATCTTGTTTTATAAAAAATTTGATTTTTCCATCACCCAGCTGGTCACGTTCATGCTTTTGTAAAACACCTGCAATGATGCCGAGTGGATTGTATTGGAATCGTCAAAAACAATAAATCTGATCTTGAAATCCTTTTTTAATATGCTGTTTATTATGTTTCAGTGTCTTGCAAAGTGAGAGACATGCACCACACGTCAACTTAAGTTTCAGCACACAAATATGTTTAATATTTAATCCACACAGATAGAGATCAATGCATGAATTTCCATACTGAACAAAGAGGATGGGCTTCAGTGTGTCTGGAGATTTACAATAATGCCTGTACACATACTGACAACACGCCACCGTTCACCTGCTTTACACCAAACCGTCCGATCGACAGCCAGTCAGATGAGAGAAATGAGTTTCGGACCAAACTACTGACAAGTTAAACTCGAACCCTCAACCTCGCTCACATGATTTACACATGTTGACATGTTCTGACCTCACCGAACTGAGTCCTCTGACCTTTGATTCACATCAGGCTGCTGCACGTACACCAGATATTTCCTCTCACTTTGAGGTCAGTAACCACACTGATGCAAAATGTCCTTAACCAGGACATTTTAAAATAGAGGCAAGATGGGGGGGTGCAAAATATTTGGGGTACCAACCCAAAGAACCCAGACTTTCAAGCTGAATTTGACATGTAGTAATTTAAACTTTCCACTTGTTCCATGTTGACTTATTTTCACTTACCCTCAAAATTTCCACAACAACGTTAACCATCTGCTACAAGCTGAAAGCCAAAACAGCATTTCTGCGTGGTGTCATAGCACCTGACATCTGCATCCACAAACTCCCAATATCTTAATATCTGTGAACAATCAGGGTCCATGTCATGCCATAAATAGTTATGGATTGCTGATTGGCTGTTAGAAAAATCTGATAAATATCTGGTGCAAATGCAAGTCAGTGTTGTCATTCACTTTTTTTTTTGGTACAAGTGTTGCATGTTGGGGCTCTGGGCTTTGCTTTAAGACAAGGTGGAGGCTTCACAGATGACGAACTAAATGGAGGAAGAGGAGGAGTAACTGTGGGGCAGATGCAGGACAGTTGAGGTAAATATAGGAGAAGATACAGTGTGCTTACAGGGTGAATATAAGATCGATACAGAGGAGGGAGGTAGTTATGAGGCTGGGTTACAAGGCTCATGAAGATAGTTACAATGCCCTGGGTGGGACAGACAGGATGGCAGGCAGATTACTAGATCAGAGGAGGTACTTACAAGGCATTAAAGTTACAAGGTGACGGGGCAGGAGGGGATATAATAGTTATAAGGGACGATACACGGCTTGGAGGGTCATTTTAGAGCCAAGGGGGAACTTTTACTTGACCAGGGATAATTACAAGGTTTAGGTGGCTGGAAGCTTTTGGGTGCAGGAGGAAGAGGTTTCTTTAAGGAGGTGGGTGGGGCATTAAAGCAGATCCAGGTGTCACTCAGGCACGTAAGACACCTGCCAGACGATGATGTGGCTCCGCTCAGCTTTGCACAATGCAGGTTTCATTTGCGAAGCCCCACCGCTCTCTCCTTCCTCTGTCTCATCGTCTTCTCCGTCCCCTGAGGAAAAATAAACAATAAAAACAATCAAGAACTGAAGAGCCATGCTGAATTTCCACAGTGAAAAGATACTAAATGTAATTGTGCTGATAATGTTAACAAAATATGAGAGATTATTTATTTCTCTATTTATTTACTTATTAGTTTCAACATTTCAACATAAACACATTACATCTGTATTAAATATTAAACAAGAAATTATTTAATATATTTATTTAAAGAAAAATTTTAAATCGTATCACAATGCTATCACGAGAATGGTGTTAGTGTAAGCTGTGTAAAATTACCAAACTGCATAATTTAGTTCCATTTTACATAAAACATTGACATCAGGACTGGTGATATTAAAAACACTACTGTAAAATTTGATTATTTTATTCTGAATATTTTTTACAGGAAGTCTTAGTATGGTGTTTTGGCTGTGGAGATAACAGTTGAACTTGGTGGAGTTAGAATCAGTGTTGGCTGACCTCCAGTGGTCAAGAAAAACCTAATGATTGTAAATAGACTCATATCAACTGTGAAAGTAACACACGGCAGAGGAGTGTATCATGAGTGCTCACTGCACAGTGAACCTTGTAATAATGAGTTATAAATAGGGAAATTAACACTATGGCTGTGTCTGAATTTACTCCCTATTTACCACACACCACATTTACTGTTCGAGTGTCTGCATTCAGAGTGGGTAAATCTGCTACACAGAAAGTTGTTTACATGGCATGGACGTTCTGCCAAAAATCCCATAATGCACTGCTCCTCATTTTAGGGATGTGAAAATTACCACTGTCAGTGATGACGATGATGATGATTACTAAATGTCTGAAATCCCCACATACTGCTTCCTACTGAGTAAACTACTGCATGTCCATTATATAGGGAGCAGTGAATGAATGAAGAAGGGGGAGATTTCATATACAACTTGTGTTTACAAAGACAAATAAAGATAAATATTTATTTACTTCATTTATATCTTGTACCCCTTAAAAAATATCTACATGCAACATATAATTTAAATATTTTTTTTCAATTCAGTCATAGCTCTGCTGTTGTGTCACACACTTACACCTAATGCATGTGTGTGGTGTCAGGTTGATATGCAGGTGTGGCTGCTCACCTATACGGAAGTCAATGTAGCCCTCTCCTCCACTCAGCACCAGCACGTTGTGAACACTCTGGGCCTCCGTCTCTGGGGGCGCTGTGGAGCCCTGCCCCTCTGATGGACTGTCCAGCACGCTGCCGTTTAGGGTGGCCAGAACATTGCCTGTCACAAACACATGAGGGGAGCGTAGTCAGTTATAGACATGCGTGTGTGAGTGAATGCAAATACCCTAATAAAAAAGAATAATAAACAATGTCTAATTTGACTAAATGTACTGAGTAATCATTCTTCATAAAGTCCAAGAACAGAATTTTATCTATTTTCTTCAGCTGAACCTAATGATATTTACATTGTAATGCAGGATTGTAAAAGGTATTTTACAAAGCACCTTTCTGTCTTTTTTGAGACAACTTTAGAGGACATTCGTCTGTTTGGCATAAGACAGATGTTACCTACTTTAAATCTGGAGGCAAATTCCTGTGTGTGAATCAGACATGGCTAATAGGGAGTTTCAAAAAAATACACTGGATTCAGAACCAAAGCAATGAACATGAGTGTGTTATCAGCAGACTGACAGACGTTGTGAGTACCGGGTACAGAGACGAAGAACTTGACAGCATCTCGGTGTCCATGAAAACAGAGCTGGGCCTGTGCCATGGAGCAGTAGGGGATGAAGCTGCCGCTGCTCTTCTCAGAGCCGTCGTCACCGTACACGTGGATTACTCCGCCGGAGGATGTCGGAGACACCTTATTGGCTGAGGGGGAAGGAGTCCAGGAGTGAAAAAACTGACCAACCGGCAATGTTTACTGGCAAATCATACGCGGTGGCATGACACAGGCAAAAAAAAAAAATATTCCCAGGAAAAACACCCATAATACCCAACAACCAAAAATGAAAAAGGTTTTTAGAGTAACTCAAAGTTTAAAACAGCTAAAGCACCCCATTGCATGCAATGGATCTGGTACACACAAATATATCTTTTAGTCATTGATGCAATAACTCACAATAATAAATATCATGCAAAGCAACCAATGTGTAAAAGAGCTGTTCTGATATAAGTATAAAAATAAATAAAATGATTGCGCACACAATACTTTTGGTGACCATCAACTAAATAGTCACAGATATGAGAGGACTTATTCAGTGTTGAGTATGTGTCCTCACTACAGAAGCTTTTAGAAACAGCTGGCTGTTGCAGCACCACAGAAGAGGTCTGCAGACATGAGTTTCAGGGAACATGAAGGTTTGACCGGGTGAAGGCGGGAAAGAAAAGATCACAGCAGCAGGAGGTCGGGAGCGCTCCCACTTACCCCTCAAACCCAGGAGCTGTCCCCGGTGAAGGACCACCGCTACAGGAGGCGGAGGAGGAAGAGGAGGAGGAGGAGGAGGAGGAGGAGGGGGAGGAGAGCAGAGGAGAGAGAGGACAGTAACAGTAATAGTTACAACCAAGACTGTGAGAAAGAGGTGAAACCACCGAGGGGGAAAGGAAAGAAAACAGAGGGTGGAAAAAAGACGAGGACATCACGGGGAGAAGAAGGAGTGAGCTAAAGAAGAACACAGATAAACAGCACTGACGTAGGAGAGAGTTTGAGTCACGGAAAACTGCAGACATCCGACTGGTCAGTTCCGGCTACCTAATGAGATTTTAGATTTGAAACAACTTGATAAGATTTGATCATGAAGTTTGCACAGTCTATGAAAGACATGTGCACCCATTAGCTAAATTTCACATTATCTACTGAATCCAAATAGTTGAGAATTTTCAAAGGCTTGGCCTGTTTGTCTCTAACTATGTTAGTGGTGCAAATTTCCATCTACACCACATGGTTCACGTGGTGTAGATGGAAACATGGTTTTATGTCTAATTTTTCACAAAACTATAACCAAAGTAATATCCAGACACACAAGCAAATGGAGTCACAAAATAACCTCTATGGCAGAGGTAACTAACACTGTCGCGAGAAGACCAATTGCATTTATCACTGTCCAAGTGGTTTGTGTGGTTTTATGTGGTGTTAGTAGAAAGACAAAGACGTTCATTTTCCCTTTTCTTCCAACCGGCCGGTAATGCTTACAGTTTGGATTTTTATTTGCAACTGAGCTCATGAACGACTTTTCCACCTGTTTTGTTATGTGGCCCTTGTTGTAAGCTGTATATACATGAAACTCACTTTCTGTCAGTGGGATGGAGATGATCACACCGTTTCCAGTTCCAACCCAAAGACGATTTCCACCAATCAAAAGTGCTGTGATTCGCACAAAAGAGAATCCCAGTTTGCCAGTTCCTGTGAATTAAAACCAGAGTGAGTGCAATTAGATTGGCTGCATTAAATCCAGGATATTAAAAAAAAAAACACTGAATCTACCAGATGAAACAGTACAATAGTTGGAATCAATCATCTCTGTTAAGACAAGATTTGCCCTAAAAGAGGACGTAATCTCACCCAGCATCTTGCTGACGTATGGCTCAATGTCCACATCCTGGAGGTGCTGATGTGTATGAGCATGGTAGAGACGTAGGGTCGAGTCGAGCCGGATCGACACCCACACTCCATCACCGATCCACGCCAGCTGCCGCACCTGGCTTTCCCTGCGAGGGTGGGCGTCGAAGGACTTCTACAGTGAGGAAAAAGAATCACATCAAACTGCTGCACCATGAAAACAAAAGCTGATTGTTGGACTCGTTTGTGAGCATGGATTCATAACTCACCTCTATCTGCATGCTCTTGGGCTGGATGACGTGGATCTTGTTCTTGTAGCCGCACCACACCTTGTCGTGGACGACAGCCATGCAGCGAATGGAGTGATGAGGCCGACCGAGGTCCATTAGGTGGTAGTTTGACAAATCCCACTGGCCATCTGTTGATAGAAACAAACACAGACACAGATCTGACAACAGAGCCCGACTGCATTCATGACTACACAAAACACACTAAAAGCTTTGCGTCTTGCTGATCAATTATGCTGTGATACAAAACAACTACAACCATCCATTTTAAACAGTTTGATGTGTATCACAGAACTCGAAACATATCACTGATTTCCTGTGGAAAACTCAAATATTTAAAATACCCTCTGATCTATGGAAAATGGCGAGGGTCCCGTCAGCGAGGGCAACCAGCACACGACCTTTCACATGCCTGCAATTGGAGAGAAAACAAAGACAGTTGGCCTCACAGAAATTCATGGAAAGACTTTCTGATTCTCGATTCCCAACTACATAAAAACAAAGCCTGCACCACTTACACCAGACTGAGCACCGAGTCTTTGAGTTTGATGGAGTGGAGACACTTCTTCCAATTTCCCACAGCCGAGTGGACATAGAGCCTTGAGGTAAAACAGAGCCAAGTTACTGCAAGTACAGTTCTCAGGCATGGCGTGACATTTATGTGTGTATATTAGATGGAAGACACAAGCACTTTTTTGGGGGTCTTTTGTGAAAAGATGTAACAATAAAAATGTACTTTAATGCGGTTACCCAGTGTAAAAACCTTGATAAAGAAATGAGTGGAATTATGTGTTTGTAGATACTGTGAAGCTGCGGCAGAAACTGTGAGCGGTTCAGCTGAGCGGCTCACCAGCCGTTCTGGGCCCCGAGCCACATGGTGGGGGCCACGCTCGTGTAATTTTTGGCCTCTTCACTTCCGTCCTCTGAATCTGGAGGCTGAGACGTTTCCTCTTTGGACTGACCTGCATTTCTGTGAGGACAGACAACATTTTTTTAATTTTCAAAATGGAGAACCTGGACATCTTTTGGTGATGTGATAAAGGTAATAATTGTATCCCTTATCAAATGTGTACATAGGTTTATGGGGATTGAGTAATTCCTGATACCATTCCTGTCTTTACATGGACAGACCTTGACCTCTTACCTGTCAGAGGCGTCTGCGTGACGAGGCTGGGGATCGGTGAAGACGTGCTCAGTAAACGGTCCTGGAGGTCCAGATCCCATTTCTATGTGGCTGGCTGTTGACTCAGGAACCTCGGTGGCCTCTGTGGCTTCCTCAGCCGACTGTGCAGGGTGAATCTTCGCATGCATGGGGGGAGCAGTGGGGGCTAAAGCAGAACACCATTGAAATAAGTAACAGACCTATAACCTTGAGCCCTTTTCTATGATAATATAAAGATGCAGGAGTCTTCTCGATGTGCTCACCTTGACCTTTGTCCATTATGGGGGTGTCGGTGCGTGAGGAGCAGTTGCTACGAGCAACGCTGCAGTTGGTGGCGCAGCCTACGAGAGTGATACCAGCTAACATGCCCTCCACACCACCAGTGTCCTCGCCTCCCCCTGCACCTCCATCCCCTGGATCCAACACGATCTCTCCTGCTGGGTAGTCGCTCTCACTGGCAGCTGAACGACCACATAAACAAAAAGGGAAAAGAAGGAAAACCATCAATTGAGTCACAACGCAACTGAAAGTGCAAAAAAAAAAAAAAAAAATCGTATGTAAAAATGCTTCTCTGGGGCTTGGAGGTGCACTCTCTGTCTTACCTGGCACACTGGAGATGCAGAGCACGTGGGCATTGCAGACGTTGAACTGGTCGACCAGTGAGCCCGGCTGGTTGGCGTCGATGATGACCACCTTGCTGGCAGAGTGGGTGCTGGTGAGTATCCACACTCGACTGCTCATGGTGTCTGTCTCTTGGAGCTCCTTTGACTGGGACAGGGAGAGAGGGAGAGGGAGAGAGAGAGAGAGAGAGAGAGAGAGAGAGAGAGAGGAGGCAGCATTTATTACGACACAATGACAGCTAACTGAAAAAGGATAGACATGGTTCATCTGTTAAAAAAAAACAAACAAACAACGTAAAGTCCTTGATATTTCTGTGTCGTTTCATGTGTGAACTACACTTTGCTAATAATATAATTCAAAAATGTCTGAAACTGTGTGTCGGTCACTTTGAAGCAGTGATCGTCAGTTTACCTTCCTCTTCTCTGGGGAGGTGTGGCTGTTCTTCTTCTCAACTCCGT
This sequence comes from Seriola aureovittata, assembly GCF_021018895.1. NCBI lineage: Eukaryota > Metazoa > Chordata > Actinopteri > Carangiformes > Carangidae > Seriola > Seriola aureovittata. The sequence continues at coordinate 17,213,619 of NC_079380.1, read as the reverse complement.
CTTCCTCAGCATGCAGGGGGTCGCTGCTGCCGGACAGCGCTTTGGCTGGTAGCGACTCCTGGCTGCTGGCCCTCCATCCTGTCAGGTCCACTCCTGCTGCACACCACAGCTACAAACCCATGCAAACACAGATTCAAAAACGGATATAGGATGGAACTGGCCACACACAAAAGCTGCTTCCCCACAGTGTCTTCATAAAAAGTTATTATAACTTTGGTTCAGGTATTTAGACTATGCCTTGTTCTAACCTAGTCTGAGATGTTGTCCCCACCTTGAGTCTTACTACCTGGTTCCTCCCCTCCTGGCCCACTCCCATCTTTCTTCCACCCTCTGATCTTCTCCTTGTGCTCACCCCTTTTTGGGACACACTTTTAATGTCACCCTAAAATATCCCACCTGACCCTCTGGTTGTCCCAACTGTCCCCAAAGTGCTCTCTGATCAACCTACACCACCGTCCCTTGGAGCATCTGTGCAGACTGTTGTCCTGGCTCAATACAGCTCCCACCAACTGACACGATGGCAGCACGTGGTAAAGAAAGAAACGCTACAGACACATGCAACGCTGCAGAGAGTTGGGTGTGGACTTGTGACTTGTCAGCCTCCATATTTCCCCCCTTTATATCTCACCTTCCTGTTGGGGTCCTTCTCTACCAGAGGGCGACAGTACACAGGGACGGGAACATTCTTCATGCGGTTATCCTCTTTTTCATTGGTGGTCTAAAAGCAGAGGTAATGAGAGGTCAGGAGACAAGAAAAGTTGTGAATTATTGTCTGGTTCCCTCAGTACATCTCCAATGTTACTGGGCACTGATGAAAACAAAGAACATTCAGTGTTTGTCTATGTACTGTATACATGTACAGTACATACACCGCAGGCAATAAAAGGAAAACTCCACTGATGTCACCGATCTGCGATGTTGTGCTCACTCATCTTAACTTTTGCTTCAGTTTCCTGTATTTTCCCACAAGGCCACTGGACCATCCACAGAGAACTTAGACATAATACGAGAGGATGGAGAGTGTAAAAGAGTGTCATGTCACCTCTGTACAGAATACTGTCTATGATGGATTTATTGCTCCAGTGCATAATGGTTCAAAATGGTGCTTTCAGAAAGAATCCTTCACTGTTTGATCGTGGCACCAAAATGTGATTTTTTTTTGGCAATTAAACTCCATTGTAGCTGCACTTTAAATGTGCTGATGCAATGTAACATCATCAGAGGTAACCACAGGAATGCAAGGTAGCCATCACTGATCATATGTCAATTCATGCTTTATGTTAAAACCACTATGTGGAAGACTTCAACAATTCCTCGCTTTTGAGGCATCTGGTGTTGGTCAGTAGGCTGAGAGCAGCAACACATGCATGACTGCACCAAGTATTTTAGAGTGGATTTTTCCTTTAAGAACATCACCAAAGTCAAAGCAGGACTAAGTAAGTGTTGACGACATCAATGTGTATGTAGGGCAGGTTGAGACAGACAGAGGTTAAAAGTTAAAAGGTTGAAAAAACACTGGCAGTGTTTAGGAGTTTATTTGAGAGATGCAGTCATAAGGTGTGTGTTTGTGTGTGTGTGTGTGTGTGTGTGTGTGTGTTTGTAAGTGACATTTGTTTGTGTTGTATGAAAGACAGGGATGCTGACTCATACCATGCTTCAAATGAGCAATTTCCCCTCAATTTTCATGCATTTTCAGAGATTGTTTCATGGCAAACTTTGCCGTACTTTAATTAAAAATTTTGTGGTCATTATGTAGATATGTATTCAGTTATTTGTCTGTCTATCTGCTATCTAGGGGTTAGGGTTTTAGGGAGAAGGTCAAAAGGAGAGGAACCGTAAAGGCGCATGCTGGCACTCTGTCGGTCTCACTTGCCTGTTGTCTCTTCAGCGGGCTGTCCTGAGCGCTGTCCGTCTGACCACCAGTCTGTGGGAGACCAGAGTTAGAGCCACCTGCCTACCAACACACTCTGCCCTCTGGCCTTTGAGCTGCACGACGTCAGCCCCTGATTCTGGCAGTTAAAGTTGAAGCTGCACTTCGATGTTATTAGGTCATGTTTATGCTTGATACCAAAATGGAAAAGACTGAGAGCTTTTACTATTCTTACCGAGACTCGAGATATTTTCCTCATCTTGAATAAATACCATAAAAGGCCAAAACCAGCAATGACTTTATCCAACTAATACAGTTTGTCTGTGCAGACAAAGCCTCATATATCTCCAAGCACCAAATTTGTATTAATCCACAGCTGAAAATAGTTCCAAACAAATGCACTATTTCCTCCAGATAAAGTATTTTTTTGCTTACTGAGCCTTAAAGAAAATCAAACAATATGTTGGAAAGTACTGAGAGACTGAGGACTAACTCATTACTGGTTTTGGTCTTTTCGTGGGTTTTGCCAACAAAGAGAAAAACACAGAACAGCAGCATCCGTATCCTTTAACAGGACTACATAGGAGGTTTCGCAGGATTTTTAAATTGATGAAAATCAACAACTCTTCTTACACATGGTATCTATACTCTGTTAGTAATATATCAAATAAACCACTTTCTATCTGGGAGCTAGTAAATCATTAAAAAATCTTATGTTTTTATTTTGGTGAAACTTGGATGCAAAGGATGCAAACATCTGCTCCTTTAATTTGACCATCACAAGGGGAGTATAGACATGACCCAGCAGGCACAGTCAGAACAATCTTCATGGTTTAATTCTGCTTGCTGGTCCTTACAGCCTGGGCCAAACAAAAACAGCAGGCCGCATTAATCAGCAGTCTGATGGGAGAGCTGACTCACAGTCACTTTCAGCTGTCATATCAATTATTTAATAATGGACCTTGGGAAAGCACTTAGACACTTGGTAAGTAAAAATCTTCTTCTCTGTCTTCTCACGACATAAACAGCAGAAGACAATAAAAGGCCACAGACTCACAGAGAAGAGTTGTTACTTGATAGGATAATTACAATCTAAGTATTTACGATTATTTCACAAGGAATTTCACCTCCCTGATCTGTCAGTAACCCAAAAAACTGGTGGGATATTCTCCCCATGTGAACTGAGTTGTCTGTGTCTTTTTGTCGTGTTCAAAAACCACCCCACTTGGTGAAAAACCCCTCCAGGTTTCTCACCATGTGGGGTGGTTTATGTGTGTGTATGTACCTGTTTGAAGCGAGATGGCACACTCCAGCCGCAGGCCTGCATGATGCCATCATCGCGGCGCATGTGCTCGCGGACCTGCCGGTACTGTTCCCGCCGTTGCTCTCGGCGGGCCAGAAGTGCCGAGTCACTGAGGAGAGACGCAACACCGTTACTGGCCAGTCTGGAAGCAACAGGAGGGGAGGGAGGGAAGAGAGAAAAGCGAAGCGTTAGCAGCCTGGCCAGCCAGCAGCAAAAAAGCTAGAAAGATGTGAGAGGATGAAGAGGAGAGGAGGAAAATAAAGCAACAGCAGTAGTTAAACTGAGCTTTATTCTAGCTCAAGCCAAGCAACTGTTGTATCACACTAAACACAGGAGAAGATTTTTAGTACTTTTGGCATTAGTGCAAGAAAGAAGTAATAAAACATACAGTTTGTGTTGTACATGTGTGTTGTATTCATGTATGTTTGTGAGAGAGATCTTAAAAGACAAGAATGGGACAATACAAGAATTAACTTTCTCAGTTCAATCACAAGTAAGTGTGTCATGATGTTAGAGGTCACGTTCACTCTTATCACCTAAAATTAAACATTTTAATGTGCAGAAATGAATTCAGTGAAATAAATTTTCAAGCTCACGGCCCTGGATTCATGTGCATTGATGCATTTGCTATATTTTCCCTTTTGTGTATGAAGAGATTTGTCTGAATGGAATATGAAGGCAAAAACAACCAGCCACATACATGTGTGTACATGTGTATGTCGAATGCTCGAGAACCTGCTGGAGGCTTTCTGCTCTCTAAAGCTGCCACAAGCGAGCAAGCAACCAGGCGTTCAGACCAAAGCAGAGTGAGAAGCAGATTTTTTTTTTTGTGTAAAGTAAGTTTAGTTAAGACGTGTAGCTGGTTGCTGCTCACTCTTCAGGGAAGAACTCCAATGTGCGGTTGGAGGTGGAGATCTGACACATGGTGTGGCTGCGTCGCTGAGAGAAACCAGCAGGCGAGGGAGACTTGTAGTGGATGTTGACGCTGTGGTACGACCGCTTGACAGGCGGAGGGCTGGACGATGAGCTGAAGAGACGTGCAAAGCTGATGGAGAGAGACAGAAAGATGTTTCATTTTGGACGGTTTTGTTTTACCAAATCATTTATTTATGGTATTTCTCTTTGTGCTTCAGTAAATAGCTTTAATAAAACCAGAATCTCACAACTGCCAGATGGTCGACTTCTTTTTCTCTTGGATTGGAGGACTCTCCCGGGACGCCCTGAGAGGAACCAGAGGTGTGAGTCAAATAGAGGAGAACCAGTACAAACCACAGGTGAGTGTTTTTCTTTTGTGGTTCAGTACACGTTCATGAATTTTGTCACTGTATCAGACATAGCAAAGACAAATTGATTCTAAATAAATAAAGTGGTTAGGTGCAAAATTAAGTGTCTAAGAAAACAAAACAATTTTAGTATAAAGCAGCATCTTTCTTTTCTTGTACCTGATCATTTCCGTCCACCGTACGGCCTCCTGCAGCTCCATCAGTCTCTCTTTGTACTGATTCCTCTCCATCAGCACACGCGCCATCTCCACCCGCGTGAAGCGCCGCCGCTGTGTCATCGTCATGTCGCCATCCTGCATGGGTGATGAAAACTGGGAACATGAGAGCACAGTGCCATTTCTTAAAATGATGCCAGGTCTGGAAATATACATTAAGATATAGACATTTGCAGCAGGAAACTAGCTATGCCAACTCTCTCCAGTTGAGGAAATACATTGAATCTGTAAAATAAGTAGGGATATCTCCAAAACCCATGCCCGACTTTACTCACATCATCACCTCCTTCATCCTTGGAGTCTCGAGACGCAAAGAGAGCCTCTGCTCTTAACCTGCGACACAAAAGCAAAAACTGTTACAGGGAAGGAGTCGATGGTTCTGAGAGTCATTGGGAGACATAGTGGGACAACTTTGGGACTTAGGTCTTTGTGGACAAAACTTCTGAAGCTGCTGTGGGCTGAATTTGACCTGACACAACACAACACGATGCCACATGGGGTTGTTGGATACCAAATGGGCAGTTTTCCTTTAAAATACACACCAGGTGTAATTCAAACAGGTTGTTCACATGCCGACATCTTTAATTTTTTTTTCTTTCTCAGAAACGTACAGGATAAGATTCTGAGCTCAAACAGCGAGTTTTAAAAATGATTTCTGCACCTTTTACATAACGTCCTTTATTGAAAGTTTGAAAATGCTGGAAAAGGTCAAACTATTAGTAAGTCTGTGTTTCATTAACCATTTCACCAGTTGGATTTGTGCTGGTTGGTTTAACTGTTGCATTGTCTCTCTGAAAATGAGTTTTTGTCTATGTTCCTGCCCATCTTAGCCAGGTCTCTCTCGGAAAGGAGATTCTTCAAGTCAGTTCTCCACAAGTCAAAAAAACAAAACAAACTGACCCACAGAAAATACACCAAGAAATAAGCATAACATCCTGAGAAAACCTTGGCAAGTGTTGGAACTAAGCGTGCAGTCTCAGTCTGTCTGGTATTCAAGTACAATATCAACCCTCTTGATATATAGTATTGAGCTGTTTCTCTCCATCTTCCATCCACCCCAAACAAAATTTACTGCCATCCATTTCCCCCTCAGAGTCTCATACTTTAAACTGCCTCTTGGTATCCACCAAGTGTATCTAAGGCACTTGAAGATTTATTGGGTGCTATAAAAATGTTGTTGTGCCTCTGGAAGTGTGTTGAGATGAGTTTTACAATTTCCAGCTTAGCACTTCATAGCAGTGGATGTTGTACCACATCAGCTTTAACTGGGGGTAAAATGCAATCTGGCCCTATGTAAACAACTTCCTTTGTAAACACAAATAAGCTGCTGCAGTGAAATATGCATCTACTATGAAATCTTTTGCTCAGATGTAGTAAATACTCACCTTTTTCCAGGTAAACATGGCTGAAAAACATTAAACTGAGCTGAACTGGTGAAAAGCAAATCTACAGTATCACCAGAGATGAGGAAGATGAGGAAGGAAAGTAAGGAAAAGCTCCTAAATGATTTATTCTTCTTTCCAGAGAAGTTTCATATTAGAGGAGAACACCCAGTTTCAGGTTTGTCCTCAGTATCATTGTGTCTGAACTAAAAGATCAATACATGATATCTGAGGATTTTGAAATAAACTGGAAACTATCTATGAAACAAAATAACTGAGACAGGAGGTGCTCAGCCGCTGGTTCTTGTGCTTTGAAGCATCACTAGCAAGAGACTATCATGTTACTGTGTTCGTTGCTAAGCCGTATTGGTTAGGTATTCATGTAGGATCACTAAGGTGTGGGTTACAGGTCAAGAGCTGAGGTCTTTATGTTCAGGGATAAAAAACCATTGACCTTCTTCTATTCCTACTGCTGACAACTCTGGGCAGAAATTTACAGGAACATGTTGTTTTCTTCCAAAACATCTCATGTTATTTAAATAAAATAATTTGTTATTCTTACCTCTTGAGTTCTTCTTCCAGCTCCTTGACTTTGGCGTCCACCTTGTTCTTGGACTGCCTCACAGCCTCCAGCTCCTCCCTGAGCACCTCCTGTTCCCCCGACAGCTCGTCCACTTTGGCAATAAGGTCATTTTTCACAATGTTGAGAGCGTTTCTGTCAAGAGAAGAGCAGAAAGAGGAAAGTGAGATATCAAAACCAGCTCCAGGAAACTACAAGTTGGGATGTCGATGTCCACACACTCCTTTTGCTGTGAGAGGTGTGACTCTACGGAAATGTTACACCTTTGGATGAAAGGCAAAAGGTTTATAGGGACAAATAGAAATACTGACACACACACTCATCCTTTGCTGTGTCTCTTACTTGGTCTCTAAGAGCTGTTTGTTCTCAGTCAGCAGGTTCTCCACCTCCTTGCCCATCCCTGAAACAGTCAGTCACATCTCTGTTACTCATCATTAAATATTATACACAACATCCACAAATCAATCAATCCAATCACCTACAAGCAAAATGCATTTCCCAGAGTTTCCGCCTTTCAGATCAACCGGCTTTGTGACAAATGACAAAAGTTTTGTAAACAAAGAAAAGGTTTAATAATTCAATGACATGATTATTAATGGACAGACTATTTATTTGAGCTGTCGTGTTAACAAGCAGGTTAAGTGAGTTTAACAAAGGACGGCACCTTGTTAAATATTGGAAGAATATTGAGTAAACACTAAATAAACAGTCAACTTCTCTTTTTTCTCGAGAGAGACAGAGAAGTCCTCGCGGGTCTTTACCTGCAACAACATCTGCTACAGCATCACTGGGAAAACTCAATTGCTCAGAACATTTTTTTACATCAACATATAACATGTTACTTGAGGGAAATTATCCAGCTCCACAAGTGCACATATATTCAGAATTCAGGGTTGATCCATTAACCACCACGGTGTTAATCTGATGCTCAACCTATTCATTTTGTTTTTAAATCTTAATGATCTAAATTATTGCCAGAAATTAACTGAATGTTTTACATGGAAGCAGCAAGCACTGTGCAACATAAGCCAAGCACACAAACTATAAGTAGAAGTTTCAACACAGAACATTTTGGACATGAGAACATGTCGAAAACAAACAAAACAAAAAGCAAAGAGGTTCTTAGATACCAAGGGGGTAAATGGTTGAGGTAAATGTCTCCTATCCATATCATTGACTGTGCAGCCTTTGATGTACAAATATATATTTTCTGACACATTCTTTTTCTGCAATGTAACCCTCATCTTATGACGGCAGGTGTTGACTATAGTTACTGAACTTAAATCTTATTGGAATAAACAACCACTTTATCGAAGCCAACTGATGATCTGGTGTTCACCACACATCCTGTTTTTCTTCTAATACAAAACAGTCGCTCTTTTCTGTCTTGATTCAGCATCTTCACCGCCTCTTTACCATTAGATTATTCTCCAGTTGTGTTTTCTTTCCAAGCTAAAGGGCGTTTTTATTTTAAGGTTCTACTCAGTGTCACCACTACTGGCAAAGCATTTCCTACAACGCCCTTCGCAGGAAATCTTAATTGAGTTTTATTCCTTTTGGTTATGTGAGATGCAAAGGTGGCACAAAATGTAAATATAAAGCCACACAAAAAAAGGACAAAGAAAGAAGCAACCAGAGGGATGTGAAAGCTAGAGGCCAGGGAATGACATAACAAGCAAATGTGACCATGAGCACAGGCAAGGGGGTGCCTTACCGAAGAAATCATCACGGACTGGAGGCAAAAGAAGAAAAAGGGAAAGGAGGAAGGGAAGAGAAGGAAAGAGGAAAAAGTGACAGATCAGAGAAGATGATGAGGAAGAAGAGACGGGAAGGGAAGAGAGAAGAGAGAGGATGCTGATAAGCATTTATAAATCTGGATTTGAGGAATAGCAGCAGGGCTAAAGGACTAGAAATAGACGTTAAGGAGGGAGCATGTTTCTGCGGCACTAAATATGATTTATTCAAATATCAGATGTATTGTAAAGTCCCAGTGTTTTTAAGAGCAAACTGCCTCTATGAAATGATGTATTTCCTATTTGAACATACGACGCTACACTACGACATTTCTAAACCAATGAAACATGGTGCAGGAAGCGGAGAGCAGTGTTTATTTAATGAGAGGAACGATTTAGAAAAATCTTTCATAATACAATGGGTGGAAAATCTAAGGTACGCATACTGATAGAACGTGTGGTAATCACTAAAGATTACAATAACTTCACTGTGACTTTAAAGGAATAAGAAAAACAGTTTTGGGCATTTACTGTATCTGCATTTTCAATCGCTTGATCAGGCAATAAATCAATAATGATATATTAATACTTAAAACTATAGCAATGTGCCTTTGAATGATTTGTATACACTGATTAATGTCTTCTCTTGTTTGTAGAGTTTGGAGAGGAGTCAAGAGAGTAAAAAAAAAAAAGATACCAACCAATACATGTTCAGATACACACCTGAGAACTCGCCTATGGGTGTCACCAGCAGAAGCACATAAAAGGGGGAAAAAAAGAAATGGGTGAGAGGTTAACAGATGGACAAGAAGACGGGTCAAACCTCCCTTCCTATTGCTGCTACATAAAAATTCAAGAAGAGGTAAATCAAAACCCAAAGGAACCCAAATCCTGATAACAGAAATGAAGATAAACAAAATGTATGAGCTCAAAACAGAGGGTTTCAATAGATATAAAAGATAAATAATTACTGCAAAGGTGAAATAAACTGTAATGAATATCTGATAAATAGAATAAGAAATTCTACTTTTACAAATAAATATCTGTTTAAGCTCAAAACATTTGAAATAGGCTTGAGTTAAACGTGCCTGTGCCCCGTAAAAATGGAGGAAAAACAAACAAACAAATAAATTAGAACGACAAATAAATAATAAAAGTAACATTGTATGGATGGGCATTTGGGGTTTAGGGATTGTATATTTTTTCAGGATGACTGTGCAGTGACGCAGAGATGAGCTGTTGGCATGGAGTGTATTCCAGCCTCGGCCATGCAAGGTAAAAAGTCAGAGTCAGTGCAGTGTCACATTCACACAGCCTCACATGGAGCTGCTGCCCTGCAGTGACCTAAAGCAAAAACAAATGCTGGCTTTGTGCAATGCACTCATGCATTTGCCCTTATTTCCCTTTGTTTGGGTCTATACTTATTTAGTACTTACATATTGGCATCTTAGCATACAGTACAAGTCTCAGATGCACTTTCACCAGCTCAAGGCTCACCTCACAGAGGCAGCGCTTTTATTCTCAAGCATTTCCTTTGAAGTGAAAAACTTACCGCTGCATAAAGGAGAAGGATATCACTAAGCTGTGACCAGCAAAGTGATTTCATGGCACAACTTGTTTCAACTTTACAGCCATGATGTACAGCTCTCGGATATTTACCAATGATCCTATGAAACCAGCAAAAAATATTGCAGCCAAAGTCCTGTTCATACCTAGCAGCTCGGCGCCTGCATCTACATCTCCAATGATGTCCGACTTAGCGTCTTTGATCTCGTGATAGAGAGAGTCAGTGTTGATGCCGAAGGCCTCATTCACGATGCCCTGGGAGGGGCTGAAATACACATAAATTACAATGTCATTAAAAAGTAGGAGTGGAATCTATTTCTATTCAATTTAATTAAAACATAACACTTCTTTATGGCAGCACTGCAGGAGTAATACATTTATCTGTTAAAGGCTGGCAACCTCAGCTGTTGTGATTTTTATATTTCACCTTTAGTTTCAAGAGTCTTCTATGGTCTGAGAAACAGTTACGGGCCAGGTTTTGATGGGTAAACTAAAAAAGAAGGACCATAACCATGTTCTTGAACGTTTGACTCTTAACTGATGACAAATGTGCACTAAGAGTTGCACACAACAAAACCATAAGATTTTTCCTAGTTTCAAAAAATCTTGGAGATACAGGATTTTCCGTAAACACTGTTGATATGTGCTGTGCATGTGATGCAGCCACAACGTAGCTGTACCTGTTTCCTCCTCCGTACACACGGGGGTCTACACACATGTCCAGCTCAGGAGTAGAATCAATGATCTCCTGAAACTCAGACCACTCATCGCTGCTTCCCATGCCTGGACAAATATGACAGAAACACATCAGAATTACAGCTGCTCTTTAGAAAACTATAAACATCTGGATGATGTTTCTGTTGCACTGAACAAGTCATCATCTCAGATGAAAGCTTTGACCTGAGGATGTATTTGGCGACATCCTCTTACCGATGCTAACATTCCTGGTTTCCTGGGAAACTTGCACCTCCATATTCCGGCTGAGCCGCTTGGTACTTTTCCTGTGGTTCACAGGCTGCATCACTTCAAACTCGGATTGTGGGAGGAAGCCCTCGTTGATAGGGGTGACGGTGGCGGAGGGGACGGAGGAGGTGGGTGTGTTGGACTTGCTTCCTGTGCTGCTGGGTGTGGCCGCCACTGAGTCAGACTCTGATCCATCCTCCTTGGTGCACAGCAGTGGCATGGAACAATGACATGGGAGCAAGACACAGACAACATTATATGAGCTTCATATGGTGAAGGTAGGAACCTGTAACACCTGCATGACTCATTTTATATCTAGCAAGTGGTGCTACTGGTGTTATGAGTTTACTGCTTGACTTAACTTTCTTGTGAGCAGCTCCATGTTTTGTAGGACAGTTTCCTTTAGTTTCTGTAGCTTTCACTTTGTCATTATGAATGTAACAACAGATATTATTATATTATATTATATTTAAAGCTTGTCCAGCATCTTAAGTTATGGCAGTTAGAATATTTTCACTACAAATCAAAACTTCAACTAGGGCTATCTAAATCCTTAAATGTATATTTTAACCTGTAATTATGCTCTTGGGATGATCTCAAAGCTAAATACCAGGTGGAGCCACAACACCACAACAAGAAAGCAACAATGTCCTTAGCTGTACGTTGGCTGTACCCTCACATGTAAAGCCCCATATGCCATCAAATTGCGTGAGTAGCAAAGTTTAAAAAGAAAAAAGAAAAAAAGAAACACTTGGAAACACAGGCTTAAACTTAATGCGTGATTCTGAACTAAAACACCAGGACATGTAGCAGAAGCTTCACGATCACACAGTAAAATAATCACAAGAAAACTCCATGAAGAAAATATACAGACTCCCCAGCTTGCTTGAGTCAACACATACACCTGACAAATATGACTTTAAAGGGAAGATTTCCAACTGATGTGAATAAAATAGTTTGACACAAGCAGGCGTGGGAGGGGAGGAGGTCCATGTGGGTGTGGCTAGCAGGATGGGCTGCAGTAAGGCTGGCCCCTCCCCCTTCCACTCCCCAGGCAGCGGTTGTGGTCGCAGAGGAGGACATGGCCGCCGTCTCTCCCACCTGATAGGCGGAGCTGAAGGTAGACTGGCTGAGCTCGCTGACCTGCCAGATGTCTTTCCCGGGCATCATCCTAGCCCCCCCGAGACCCCCACGTACCATGACCTCGCCGCTGGGGTACAGGCTCAACGATGGCGGGCGCTCTGCTTTGCTGCTGGCAGAGGAGACACAGAGAGGTGGAGACTAATGTTAGTTAGTTATTCATGTCTTAGCTGGAGCTTATCCTGCATCATGCATGCATTAGGTGCAAGGAACAAAAAAATAATCTGATGGGTCATTACAGGGTTAAAACAAATCACATAAACTCTCATTGATAACTTTCGGATTATACTATACTATATTGGGAAGTAGGCTTATTGACTTTATTGTTGAGAGTTAGATGAGAAGATTGATACCACTCTCACTAGACAAAATATTTCACAGTTAATCGCCTACATATTTAGTGTACAGACATGAGAGATGTATCAATCTTCTCATCTAACTCTAAGCAAAAGAGAGAATAAATGTACTTAAAGGGAATGTTTCTGAACTGTTTGGAGAAAACCACACAGAAACAGCTAATTCCTGCAATCATTCATATTTCATTAATATTCATTAAAAATAAGTAATATGGAAATGTATAGAGCAAGACAGGAATGGACATTTTTGGGGCTAAAAATAGCTCATTCACAAGCCCTGCGGTGAGAAGCAGGAAGGGCTCTGAGGGCATGCATTTGCCTAATGAGCTTTATTTACTATACCTTTTATTTACTAAGCAAGACATACGGGTAGTTTGTGGAAAACCTAACACGGACATGTATTGTATAGAATTCCACAACTATAGGATCTAATATAAGTTTTAAGTTATTCCTAAAATGTGCTGTACAGGTCTCAGTTCCTTGTATGACTGATAAACTACATGCAGTTTCTGGTTGTATGATGTCTGAACAAAACTGCTACTCAAAAGATGAGACATGCACAGCTCAGACTGCTACTGTTTCTGTGTGTCCATTTCATCTTTGATGATGCATATCCATATAATTACTTCCTCTTTGTATAATATTAATGTCTTCCTTAGACATAGACAAGCAGGACAGGCCAACAGGCAGACAGACACACAGATGAACTGACCAGCAGACACAAGCACATGAGGGAGAAAGAGGAGAAGGTAGATAGAGAAAAAGTGCAAAATATGGATTGCATTGCTTAACATGACCTTTGAACCATTCCTTATTTCATAAATCGTTATCAGAATGCAACTTTACTGATGCACTCACAATAATAAATATCTGGACCAAGCATCAACAACTAATACAGCAAACACATAAAGGAGCACGTCTTCATACAAGGGGTTGAGGCATGGCAGAAGTGCAATGGGGCATCAGCACCTCCTTGTCTAATTTTAAGTCCAAGCAGGTCGGTTTAGATGAAAAGGAGGTAGGGCAGTTGTGGGACCATGTTGGATTTACCTTTTCCTCCATGTGTGGCGTTGACTGCGCAAACAGCAGCACAGAGAGCAAGCCAGCAAGACAGACAGACAGACAGACACTGATTAGAGAAAGACAGGTGACAGGAACATGCAGTGACACATGAAACCACACAAACACACACCCACACCTTCACAATTCCACAGAAGATTGTTCTTCGTCTTCATCTCATTCATCAGCAGTTTACTAGTAGAGGTTTAAGAGCAGGAGTTCTTCCTCTTGTCTCAATAACTGATACATTATGTAACCCCCCCCCCCACGCACACACACACACACACACACACACACACACACACACACACACACACACACACACACACACCTCACTAGCCTCACTCAGGCAGTTGATAAAGATTTGTAGGATTAGGATGCTTTTCATTTGACATGTAGCTGAATTAAGATATAGGATACTGTATGAACATGTTGCAGGAAGTGACTAATCTGCGATTCAGCTACAGAAGCTGCACCAGATGTCCCCCTCCTTGTCTTGTTTCATGTTCATAAATATTCAGGACTCAGGGGTTTGCCAAATGCTGAACAGTACAAGCTGGCAAATAAACACCTAACTTTCCTTTTTTTTTTTTTATTGTTTCCTACAAGGCTCATAATGGCTGCCATGTTTCTTTTTGCATTTTCTCTCCTCTCTATCAGTGGGATGCACCAGCTGCTCGTCATGGCTCTTGACAAACAAATGCCAGCGTCAATACAATGAGCATGTTGACACATGAAAAGCCTGATACACTCAGAACAAAACATGAAACATCAGCGACAAGACGATGGGTGAAAGTTACAATTCAAATTTACACAAAGACATATGCAGGAATTTTAAACACCCTCACAAACAAACACATAAAACCACTTACGTTCGTCCACAGCCGGTGCCTTCTGATTGGCTGTTGCTGCCTGCCTGCTGCATTTTGGACCGCTCTATGTGTTCAACGTATGTCTGAATCATCTGTGATCCACGACAACAACGAAGAGAAAAGATGTGAGAAAAGACAAGAAAGAGGACAGTGACATTAGGGACGAGAAGCCATGAAAGATATCACAGATCGGTGAGTAAACAAGTTGTATTTGAAAGGATTACAATGATTCAATAACAAAATCTATAATCTACTACATGTTGGATTAATCCAAAATATTTGTGAACCAAAAGGACAAGCAGAGCACAAAGGACAATACTGGGACTTTTGAGATTGCTGTTTATTTACTACAAATCATATGAGACTTATTTTAACACTGACCCTTTTTTTATACATACTTTTTTTTTAGGCAGCCATCGACTTCCTTAATTTTCATTATGGTTTGAAAACATTTTGCAGGGACTTGCTTGTGTTGGTAATCCATCACAATGACAACTGAAAGTCTGCTTTTAGTTGAGTTACATTGGAAAGCAGAAAAAAAGACGTAGGCCTATAATACACTTTGGCATAGTTTCAAACTGTTGTAATATTTGATTATGATAATATTGACAGTATTTTAATTACCATTTATTTGACTATAACAGGTATGTATGTTTGGTGTGTCTAGATTTTGATATGTGAAGAGTATGAAGTTGTTGGGCTGAGTGTTTTCTCTCACCTCAGTGTGGCGCTGGTGCAGAGCGTTATATTCTTTCTTCATGTCTGATTCTCGCTCCTCCAACCGAGTGACTGAGAGACAGACAGACAACAGTTTAACAGCACGACCAGTTCACTTTAATATTTGATCCAAAAGTCTAAAAATATGAAATCCTCCAATTGCATGTCTACTTCCTTTTCCATCCTCCCCATAGAACTACAATCAGCTTTAATGTTACACACACACACACACACATATATATATATATATATATATACTGCAGAGCTATTAATTGAAAAAACTCACTACAGGTTTTGGGTCTCAGTAGCCAGATTTGCTACTTGTGCAGTATATTACAGTACATGGAGTGTCCACTCACTCTGGTCAGAATAGTTCTTTGTCTTGAGCTCCAGTTGTTTCCCCTGCAGCTCCAGAAACTCCACCTGTATCTGCAGGTCCTTCTTCTCAGCTTCCAGCGCATCTTCAAATTCAATGAATTTCTGATGGAAGACACATGAGAAAAAATTAGGCCTTCACACGGCTGCACAATATACTGTGGTGAAAATGCTTGAGGCCACTGCATTCAACTGTATTTCAAATGTAAAAAACATTATATATATACAAAATTAATGATATTATTCATAGCAGCTACACTGAGCAATCACCTTTCAGGACAATTGGCTGCTGTGTGGTCATAACAACCGACGGTATTTGGGTGAGAGTAATGCACTCTTTAAAGCTTTCTCACTCACAGAAAGGTTGGAGTTAGTTAACAGCTCTATAAAATACCTGTCTGACAGTGTTCACTCTGTAGCTGAGCAGCCAGAGGAGGCAAACACAGAGCAGCCTACTTCCCTTTCACATTTCTTTTGTAAAGCTGTTCACAATGACAACCTTTTTGCAGTGCAGCAAGTCTAAAAAGTCTTAATACTGTAATCCTCTGACTGCAGCAGGATCATGGAACCGGGAATATGCTGCACATATGCACAAAATGCAAATGCTACAATATGATGACTTCTGCAAATACAACAACTAACATAGACATCTAAAGTCACTGAAAAACTGTGTACAACAACAATCCCATGAGCACTGTTTGGCATATTATGCAGAGAGGATTTTAGCAGGGAAATCTTCACATCTGAGCAGCAGCTGAAATATCACAAAAATGTGACTCTCTTTTCTCAATAATTTAACAAGACTAGTTTCTTTAAATGTGACTCTAAACTAGTGGGCAGCCTTTATACTGTTGTTTTTGCACGTTTACATCCTGTGTAATACCTGAAAACCAAGTTTATATATTAAAGAAATAATCACACTTTTCCATAGGACAGTATGTTTGTTATCTAGTGCTAAATATTTTAGCTATACACCCAATGACAAAAAAGGATGTCTTTTTGACTAAACTATAATAATAATAATAATAATAATAATAATATATATATATATATATATATATATATATAGGATCTAAAAACAAATCACAGTATGTTGTACAGTAGCAGACCACAGCTTCACAAAATAATATCCCTCATCCTCTCCCCTACGACCGGGAACACGTCCTACAGTTATGCCCTTCAAGTCCACGCCTTAATCCACTGCCTTTACCTGCATCAGACACCTAACCTCTCCAATCTCAGTATTTGCTTTTAAAATGCAGTGCTGAGGAGGAACAGTGACCAGCAGAGGTGCAATGTACAGGTTAAAAAACAGAAAGGACATTTGATTTGTGTAAACAACAATTACACAGCTAAAATGGCGTACACAGATTTATGAGCGGGAATATTGTGTTATTCTGTGCAGTATGAATAATTCATAGAGTAGCCTTGTGATGACTGACTGGTGCTAATGTGCTTTCTGTAGCGTTGACTGAGATGTTGTCACACTTGCAGCTACTTACACTGTTTACTACCTGAAGACAGTGTGGACTGACAACAGCATGAAAATAATGAAATGCAGTACAATATAAAGTTGAAGCTGAAGCTGATATGCTATGTCAATTTTCATGTTAACTGTCAAAAGCGAACCGCATCAAGAGAGAAGGTGATTACAGATAAAGCAGAGGCAGAGGTATGATCAGTCTTTTAACTGTCATCACACTTTGAGAAGTGTGAAACCAGCACAAATGGTGATAGAAAGTCATGGGATAATTCCTCCAGAATAAAAAAAGAAAACTGCTGCAACAAAGATGCTACAAAATGGTTGAGTTTGTTAACCTCACTTTAATATCTGTAACACTGGAGATGTTGTTAAGTCTTCATGAGCAGAGAGGGAGCTGTTGGCTTTGTTTACCATCAGCTGGGGCCTAGTAACATTGTAATCTGAGACACTTTTTGGTCGTCACTCTCCGTGTCTTGCGAGAGGGTGTGTTATTGTTTTCCTCTAGCTCTGAGATTCTCTCTCTCTCTCTCTCTCTCTCTCTCTCTCTCTCTCTCTCTCTCTCACACCCTGCTCATTCTTCTCATTAGACTTCCTCTCTGTCTGATCTGGCCTGTGCATTTACTTGCTCATACTCTGGCTTTATAAGACCCCAGTCTATTTCTCTCCCTCTGCTTCTGTTGTGCTGCGTCTGCTCCTCATAAGCACAAATCAGGTTACAGTGCCAGGCTCCCTCACTGTGCTCTGTGTACTATTGATTTCCTATGATTCCCCACCCCTCGCACGTCGTCCCATCCCCCATTGTAACCCTCTCACAGTCAGAAAAAAACTGTCTCTCTGTTATTTGTTGCATTGAAATTTGTCACCTAATCTGTGCAAAGATGTGAATCAATTTCTCTTGCAAGCTGCAAACCTTTCATGGAAGAGAATCCTGCCGAAGGAAACCAAGGAGTGCTCCAACTGAATTGGTTGACATACTACTTATATAAAGCTTAAAATCTAGGTGGTATGGGACCAATATAAAACATAGATTTTGCTGCTAAATCCTTATAAAAACTACTAAGCAAGAAGCTTTACCACCAACTGCCTCAGTTAAATGTTTGGCAGGCAGCAGTAGAAAATAGTACTGGTAGCTGCTCTGTGCCAATGTACCTGTAAACTCACCAAAACCTTCCCTGGATACAGAAAGTAAATCGGTAATCAGGCCTGACTGATATTACAAGGTTGGCCACCGCGCTAAATCCAATACTTTTCTCCTTAACCGAGACACAAAAGAAGAGTGATTCTTACTCCTGAGGGCATGTGATGTCATCGTCAATTATGTCATTGTGATTTTATTTTCGGTTTTCTCTTGACTAGCAAGTACTGTTATGATTACTTTCAGTTTCACTATCACCAGCACCACTAAGAACAATAAAACTTGTGTGGACCTGTTGGCATCCATCAAGTGAAACAATGGCTCCAGTTGGGTGAGCAGCTACAGTTACCTGCACTGCCTGTTGGTTTTCAAGCTTACTCACCATTTTGTTATGATAAAGGATTTTTTTCATTGTGAAATAAAAAGAAGCTTAAATATGCTAACACTGAAATATTAATGTGAACCAGGGAGTGCTGTCTTAATTAACAGCTTAAAGGGAAAACAAATTAGATAACTGACATAGGGAGAAAACACAGCGGGGAGAACAGATGATGAAACAGGCTAAAAGCTGAGCTAAGCTGATACTACCAGAGCTGCCAGTGATATGCTGAGGCCTCTTTGGATGGGGAGGAGGATTAAAGTTGCTTTATGATGCCTGCTGGATCCCACGGCTGCTGTGACACCGGTCAGTGAAAGACAGAGAGGGGGGAAAAAAAAGATTTGCTGGAGGTGGAGTTTAGCCGGTAATGTAATAGCTCCATATTAATTTCCACTTTTGTTGTTTGTGTCCCTGTTCTTGCTGTGTTTTCAAATGTAAACGCCCACTGAATGTTGTGCTTAATACACCATTCATGTGTTTCAAAGCTTGGCTGTCTGTCCCTTTATCACCATACTGTATACTTTATGTACAGATATTATGCCCTTGCTTTGTGTTTGCATACTGTGTGCATATGGATTTGCATGAGCTCAGGTCTAATGAAACTAATTTCTGTACAGTAACATTGGTATTAGCAGTTGTAGTTGTAATAACAACGGCAGTAGTACTAGTAGGAGAAGTAGTTGTGACATAAACACCTGCAATCGTAGAAACTGAGGTAGGTTGAGCAATATTATAGCGGTATTAACAGACCTAGCAGTAGTATTAGCAGCAGCAGTAGTAGTAGTAGTAGCAGTTATTCAAACTGTCATGTTCTCATTCATATAGCAGTCTGTTGTCAAGCAGAATTATGAGTGATTTTATGAAACATTTTGCAGAACTTTATACTTTTTCTGAGCTATATTTTAGACTTTGTAATTGCTCCACTGCTTCTCTTAGACACCTGAGGTTACTTGATGAGTAAAAACTCAAAAAATAAAATATTTATTAATGTTATTTAAATCTTCAATATTGTACTAAATTTTTCATGATCATTTACTTATTAAAGTTGATGTATTTTTACTTTAAGTAAAAACACAGTACTTCAGAGGTAGCTTACATTTCAGACAGTTTTAGTATAATAACGGAATCATGTTTCTTAATTTTATCATTGGGCTACAGTTGTTCTTTGCACAGCTTGACACGGCAGAGGACACTGTCAGCAGTGTCAGCGTTGCATTGATACTAAATATAAGCTCAACAATCTCATGTCACAGGCCTAAAGATGAGTCACATGTCTGATGAAACCTCTCAGTTCAGTCAGGGCACCGTGACCATCGAGGAGGCAGCAGGAAGCTGGCTGTGATCATGCGGGCAGAGGCCCAAACAGAGCCGGGGGTTACCTACCTCCTCCGCCTGCTTGCGCAGCGCTTTCTCCCTTTCGTACTGGGTGATGAGCTGCTCGTTGTCCTCCTTCAGCAGCTCCAGCTCCACTTCGTGCTCCTGGTTCTCTGTCAACACCGCGTCCAGGTTCTCCAGGACGTTCACCACGAGCGGCATCAGCTCCTTCACCACCTCCTCGTCATAGCTGCGGATCAGCCGCTCGAACTCCCGGTAAATGCTGTTGGCCAGGCCCGACACCCGCTCCGACATGACGGAGCCGGAGCCGTAGTCGTCCTGGTAAACCACCTCGTCTATCTGCAGCTCCATCATCTTGGCAGCTGGAGCCGGCGTCTGTTTTCCAGATGAGGAGGCTGCGCTCAACAGTTTTTCAGGCCTTTAAGGCGAGACTGTCACAGGGTTTGGATCCACTCAGCGCAAAGAGAAGGGGGGCATTCAATCACAGTCTTTCCTCAAATAAAAAAACACTTATGCCATTTTGCAGCAGCACAGATTTACTGGACGAAGACTGGCTGTTGTGTGCGCGTAACCTTGAGCTCGGTACTGAAAATACTGGCTTTAATATTTTGATGTAAAGAGGGCCCCCTCCTCCTCCACCACCAGCCCGTTGTATCGCCTCCAGACGCGGCCCAGCTATTTCTCTCCTCCCGCACAGAGCATCTGATCCGGGGAGCAGTGGATGTGGAGTGGGCCAGCCTGTGGATCGGCCCTCGTTGAGTCCATGCCGAGGAACGAAATGCCTTCGTCGATGATATTGCACCTGCCCCTCAGCAGCCGCAGCAATGGACCCTAGCCATTACTGGCAGGGAAAATAAATACATTAATAAATATGTAAATAAATAATCTACCGCTCCTGATCTCCGCCGACGCCCGATCCACCACTATAATATCGTTTCTTCCATATTTGATCCCCTTCCAGCGGGCTGCCGATGCTGCTGGCCAGGCTCGGGCGTTGATGGTGATGTCTCCCTATGGGAGAGGCTCTCCCTGCTGTTCAGATGGAGGAGCCAGCTGACCGACTCTGGCTGACGTCACACCGTCTGCATTGAGCAAGCGGATCACTGGTGAAGTCAGACACCAGAAGTCCGCTCCAAGATTTCAAAATAAAGCTACAAATCAGAATTACAATAATGCTAAATAATGTTAGGCCACATGCTCAGCTTTTAGTTGATGCCAAAATATCACCTTCCTTTTAAAAACTGAGGGTGAGTAATGTGGGCATTTTCCAGGCAGGGACGGTGAAAGAAAAACAATGCTATTGGTTGAATTATGGGAAATGTAGGATTTACCATTTCTGATGCATAACCCACACTAGGGACTACAGTTAAGGTTATTTCAGCTTCTGCTGCTTAAGTTTCTTTTTGGAGTTTGTCTCTGTTCCCCAGCTTAACTGGAGTGCAGTGTTTAATTGCTGGAGTAGAAGGAATAGGTAAAATTATGTTTAAAATAATAATTTTATCTCATCATAAGATTATAAAATAAACACTAGCCTATTCCATTCTTAGTGAGCTCATTATAAAATCTCTGAACCTTATGGACACTAGAAAGAATGTTACCATTAATTTCTTATTTATATTTTCCTAATACATATCAGCCCTCATCATAATCATTGCACATATAAACAAAACAGAATATGTTCCTTACTACCAAACCAAACCAAACAAAAACACCAAACACACCAAACACACCAGAAACTCAACCTCATTATTGATACACTGTATCTCACCTGATGTATATAAAACACAAATGAACATAAATCAAATAAATTTTCATATGCAGCTATAAACTCAATCAAAGTGTTCAGGGCTCAAATATTCTGGCTTCATCATGTTCATATTATATACAATAATTTAACTGTTCATTTATATCTTTTATATATCGTATCTCACTAAATGGTGATATAAATGCCAAATTTCTATAAACAATAATGACGACATGGTCTCGGTATCCTCAGTGGTAGCAAGAGCCCTGTCAGTTTTATTTTGGAAGCCAAAACCGGAAGCTGTAGTTTTTACTTTAACAGTCACTTGACTTAAGTCCGCAGCAGTACTTGATGCTAGAATTTAATAATAATGACAATGCACTCTCCAAAAACGAAATAAAAAGCTTCACAATCCATATGAACATTATCAGTTATTCATGACGAGACTTTATGAAACCTTTACACTCTTTTTGATCATTTTTAAATTACAAGTAAGATCATTTGTAAAGATTTGATGGTCCATTTTCATATACTTCCCACTTCTGTGTTTTTAATAAAATATGACTCATATCCAGGTCTTGCCAACAAAAGCCCAGTCTACTTTAATCTGTATTGTAGATTCTTTTAATGCATATTTCAAGCTTTGTCTAAAGGGACCAGATAGTGAAACTAGCTATGAACATGTTGGTTTGTACCACAAAGGAAACTGAGTCAACATTTCTTCTCGTGAAAAAAGTCATTACATCGTTTGACTATCCCGCGAATACTGACAAAACTGCATCTCAGAGGGCAAAATGAATCATCCTGTTAGTCCTGGCGTTAATAATTTCACTTTGAAATTCAGGAATATTAAGTTTTTTTTTTTTTACAGGTTTTAACATTTTTCTCAATCATTATCATCTTGAAATCCTTAAGCATTCAGTCTGTTTATGACTAGGTATTTTCTTCATAAGATGGGGCTGAAATGCTGCATTAACAAACAGCACATGAGGTACTAGCTGTTACCTAATGATAGCTTAGATTAACAGTTGCTTAAGCATACCAGAAGTTCTATATTGAAAAGTGCATTAAGAGATGTAGATGATTTTTTCTGCCTGGATGCAATTGATAATATCGTCAGAAAAGGGACTTACCTCAACATTTTATCCCACAACAGACCCCTGAAGTCATTTGATCCATATGGGAAGGAATTCAGCTCTCCACAGGTCAGATTTGTTCAGATACTTGCAACAAATGCAACTTTTTCTGCAACAGACATGGACAGAGTTGGCCTGGTGAGGATTTGCTTTTGCGTTACATTTATTCACTGCCTTAAAAAAAAAATTTAATGTAAAATTTTTTGCTGATATAAACTGTTGTTCCCTGTATAAAATTGATAACATCCTCAACAGGTAAGAATTTATGCCTGACAATACTAACATAAGAGGGGAAGCTACAGGACAGCATACAATGTATGAAAATCACTTCTGTACAATAAAATAAGAAAAAAGGGAAGGAGTCAAAAGCAGACACCTTTATCTTGAACTGCCTTTCAGTTAGACAAGTGTAGCTTGGGCAATTGTTTGCCATTGAGAGGATTAACTATGGAAACAAAAACTGGTCAATGAAGCATAAAAACCGAATGGAGGGCATACCGCTGCCCTCCTAATGCATCTTAACTACCTCCATATTCAACAATTCTCTCCAACAGAACGGATCAACTAAACATCTTTTACTACCTTTTTTTCTTATGTCAAAAATGTGATGTATTGTGATGAAACCAATGCCTTTTCAAAAGCCTCTCACTGGAGTGTACCTTATACATAGCAGACTGCAGGCCAGAGGTGAACTGATGCAAATGCAAATTTTATCTTCTCAGAATGGTGCTAAATTGACAGAATTCAAAGCAGGTGGTCACGAGTCTCTGGGTTCACATACATACCTGTAACAAGGTCTAAATGACACAGCCTCACATGGTACACCTCCAGCTGCCAATCTGGAAGGGAGACACCAGTATTAATGTACAATATACATAGCAGCAGGCCTGTAAGCTTTCTGCAGCAACCATTTAACTGAATTAAAACTATTCAAGTCAGAAAAAATTAAATCTACCACATTGAACCAGATGTCCTGTTGGTATTGTTTCACCAGCATACAGCTACAGTTGTCCTTCTTGTTTCCGTCGATAGGTGGCAGTGAAATACTAACAATAATTACATTTCACACCATTCATCAGTTTTCTTCAGAGGCTTACAGCGGAAGGTGGGTGGTCCTTGGAAACCAAGAAGCAGATTGAGGTTTAGGCCTGTGGCTGGTTGTTACACCAACATGTGGATGAACCAGACTGAAACATTCACAAACTTAGGCTGGTTTGTGATGTGAAATATAAAATATCTGTTTTCTCATGAAAACCTAATGTCACTGAATTTCACTTTTGGTCCCTTTGTTTGATTGTTATTTGGTTAACTAAACATCTTATTCAAAAACATGATCTTGCTGTTCATTATTACACAGGTAATACGTTACAAAAAGCAGACGACTTTGTTTGATCAAATACAGAAAACATCACTAAAACTTTAATTTATACAGTACAGTGAAGATGTACTCAGTAACTGAAATCCCCTGTGTGGGTGTAGTATTGGTCACTTGTCCCATGTTAAATGCACCTCATTTTAAGTCAAACAACACGAAGTGCTTGTCTATTTGCTCTTATATCACACACAAGTGCACAGTAATCATGTTTGAGGAGTTTACACTGTTGCCTATAGTCTTCCTTAAACCTTATTCATTGTTCCTCATGAAACATCAGTTGAGATCACCATTTTATGGCGATCACAAACACAGGCTAATGATGTGTGAGCTTACAGACTGCACACAACCAGTCCTGCCTGCTGTCTCTGGCTTTTGCTTTTTAGGAAGTAGCTTTAATTTAGTACTTTTCTTTTGAGTTATAAATGTGAAGTATTAGGCGACCTACTTTTATGGGCTCAAACAGGACTCTTACCCATATCAGTACCTGTGTAAAGTCACATGCACAAACAATTTTCTGGTCTTTTAGACTGCAGTTTAAAGGAGAAAAATTAAATAGTACTGCACATTGCACTGTGTAGTTGCTAAAACTACAATTTCTTCCAAGGCATAAAGTGGCCATTTTGTCTTAGAACAAGCAGCTTGCACAGAGTGCTGCCAAAGGGCGAATCTGAACAAAAGCATCAGTGTCAGTGATTCAAGAATTAGCTATAAATCTGGGGCACACGACACGTAACTTGAATGTTACATCTACACTGATCCAGATAAACACTTAACAAGGTGTGTATGGGATTTCCATTTTTGAAAAGTAAATTCAATGTAAGTATTTTATCTACTACAGCCCTTTTAATTTTTAGTTACTATTGAATCTAAAATATTCTTAGCGTTACATTTTAGTAAAGTAAACAAAATAAACACACTCTAAATGCAAAACAATTGTTTTATTGCAATACACAGGATTTCTTTCTTCTGCTGCGCTCATTGCCTGCCAGGCACATCAACACACTAGGGACAGGCTGGCACCAGAATACCATGAATGTGCGTCATGAAGTGAGTGAAAAGGTGATTATCAATGAGCCCACCTGGACTCAGGTAGGCCACGCGCTTGTCCAGAGTTCACTTGTCTTCAGCCGTTTTAATTTAAAACATAAACAGAGGCCTACCCCAAGCAAAAAAAAGAAGGCATGTTCTCAGATAAAGCAAGCAATGAGGACAAAGCAGAAAGTACCTGCACAATACATTCGCATTAAAATCAAAATGGAATTTCTTTAAGGAAGCAGAAGCATTTGGGAGTAAACAATTCGTTCATCTTTGTTTCAAGGTCAATTTTTGGCATCTCTCCCAAAATAGAGTTTTCAAGAGCGCTCTGACATCAGATCATTAATCTAGACACTTGTTGAAATTAGGGACAAGGCATAAAGAACGCTTACAAGTTATAAGGCTTCTGATTATAAAGTTATTGGTTTAAGTCTAACATCTATTTGGAATAACTGCAAAAAAAAAAAAACGGTTTAATGTCGTCATCCAATAAGGATCTGGCAGCGCATTTAAAAAAAGAAAAAAAAAAAAGAAAAAAAAAAAAAAGAAAAAAGGGTGGCACTACTGGGACTCCCTGAAACATTTGACATATTACAGTGGTGAGAAGATCTATTCACCCCATCCTATCTGTAAAACATTAAGGCTTAAAACAAATTTGAGCAAATGTCTGCTTTGAACTTACGCAAGGATTTGTCACACCAGATCATTTAAAGCTTCTTCCAATGTCTAAACCTTTCTTGAGATGCATTTTTTTTTCAAAATGACAAATAACTGTGCCTTAAACCAGACTACATTTACACATGCTCAAACACAGAAACAGTGAAAATGTAACCGCAATATTGAGATTGAATAGGTGTCACAGACAAGGTGACTAAGTAAAAGCTAGCCTGTTGATTGACTGGTGGTATGATTGTATGATTGCAGGTTTCAATTGAGAATAATATGAAGACTTGGACTAAGAGCAAGGAGACAGAAATAGGACTGAAAGTGCAAGAAGTTGAGGAAAACATATATGACCAGGAAACAGGTGTGGAGAACAAAATTCCTGGTCTGTGTTTAGATGTACAGGTGAAATAACCGTGGGGAAAGGCGTGTTGGAATGAGAGAAGATTAACAGGGGAGCAGACAAGGAGTGTATGGACACAAACAGGGAGGAGTAGTGTGTTCAGCTGATCAGTAGAATACCACACTAGATTTTCCTCCAGGTGGGTTGAGGACCCTGTTGTGAGAACGAGGCCTGGGTCCCAGGTGAGGCTCATGGTTCTTCAGTGAAGTCTCATCAGGAGGCGGGGAAGAGGAAGGAGTGGGTTCAGGCTCAGGTGGGGCTGACACAGCAGCAGGAGGCTCTTCCTTGGCTGGCATGGGAGCTGGGGGGGCAGCTTCTTCCTTCACTTCAGGTTGGCTGACCTTGACTTCAGGCGCTTGAGGAGAGAAAACTGTACTTTACAGAAATGCTAGAGCAGAAAAAAAGCCTGGTGATACACTGGTGTGGACTCCATTCCTGCCCCTATACCTAATGAAACCAGTTTTATTATTAACACAGGGGCTAGGGGCTAATGGGTATCCTGCCATAGATACTGCAGTGTAGGTTTAAAATTATAGTTGCCTGTTGATATGACCACAGCAACATGAATGTATCATATTCCCTAAAGTTCATCTTGTTCTATTAGTGAATATGAGACTAGCAAAGGTGGCAGTGGGAAGCAGGTTTACAGTTGAAATGGCATTGTTAGATTTGTTTTCCCACAAAAAAAAAAAATCTATCTTTAGATAAGTACTTATAGATATTATAAATATCTTATTTTTTTGATTCATTTGATGGTTATAAACTCCTTAAGTCCAAAACTTTGAAAAAAAGAAAATTACAGATTCTATTAACTGTATAAAGTGGACTGGGGTCCTATAAGGAAAGGTAACTGGTCCAGATTAGTCTATTGGATGCTAAAGTGACAATGACAACTCAGTATATTACACAAATCTCCCAAAAAGAGTTCATGGGCATTTTCCTTTTAACTATCTCACCTGGTGATTCAGATTCAGGTCCCACACTTAGATTGTCCTGTAATAAAAAGAATAAAGATAAGAGATTTCTCACTCTGTCAGTGAAAAAAACAAAAACAGACTCTGTTGCTCTAGTGTTTTCAAGCTAAAGCAGCTGCTCAAATTCAGTAAAAAACTGCCATGACCAAGGGTCCTCAGGGCATCGGAGTGAAAGTATTTCTCTCACTTACACAGTCAGACTAGTAGCCTTGGCCAGTTCTCACTTGAAAACTTAAGGAAAATAAAAATACTAAAGCTGCATGTTCATAGTAAATACACCCTGTATTATGGATGAACACAATATATACTCAAAGATGTGTCAAAGATGAAACCAGTCATAGGTAGTAAGTGACAATTACCCATGCTGTGAGTGGTTTGACTGAGTTGGCAGCTCCGAAATCTTCCACTGATGCAGACTAATTTGAAAAATCCATAAACACAGAAAATCCATTATATTTCAGCACAGATTGCACAATTTGTGTGCAATTAGTAAAGCTTATTTTCATTTTCTCCTTAAACACAGTGTGAACAATAGCTTTAAGTCAACAGGGATAATACATCACAAGACAGCAACTGTTTTCAAGTTATACAGTCTAGGACAACAACTAAATGTGACTTTGAATTTATGTGACAGGGAATTAATCCTAAATACAGTTGGTATTGGTCATTTTCCCCTAGTTTGCGACCACAAAGGCTGTCCGAATGAACCCAAGCACAACTGCAAAAAACTTTTCCAAAATCTTTAAAACGTTCCATTTGCTCAACCATGATAAAAACTTAAGTATGTTTACATGCTTTTCATAGGTTTTGCATGTCTGCATGCAAGCAGCTGTATGGAATACCAACACTATCATCAACCTCAACATGTTTACAGAAAGCAGGTAAATTAACCGATTCTGAAATTAAGTGGTTGCTTGGAATCTACTCTTGTCCTTCCTGAGATTGCTGCAATAGATTCAAACTAAAGTGACATTACTCTGATTGCACAAACACTATTGAACCATGAAGAACATTGTTTGATACACACAACTGTGTCACATACTAGCTGACATAGTTGCTGCCTTCTTCATGTTTTATTGAATAGTATAAATTCGATAAATAGCAGGTTTTTGGACCCTGACTGCACAGAGGTGAGTAGACAATAAATACATTTTTAATTTGGGATGAACCATTTCTTTAAAAAAATAAAAATAAAATAAATAAAACCGTGGCTTACCTTTGGCTTATTCGGGTGGCCTCTGCTTGGGCTTTGCACAGGTGCACTTTCCGGAGCCCCAAATATGTTGCTGGTTGATCCACCTGGTGGTATGGGTCTCTGTGGTTGAGCAAGGGGTTCAGATTCCCCAAATATTCCACTACTCTTCCCACCTACATAAAGTATAACCAAGATGTGTGTTAAGTTTTGCAGCATTGACAGTGACATAATAACACACCTCAACTTTGTCACATTCCGTTTAGGAGGCTAGTGAACTGCACTGCCCATTTGATGGCCATGCAGATTCATGACCCCGAGGCAGAATGTCATCTATGATTATTCATATGGGATTAAAACATATTTTGACATTTGCACTGAGCTCTTTCATGACCCTTCAGCAATGTTCTTAGGCAAATTTTAGTGTTGTATACTGTAAAATTCACTGACAGCGATGTTAATGTCAGTGAAAACTGTAGGATAAGGTACTCAGGGTGACCCATCAGTCCCTGTCCCTCAGGTCATTTTTCAACAGTAGACACAGATTCTGGCTACATAAGATCCTTCAAATCTGGAGGTGGATTACATTCAGGCAAAGAGAACAGTGAAAGTGTTTATACTGGAATTGTCACATTATAGTAACAGTTTTCACACCCTGGACATTGATAGATGGTTATAGTGTCCTGCCTCAGCACATCCATTAGCCCTGACAGGCTGGTCTGACCTGGAGGGTTGGAGCGTCTGGGCACACTCTGTGGCTCCTCTGGTGGAGCAAAGACTTTAGAGGCCATCTTATTTGGTCTTCTTGTTGCTGCAGAATCATCTTCATAGCCACCAAACAGGTTACTGGAGCCACCTCCAGGAGGCTGCAACACCCTACAAAAGACAAGAGAATATAAGCAACTTTGAAAAGATCATGTTCAGGTCTTACGATCAATTACCATGTACAGGTGTGACCTGGAAAAGACGGAATTCAATGTAATGTAATCTTGCTAAATGATAACAGATTGTCTATACTGTGCCAACTTATTAAGGTTACCAGTTATCAGAGGATTTGTTCATCCTTGTCAAATTTGAGAGTGGACAACTGTTTTCAGAAAGTCTGAGTCATGGAGGTCCTTGTTTACTGACTGCTGTTAGAAACATGAGGTCATTTTTTTTGTTGCACCATGGCACACAAAGGGGGCAAGTAGAAAACAGTAGGTAACCTGGCTATGACTGTCACAGTACAGCCGGCAGCTTAAGCCAACGCAGGCAAATAACAGGTTATTTGATTATGTACCCGGGAATGGCGCCATACGTCTGAAAACTCTTAAAGCTATACTTTCTCACGTAATTAGAAACCACAACATACGTGAACTCGACTATTTAGCGGAGCTGACCAAAGAACGGACGCTTTTGAGTCAGAAAGGGGAAACTGAAACACATTTAAGAAGAACAGTGTGGCCACAACGCCGTTGTTGGCGAGTACAAAGAAGAGCAGTCTGAAGAGGCTTTCACACTTCCGCAGGCGCAGCAGACAACGCCTGGTTGGTTAGCTTAAAAGCTAATTCTTGATTCTTAAGTTTGCTAACGGAAGGCAACTCCAACCAAGCTAACTCGAGTTGAGCGACCACACAGATATTTCGGTCCCTTATAAGACCACTGAGAGGTATGTGAGAAAGCATTAGCAGAAAAAATTGTGTTGCAAAATGCTACGAAGAGCTCCTGTCAAATAACGTTAACCTACATTGAGATACTAGCTGACGGAGCGGCTGACTAGAGTTCAAATACAGCACTGTTGGCCACATCTTTTACAAATAACCAAGATACACGACCATATGTGTCATATTCTTCACCTTGAACTTGGTTTTGAGGCACTATCCAACCCCTGATACATGTTCGTCGAAGTCATAGTGGTTTTGTTTTGAGCCTTCAAGTTTCCGAAGACAACTTCGTCAGTTTGCCAACTGGACGACCAGCGAGTTCCTGCTGCCTGCGCGTTCCCAGCCAGACTCCGTAGTGAAGAATTTTAGTCCACCCAACTGTGACACAGAGGAATATAACTGGTCCTCCGCCAATCTGCTGAGTGACGCGGTGCGCTCGTTTCTTTGCATCTGACATCCCTCCAGAAAAAATTGACTACGTAATCCATTAAATAGTAGACTTTTGGGACAGAAATGTTCTTTGCTCACAACAGCAGAGAAGCCATAATTGTTTTTTTTATTACATCTGATTTGTACACCTGCTGAATACATGTAATCCTTTATACATGTGTTATGTAAAAAAAAAAAAAAGAAGAAAACTCCGCCCTGCTGGTCCGTCAAGGAATAATCAAACAACCGCCACGGTGCACTAATCTCGATAGATGACGCTTGTTTTTATCTAGCTGTTTGGCCGGAACAAAGGGAATGTGAGCTGAGTCTCAGAATATCAACTTAAATAAAGCGCAGATTCTATTGATTAAAACGCCTTTGCGTCAGATTTTGTGTGCTCTCTAGTTTGCGCCTTGTAGCCATAGTTATGGTTAGTGATTTGCTGTCTGTCGTTAATATCAAACTCTGATACCGCTCGGTCGGATGATTTTCGGCGTACGCCAGAATATATTCAAGTGTAACCTCTGAGTCCTACCTTTTGATTTGATCATCAAAATGTCAATTACGTTATGGGCGGAACTTATTTTTACAGTGCCAAAAACCTCCATAGCGCTGAACTAATCTCGTTGAAATAACGCTTGATTACGGAACAAAAAAGTTAGATGATGGAAGAGTAAAAGTGGCTTTTAACTTTGAAAATGCATATCGGGAAACGTATTCGGCATGACAGGAAGAGAATGGCAATTGGTTCTTCGCCGGGTCTCTTTCACTAGCAATTGGTGGAGCCTTCTGACAATCAAATTTCAACCGTCATCCTCCTGTAAGTCTGACCAATCAGAAGCTTTGTTTTCGAGTTGTAGTGGGCGTGCCAAAGCGCGTGGACCATCGATCCGCAGGAACTGTCATCGGTAACAAGCAGTAGTGCTACCGTCAGCTAGCGATGCTAGTCTGTATGTCGGTTGGGAATACCACCAATAGGCTTCTACTTCAGGTAATTCCTAAACTTTTATAATGTTTTCTATCTGACAAACTGTGTCAGGCTCAGCATAATAATAGTTGTTATATTACAGCCAGTTTTTGTAATGTAACGGGTTGTTTGACTGCCATAACGTAACGTAAGCTAGCCAACAACAGCAACCATGCTAGGTACCACGTTATGTATGTACATGTATTACATCTTACAACAAACGTAACGACAGCAGTTGGTATAAATAACTTAAACCGTTACCACGGTGCTCTTCTAAAGTAACGTAGACTTTCTAGTTAAATACTAGACCCATGATTGGACTACAAAACTACTGCCAGGACTGTAACATTGCAGATGGGATATGCAACGTAACTCGGTCGAACAGAATCCAGTATGATGCTATAAGATTTTACATGAACCTCGAGCTACACGGAAACAATATTTTGACGTCGAATATACGATAAATTTGAGTTTAATCCGGCTTATTATTTTGCAATAGCTTGAAGATGTAAGAACCTAGGAGCGCAAGTAAACATAAACTTACCCATCTAATAGTTCTGGCTCTCACTGTTGTTAGATCAGATATCTTTTGAGGCTGAATTTGTCTAAAAGCCTGCCTTAGATGATACAAATCAGGGATTCAAAGGCTGTGTCTGAATGAAGGGATATTCCTCATCATTTTCAGGCTCAAGCTACTCATGTCCAATTAATCTTTCTTTGTTTAGCTTTCTCTTGCTGTCATCCAACTGCACTGCCCACCTCCCAATTATCCATGAATAAATAAATTAGTGGATAACAATGTATCAAACACATTAATATAAATTCTGTTCTTTTTACAAGTAATAACATTATTTTAAACAAATGTAATAAATCATATCTTGATGTGCAATGGGCACATAACGCCTGGTCCTGATTTTGAGGTATGATTAATTATTATTTTCTATAAGGAAATAATAATGTAAATAGAGTATTGTCTCAAAGCCTTACAATTGCAGGATGTGTGTGAAATAACTTGTTTTGCAGACATCATTTCTGCAGGCGACGGTGACGTAGTGACAAGCAAAGTCCACTTGCACACGGGTTAATAAAACTGTCTATACTTATCAATTCAAACGAGCTCAACTGACATGTGTCATAGTAAATTCTTCTTCTTTGCATGCAGTAAATATGTCATATTTGTCGTTGGTTATAGTTTTATTTCTTGTTGCAAAGAAGCATTGAGTAATGTTTTTGCTGATAGAAAACAGTTGAACTGCGCAGAGAGTTCAGCTCAGTCGAATCAGGAGCAAGGAGAGGGCAGAAAGCGGAGGGATCGGTGTCGGTTTTATTATGCTCAATTTGATCAATAATTACCAATCTAACCGGTCGGATCCATGGTGAAGAGAAAGAAGACGTCGCCTACTACCGAAGAGTACGAAAATGGGTAAATTTATATTTGAAATTAACACTTTATTTAGAGGTCGAATGCACCGAGGGGTTTTCGTTGTCGTTTCTGCAGGGCGCTAAACTGAAAAGCGCTCGCATTTGAATTTAGTTGAAATTCAACCGAAAATATTGCCCATTAGAGCCGAAAGACACTTGGTAAAACACTGCCCTTAGTTACTGAACTATTTTTATTGTTGAATATAATTTATTTCAAGACGTTAATTGCATATATTTGGTGTTGTTTTGTCGGGACTGGAGAGGGGATTTGAAACAAACAGCGGCGGCCATGTTGAGAGACAGTGAACGTCGTCTTTAGAAGTTAATTTTGCACACCGCTTTGTTACTAATGTGACAAAATTTCCCTGAATATGTTTTGGCAGCATGACACCGGGCTCCAGGGAGGGGATCGGTGTCGATGGGAGGAGGAATCCGTCCAGAAAGCCCGAAGGTTGCGACGAGGAGGAGAGCGGAGAGCAGGCGAGCGAGGAGCGCAGTACAAAGGGAGACGACGGAGTGGAAATTCTTAATCCATCAGCCACGGCTCTCAGCCCCGGTTCAGCCCCGGTCCTCCCCGCCTCTCCGCCGAACCGAACCGGGGTAGGCTCGACCCAGCAACCCCAGACCTCAACGGAACCCGCCCCTCCGTGTCACGACCAGCATCATTTTCTCCGATCAAGCGTTCGACCTCCGAGTAAACGGATCCGGAAGGATTCAATCGGCTCAACCATCAATGGACATGGCGGGGCAAAATCGAAAGGTACTATAGGTGACCCGCTTGGAGAAGTGCGTAAATAGCTGGGATTAGCAGGGGGTCTACTCTCAGTTTTGGCTGACAGTAGTTTGTTAATCTGTGGTGGCTGAAGTGATGCTGTTTCTGTTGCTGTATAGTCCCTCTGGGCCACTGGCTGGGTTATACCTTGGTTAGATCCCTGGCTGCTCCATCCCCAGTTGCAACACTATCCTAACAATTGTCTGAAAAAGAGAAGAGTCACAGACCAGAACTTGAATTTAAATTAGGATGTCATCTGACTATTTTTAGTCCTTGGAACTATGCCTTTACAGCATTAAAGGCAGGTGGCTGTTGTGACTGTCATTATCAACTGAGTGTAGGAGAAATAAATCACACAATCAATTTTTAAACATGGTGAATTTACTGCCTTCAGCCAATGATTTCTTTTGATCCATTGATTCAGTCAATTAACTATTTGTGCTTTTGTCATTTCAAAATTGTAATTATGTTCATTTTATCCACACATGCCAGAACAAACAACAGAGATGAAAGAAACAGCTAAAGATACTTTAGTGGTGTATTCTCATTGCAGCAAACCTCAGATACAAAATGTAATTGAATTGAATTGGCACATTGCACATTGTTTGTTGTAGTGGTTTACTGGTTTTCTTATGGAACTTTTTTGCTGATGCTCTGTTTTGTAGTAACTTGCAATGTGAGTGATCTGCAGAAGCCTAGAGGAGCTATCATTGGTGAATTTACATAGTTATATCCAGCGTCCGAGCAATGAAGTAAAGCTAGAGATGACCTAAGGCTCTCAGGTTTTACTGAATTTTATACTCAACATTGAAAAAATGCTTCATTGACTCACAATGAGGCAATCACAATGATAAACTTTAATGGAGAAGGGGCTTGATTCAATGTATCCATGTAAACAAGGCATTTCCTCATAGGTGTCCTTCTGTGTTTCCATACCACTAATCCCACAAGAGGCAAAGAAAAGGTGGAGCAGTGGGGTGGGGCAAGAGTGTTAACATCCAGTATGTTTGAAACTTACAGTAACTGAAGGGGTTTCTGTTCATTTGAGAGCCACTCAGTGACACCTATACCTGTATCTTCCTTGCTGAAGGGTTTTGTATTTGCACACAAAATTAGTTTGAAATTATTCCTTACTTGTTTGAGGTGTGTTTTTTGCTTTTGTATAATTATACTGCTCTGCAATGACTACCAGTATGTCAATTATTTATTTATTTTAAAATTTATTTTATGATTGAATTGGACTCAAATCTGACATAAGAAAACACATGCAGTATGTTGTTGAATTAGTGTCCTCTGGTTCTACAACTGGTTATTTTGTTGTTATTGGGAAAGGGAATGAGACCAAGATTTTTTTCATCCAATAAATTTAGATTTATTGCCCAATTTTGACCAGTTGACCAAGGAAGCCCTACGTATTTTGATATGATGCTATATTGGTGTGCATCTATTTTGAAGGAGAAACATCTAGGATAGTGTCGATGAGCCACACACACATTTGCATCTGTAGATGAACACCTATTTTGGCTGAAAATATAGTTGTCTTAGCACAGCGCAGTGCTGCAACAGCAACTGCCTCAGTGTTTGTGTTAATGCCTCTTGGCATCGTGTTGTGTGCTGGGGTAAACTTGGCCACTGGAGCCCACCACGAGTTAGTTTTGGACCTGTTACTGTAGACCTTACCGTAGGGACTGATTGCTTTTCCTGCGTCCTTGCCAGACCTGAACCACAGAGGGGGGAGCTCTGCAGGTTGTGCACTGTAATGGCAGTGGGTGGCTTTGTGTGCATGTATTTAACATCTCCCATACCGCACTCCTCAGAACTGCAATTGTATTTTCTTTTCCGTGCTATACAAAACATCCAGGGCGGTCAACGAAAAATTTGGCTCAATCCTTAAATTCTTTACTGTGATATTTTAAGTTGTATTTTTCCTCTAAATGTTTCATTACTGATGGGTTTATGGGTTCCTTGACTCTGTGTAACACAGGCGCAGAGAATGGCTCTTCCTCCCAGGGGGCAGTGGGACAGTCGGGGCCTATGGCCAGCTCCACAGGGGGAGTATCCAAGGCATCCAAGGGCCAAGGGTCTGCTGAAAAGGAGGAGCAGGCTGGTAACCAGAAAAGGGCCCGTCGGCAATGGGAATCTTGGAGCGCAGAAGACAAAAACAGCTTCTTTGAGGGGCTCTATGAGGTAAAGGGAAGAACCAAATAGTCATAACCAAAGTCATATATAGTTTTACTGGAAATGCACTCTACCTTATGTGGCACAAACTTTTACTTAAATTGTTGGCCTTTACACTTAGGTGTCATAACAAAATTTAGACATACTTTCATAAATGTATCTTTTGACATCTTCTACTCTCTTCTACTCCTCTTGTCTCCAGCATGGGAAGGATTTTGAGGCTATCCAGAACAACATTGCAATGAAGTACAAGAAGAGAGGCAAGCCAGCTAACATGGTGAAGAACAAGGAGCAGGTCCGCCACTTTTACTACCGCACCTGGCACAAGATCTCCAAACACATTGACTTTGCCAATGGTGAGCTGCCCTTTTATCTTTGTATCCCAAAAACAGATAGGACCTTACAGAGTCTCATTGAACAGTATTTATTTTTGAGAGAAGGAGCTCCTTACCCAACTTTTTTTTAAAGCAATATTAATGTGTGCCTTATTCGGTCTCATCTTGTCTCCTTTACCGTGTTATATGTTAGAGCTGTCAGAAAACGTCACATGCAAGTCGTATGTGTTCTGGGGGTTGAAAGGGGCTTTAGTTTTTAATATTTACTTCTACTATGGGAAGACAATTTTAGTTTATTTCATACAAGGACAAGGCCTAGTTGTTCAAATCTAATCAGTTCTGATGTTTTAATTTGTTCATGTTGATTCAGGTGATGTTTTAATTTGTTCATGTTGATTCAGATCTGGCCTTGTGGATTTGTTTTAACCTTGTTTGTCACTTCCTCAGTCACTGTCATGGACAAAAAAAAACTGTCCGGAATCAAAATAGTGTCAATCAAGAAAAGCAATTTCTTTATGCCTTTTTATTACATGTCTGTTTTTTCCAACTATTCCTACCCTCAAGTCCTACACTATTGTTTATGTAGCATATCGTTAGACAAGGAGATGGTATGAAAACATATGTTAAAGAATCTTCCCAGATAAGCTTGAGCCCCTTTCCCCTTAAAAAAAAAAACCTCTCAGTGTCACTATCGTGTTATCTTAATGTAGCATACACATGCTTCCTGCATTGCTCATTACAGCAGTGTTGTGACTTGTGCCTCCTTTCTTTCTTAGTGTACTCCAGAGTGCTGAAGAAATCCTCTCAAGAACTTTACGGTCTCATTTGCTATGCTGAGCTCCGCAAGAAAGTTGGAGGATGTAAGTCAAGGCTGCATGCATGCCTTTTAAAGTTGTTTTGTGTGTGTGTTTTCATGCTGTTAGATTGGGACACATGGGATGTGATTAAACATTGCATACTCCCAGTCATGGGGGACAGCTGCTCTTGCGGGACGATGTTGTAAACGGCTCTCTGTCTTTGTGTTTTGTCTTTGACAGTAATGGATGATAAGAATGTGGCAAAGCTAAATGAACTCATCCAGCAAGGGTAAGTCATTAGTAAAAGTGATCAAATGCATAGCCCAATGTTTTTTATGTTAAATAACACAAAGGGTCTTTGTAAATGAACACGTGGGTCTGTCAGTATGTAATTTTTGATTTTAAGGCCTATATCATGTCTGCAAAAACCCAGATAAGCTTTCACTCTCAGTATGAGAAACATAACTAGTTTGAGTTCATAATAACAAATACATAAAGTACATTAGAAGCTAGAACATTTATCTCAAATATCTCTGACTGATTTGATATGGAGGGAATTTCTGAAATATTATATAATATGTATATAAAGAATGATATGGTACATTACTACTTAACTGCATGGCTGCTGTGTTATAAAACATTCTTGTTATCTTGTCTACTCCTTTTGAATTTGTTCAGGTGATTCTGAACAAGTCTATGTTTATGTGAATTATTAGCATACTTTTTCTTCTCCACTGAGAAAAAAAAAGTTTTCATCTCAAAACACTGAAGATTTCTCTGTTCTTCTGTCTGCCTGACTAGGGCCACCACTGTGCGCTCAAAAGGGAGGAACTTACGAATCAAAGCACCAATGTGCCGTGCACTGAAGAAACTTTGTGACCCTGATGGTGAGCAGGTGTACGCAGAGACACCCAATACGTACTATACACATACAAAGTAAACAAACATGAGTGCTGAAAATACAAACAGTGGTGATGGTGAGGCACAGGGTTTGTGGGGGCGGGGTTTTCTGGCAATAACAATGGCAGCGTGTGGGCTCGTGGCGTTTCCATGGTAACACTGTTGGAGCAAAGTGATTAGGAGGAGCAGGAGGGAGATGATGGAGATGACTGGTCTGGCCGACTGTCATCAACCCCTCTGTTCAACAAACTTAAAGAATTAATTTCCTTTAATCAAGGATGGAAAATCAGAATCCCACCGCTTGCATCTGCCATCTCTCTCGTGTAGTCCGTCTTTATTTTCATCACTGTATCAGTGCTTTGCAAAAAACCTTGGCCCTCAGTACCACTGAGTTTAGTTACAATCTTTTCATTTCCTGCTAATCCATTAAAAATGAAAGTGAGAGAGAACTCTTAACTTTTCAGTAGTTGTACTGTCAACTGTAGCGTACTGTTCTTGTAGTGTTATTGTGGCTCTTGACATTTAGTATTTGATGTTTTATGACTGCATACTGTCAAAAACCCCACTAGCTGGATGCTCTCACTCTTTAAAAACACCTGACCTTGTCCAAGAAAAGAGCTTTGTTGTTGTCTCTCAATCAGTCTCACTGTGTCTTTGTGTCCATGCAGGAGTGAGTGATGAGGAGGACCAGAAGCCGGTGCGCCTACCCCTGAAGGTGGCAGTGGAGCTACAACCACGCAGTAACCACTCCTGGGCCCGTGTTCAGAGTCTAGCCCACAACCCTCGCCTCAGGTCAGACTTACCCATTAACTGATGTCTTGAGAGGAGTCATAACACTGTTGCAAGCAGGAACTGTTCTGAAAGATCCCTGTTGGCGCCTTCAGAATGTGCTGACATTTGAGTCGGATACTCTGTGATGCAAGAAAAAACATCCACGTTTGCCATTGTTTTCAGGATCAGTTTTTAACAGCATAGCTCAATAATGCTATGCTTTTTGGCAAATATATACCAGTTTGCATGAATGCAACATCAAGCTGTTTTTGAAAATAGTTCCTGTTTTTTCTCAAGCACCACAAGACTATACCAAATTTTGAAAAATGGTCAGCTGAAATGCTAAGTAGGCATGTATAGTGTAGTTGTAGTTAATGTGTTTACACATGGAAAACAAAGCCAGTCTCAAAACCCGCCCACATCAATGAGTAAAGTTAATTTATATTCTCGTTTGTGAATGTTTAATAAGCCATTCACTTGGCACGAGAACTAGAAGTATTTTATATGTGAGGAGCATAAAACCTAAATTAGCCAGTCCAGAGCGGCTCTGCACTGTCTGAACAGCTATCAGCAAACACTCTTTTTTTGTCTTTTCCGACCCAGGATGGTGGTAGAGCTCCACAGGAAAGTTTCCAGCCTCATTGAGTATCTGAAACAGAAGTGGGCGTACCAGGACCAGCGCATTGTATCCTTGAACACAAAGAACAATACATGTCATCAGTTTATGATGGGATTAACAGGTTTTTTTACTGTGTCCATTTTATACAGCCAGATGCTCGTAACACCCCACAATATGTTACATCTTACAATATTTGTAATCATCGTCAGGATGTGAATTGGAGCTGAGCAGTGGTCATCTCAGCTATAAACATTTGAGGGTGATACTTGTTTCTGTCAGTTGTGTTGTCCTTAACACTTGTGTTTCAGCTTAAGAGTCTCATGGAGAGAGAGGCTCTGGAGGCCAGCCAGTCCAGCACAGCGTCTCCCAGCAAATCCCAGCCAGATGAGCTTTTTCTTTTCCCTGCTGAGAGCAGCACCTTGACCACACTGCCTGGTGTGGCACGTGTGGTTCACTCCAAGGCCTCCTGCACTGTACACTGGCTAGAAAGTGGCAAGAACCGGCCTAACGCCAAGGAATTGCCAGCCGCTCAGATCCTGGGCATCCACGCAGCTCCTCCATCTCGGACTGGTACCAAATCTGGACGGGGAAGCGCTGCTGCTGGTGGTTTGGTGACTGTATTGGGTGATATTCGTCGAACTGAACCCCCTTACTCTGAACCTTCACCAGACAGTTCTGCAAAGGTAGAGGACAAGCGACCTCTGTCAGTTTCTGTCCCTGCTTCCTCTCAGCAGACTGTGGCTCCCAGAGAAGAGGGAATTGGGGTGGGACCCTCTGATGGGGGCAAAACCTGCACTGGCGTGGAGGCCAGCGGTGGATTAGCAGCGGTCAAAAGCATGGAGAAGTTGTGTAGTGGCGTAGAGAGCACAGAGTGCAAAGAGGAGCAGAACACCAGCACTGCTTCCCCAGAGGCCAACCAGACTCCTCCAACCAAACCTCTGATGACTGGCTCAGAGGAGGGAGTGTCGCAGGGCTCTGCACCAGCAGCCAAAGAGCGGTCTGTGGAGCAGATCAGAGAGGAGGGCTGGAGTGCCCGTGACGCAGAGAATGTCACCCTGGCTGAGCTCTACCTGATGTTTGGGAAACCTGGCAAGCTGCAGCTGGAGTACGAGTGGCAGCCCATCGCAGCTCCTTCCAACAGCCAAGAAAACGGACAAGCCTTGGCACAGGCCAAGCCCAACAGGACACACCGTGTTTTGCGCTGCCTGCTCAAACTGGTTGCCACTGAGGTCAATCCTAAACCTTTGGTGAGGATTAACTGTTACTTCTCACAGTGTTGTTGCTGGTTTCCAGACACTCTATAATCGTTTTGTGAACAAAAACATTGAATATCATGTCATTTTTTTCTTGCACAAACATTAGAAGTTTAATTAATCAAACATAGGCATATGGTTGAAGACTTGGAATGCATTCCAGTGGCATGAATGAAGAATGCAACTTTAAACGAATATTGTTTTAAAGTGGTGCTCATGTGCCACACTGCATATCCTTGTGTATTCACAAATTTGCATTGCTAAGTGTGCTAATCCACAACAGATTCTCCTTGGAAAGGTAAAGGTTAGATTGGTACAATGTCAGCTAATTTTACAACTGGGAATGGGCTGTGAACTGTGTTCTCTGTGCCACCTTTAAACTGTTGTAAAAGCATTATTTAGAACTTTACATGTAGAACAGATGGTGTCATTAATGTGTCCTCTACTTCAGGCACCAGAGCTGTGCTCCACAGCCACATCACCGCTCAAGACACATCACGAGGAACAAAACCAGGCCCTCACGCCTCCAGGAAAGGGGCCCATAGCAGGTGTCCGCAGCCCCAGCTGTGGCAGGCAGCAGGCCTCTGTCCGAGGGGCCAGGTTACACCTGGCAAATGCTGGAGCCTCAGGTATTTGTGGGTCTCTCTCCTATACTCTAAAGATGGTGCAAGATATGCATTTACCTTTAGTGTAGCTGACACCCTGTAAATTTTGTTTTTTAAATTTAGTTTGGGTTTGAGTTGACTTGAAATCTACATATTGTTAAAGTCTGATTGAGGCAGATGGCTTCCCACCCTGAGCCTGGTTCTGCCTGAGGTTTCTGCCACTTAAAAGGAAGTTTTTCCTTGCCACTGTCACCAAGTGCCTGCTCATGGTGGGAGTTGTTTGGTCTCTGTACATAATATTATAAAGACTACAATCTAGATCTTCTCTATATGAAAAGTGCCCTGAGATAACTTCTGTTATGATTTGGCATTATATAAATAAAAATTCACTTGACTTGACTGGTTAGGATATGTATGAAAGGAGTCAAAATTTATGTTACATACATCTACTTTGTTCCTCGATAAAATCCCATACAAGTCTGCTGACTTAATTGATATGGGCTTTTACTGACACGTGTTTGTGCTAATGATGCTGTAGTTGTTTGCTTGATGATGGGAATTGATTATGAAATGCAAGTCCTCCCTGCTTCATATGTGTGGTTGTTTGGATATTTAGTTTGTGTACTGTATTTTCTCTAAATCTGTTCAATAGCCTTATGCATTATTCTCGAATAATGTCTTTCCTCACGTAACATATCTTACTCGTTCCTCCTCTCTTCAGGTGGACGCAACCTTCCCCGCTCTCTGCTTGGGTCGTCAGTTAGCAGTGACTCAGAGGGCGGTGTGTTCGCGGTACCGACCACGCTGCCCCCCAACAGCTCGCGGCACAACAGAATGTTCTCCCCCAACAAGGAAGCTGAGCTAGCCTTCAGACAGCAGTTGGACTCTATCAGTGTACGACAGAGCAAGGCTTTATTTTTTTTGCACGAAGAGTACAAAAACTAAACTGGTATATTATCCATATGAATATGCACAAATGTTAATATGCATTTTCTTCTTTCTAGATGCAGTCAGATCTTTTCCTGTCTAGACAGAGAAAACCTCGGAACAGGCAACTTCGGAAACCACTTGTAGTTCAGGTGAGAGAAGAGCAGAAGGATGTTTCAATGTATCTATTCAGCGGTATCTCAGTTGGTTTTTACTCATTATGGATTAATTGTGCGTCTCTTACATGTTGCTGGGTCATGATGGTCTAACAAGTTGCTTCTGTCTTGTCCATAGCGAACACTACTTCCCCGGACTACAGGAGATACCCCACAGCATGTCTGCTCCTTCTCCATCCTCTCCAACTCATCAGCCACAGGTACACTTCAGACATCATGATCACGCTGAAGGAAAACGATTGTACTTTTCCCAAAGTGTTGTGTAAAACCTTTGTTTTTGAACATGGACCCTTGAATTTATTTGTTTTTATGTTGACAATAAAATCAGCTGATGTGCTCTCTGTGCATAATTAAATATCATATCTGTCATTCAGCAAGAATTCTGCTAATCTCTTGCTCTCTCACTTCCTGCTTCTTCCCTCAGGGACTGGATCTTTCCGGCCAATCCATACTCGCCTGGCTCCTTCCCCCCGGCCCCTAATTTCCAAAGTTTCCCCTGTAGCACCGAGCTCTGCAGCGGCCAGTCAGCTCTCCAGTATGTAGTGCTTCTATTCATCTATTTTCCTGTAGTTTTTTAAAATTTTCATTAAAACTATTTCTAGCTCTAGATATGCTGTACTGTTGAAGTTTAAGTTTGAATATCAGCTGTTGGTCTTTATCCTGTAGTCATGCAAAATAAAAAAAAACAGCACATATACTGTAGATAAGCTTTTTCCTCATTTGGAAAATTTTCTTTAATTGGATTTTAAACATAGAAATTTTATATCACGGCTCCATCACTAAATGGCCTGAACAAAACAGGAAGACTACATACACAACAAAACGACTTAAAGAGAGTTTACCTCTTAATCAGAAGTAAACCTCTCCATTACAAATGAGTTGAATCACTGTATTTACAGTTGGTACTCAATCTCCTCGTTAACGGCCACCAACAGTATTTCTACGTTCAAGCATTTGGATTCTTTTCTTTGATGGAAGAAACTTGTTTCCTGGATTCTCTGGATTTTTATCTAAAATTGACTCCAAGTTTCAAAATATATGAAAAACGATCAGCTTCCTTCCTCCTACACGGTCTCCGAAAGTCAGTATGGTTTTGAACAAGTACTCTTTTGTGCAGGGATAAATAGACAAAAAGAACATTCTTCCAGATAAATTCTCTGAAAGGAAAAGCTTGTTTTTTTTTTTTTTTCCATCGCCCCTGCTTTCAATTTTTATATTGAAATTGTTGTTGAAATTAATAATTTAAATGTTAAATCACATGCTAATCTCACCTACTGTTACTGTATCAAGTATATGCATGCAACAAATCCTTTTTGTTTCTGTGCTTTCAGGTGCCATTGACCTGGCAGCTAAGTCTGCAGGCATCATCCCTGGCAGTCCCTGTCGAGAGCTGGATTCTCCTACTGTCGATAACAGCACTCTGCTCGCCACCACACCTATTGCTGATGCTGGACCAGACTCTCAACTCCTCCAGCAAAATGTCCCAGAGGTCAGGAAGAGACACACACACACACACACACACACACACACACACTAATACAGAACTATTTGATGTGATTGTCTCCTCCTCCCTTCCTCACATTCTAGCAGTGATGGCAAAAACAAACTTGTTTTTTGGATCAACAGCAAAATTACTTTTATGAGTCCCAAGTATTTTAATAAAAAAAACAGTCTGTCTTATTTGCTGTTAAAATTAAAATGTAATTTTATCTAGCAGGATACCAACAATAATTTCAGATATGCCTCCACGTTGTACTGAAAACTCTTGATGACGAAACAAAAGCATAGCAGCCCCATTGAGTGTGGAACTTACTCTTTCCACAGAATGGTGTGCCTCCGCCGTCTCCTGGAGTGACCGGTGGTGGAGACTCACTCCTCTCTCCACCCAGCGTAGCCTCACTCCTGGACATCTCTCTGCCTGGCCCCCCTGAAGAGGCTCTAGTCCCCGGAGAACCTCAAACACACATCAGTGACTCCATCATTGAGCTTGCCATCAACTCTGCCCACTATGGTGCGTTCCTGTTTCAAACCTACATGCAGACATTTATGCAGGGTATATTTATCTATGTAAAACTCATAAATTGCTTGAAAGAAAACTTGACAAACAAGACAGGAGATGGGTATTAAGATTAAACTGAAAGGATATGACTGGTGCCTAGTTACTTTATTGAAATGAAAAGTGACAACAGGTAAGAAAAGCTTTATAATCCCCACCAACAGGGTTTGGTTTTTTAGAGGTTTAAAAATATGTGAAGTATTCTGTGGAAGAAAAAAAATATGTTTGCATCCAACTAGCTTAGCTTCTGACCTGTCAGGCTTTTTGAACATTGTATGTGTAAGCTAATGGCCGTTTGTCTCTCCTGGTGAAGGTGAGGAGGCAGCGCTCTCTCCAGCCAAGCTGAGCAACAACGATGGCTCCAAACTGTTGACCTCGTCTCCCTCAGTCAGCCCATCCCGAGGCTGGATCCCATCACCCAGCCACGACCCCCAGTGGTACCCCAGCGACTCATCTGACTCCGCATTGGGATGCCTTCTCTGTAAGTCAATTTCTCACTTAAACATCCACAAATGGGTACTATTACGGATCTTCTTTTTTCATATTTATAATGTATTTTAGTTTAATTAAAAATGAAAAAACTACAGGTTTCTGCTTTTTGTGTCCCATGAAAACTCTAAAATCAGCTTATTGAAATATAATTGGTTTTGCCCAGCATTCAAAATTTTAATGCTAAATACATAGAATCTACTTCTACTAATGTTATTTGACAATCAGAGCTTTATTGAATTGACTGTGAAATACTACATATAAACTTGTAATAGATGTCAGATTAATTTATTAATTAAATTTAAAACTAAGACACTGGTAAAGAAACAAATTTTATAATGAGTAAACCCTCACGAAGAAGTCTTTGTCCCTTCAAACAT
The DNA here is from genome assembly GCF_021018895.1 of Seriola aureovittata. Taxonomy (NCBI): domain Eukaryota; kingdom Metazoa; phylum Chordata; class Actinopteri; order Carangiformes; family Carangidae; genus Seriola; species Seriola aureovittata. The sequence goes on along the minus strand of NC_079380.1, from coordinate 17,168,629 downwards.
TCATTCATATTGAGCACAGTAACACTGGCACGGCTTCTTTTTACACTGATGGCCCATTAAGTCAGATTTGTTTCCACTCTTCATTTGAGCTCTTCGTTCTGTTCACAGTCTGTTGTTTCTCTTTTTTCCCCACAGCCAGCATGGTCTCTCCTGATAAGGGCCGGCGGACCACCCTAACTCCCTCTGGCCCCTCCAGTGGCACAGCTTTGCTTGGTCCTAGCCTCCTGGATTGCAACTCCCATGATTCCTTTCAGTCCCGTGGCCTTCCTGATGTGGCAGAGGTAAGTTGAGTCATTGATTTTCCATATGAGCCAGCGTCTCTTTTTGGCGAGCAGGGGCATGCGCATTGGTGGCGTGTCTTCGGTGGTGTGGGCATCACAAAACGTTTAAGTCCAGGCAACTTAAAGGTAATGAGCTATGATGTGGTGCGGCAGCAACCAATCGCAATGTAAAAAAAAAAATGATGCATTGACAAAGATCTCTGACATTGTAGGTGTTTCAGACGAGTTGGTGAAGTGTAGCCTATAGTATAAACAGGTGAAAATAAGAGGAAACTGAATTCTAACTAGCTCCATAGTATGCAAAACAGTGTTGCTTGACAATTTGATGTAAAATACACAGTAACGTTAATGTTGCGATAGCATGAGTGCTCTCCTTTCATGCGGTTAACTTATACTCTACATGTGGTTAGTTGGCACAAAGATACAGGTTGACATGTCTGTTTGCTTTGTTGGCTCTTTAAATACAGTTTGCATGACCAAGCATTTCTGACAAAATTGCAAGCTGACGATTTCATCTACGTCATAGCACCATAAACTTTTTTTCGCTCTTCCACCTTTGGTCTGAACAAAGAGATATGCAAGTGGAGAAAATTTTTGTTTTTTATCTCCCACAGATATGACAGTTTGCATTTAAAGTGTACACTCACAGTCCTTTGAAATTTTCCTTTTATGCCATTCTTCCACTTGATAATTCACCTGATTAAATTACATTGTATATTTTATAAGGTGCGTTCACACTTGTAGTTCAGCTCATTTGTTTTGGACCAAGGTAAAAAAAAAAAGATACATTGTTACCTTTGCTGTTGTACATTGAAAGCTCTTTGGTTGTGTGTGCAGATGGACTCTCAGCTGGCTTGTATGATGAGTGAGAGCAGCGTGGACTACATCGCTCGCTTCAATGATCTGGCTCAGGAGCTGGCTGTGACCGAGCCCTCCATCCCGCCACCCTGAGGAAGCGAGGACGTGGCCCCACCGAACCATGGCCATCTGGAGGACACGAGTCGCTGAGTGACCAGAGGATGGGTTCCTCCTCGGTGTCTAGACTGTTGGCCTGTTGTCACTTCTACACTGAAGAAAGGACAGTCGTGGAGAGAGGCCAGCCCCTAAAAGCCATCCCTGCCCTGTTTATAAAAGTGCAATAATAACGGTGAACCCTGACCATTGTGCAAAGCGAGTTCAAAAATGCGTTGGTTTCACTGAACTGTTCTTTAAGGTGAAATGCCCTTTAAAAACAAACACTTTAGAAAAACAAAAGCGTTTACAAAACACAACCTCATGTACAGGAAAATACTATGCCATATCTGAACAAAATATTTTCACTGATCTTGTATGTCTCTTCCTGCTCTTTGTGTGTGTGTGTGTGTGTGTGTGTGTGTGTGTGTGAGTGAGTGAGTGAGTGAGTGAGTGAGTGTGTGCGTCTGCTCTCTCAAATCGACCCCCAAAATGTGTAAATCCTCCATAATGTGCAGTTCAGATCCCCGTTGGTGGCAAACAGCTGTTGCAAGAGGATTTTGAAACTAATGGCAGTGAGAAAAGAGACTGAATGTGGTGAGATACTTCATACAGTCTCTTCAGTGGCCTCCATTGCAAAAGTGGAGCACAACACAGCAGGGCAGGTAGATGTAAAATCCTTTGCTCCTGCCCTTCATTTCATGTGCTCTTCATCTCAATCAGTTCAGGTTTTATTGGTTGAATTTTAGGAACATAGCCTGCCATGTGTGTTTGGAATCAGGTTCTTAATTTCTTACAGCCACATGCAAAATGGCAGCTTTTTGTTGGGTGGCCACATTTGGTAGTCGCTCTACAGATGTGATCATCTGCAGCTACTACCCTTGAATTTTGTGCTGAAATCATATCAGAGTTCAAACTCCATTGGCAGTTGCTTCATTAAATTTTCATCGCTTTTAATGTTTGTTGAGGTAATAATACAGATTGAAATGGCCTTTAGGTTGGTTTCTTGGTGCATAAACAGATTGCAAAGAAATATCAACTTCATTCTTTTATATATTTATTTATCTTTCTCATTTTTATATGTTAATTGTATACCAGACATTTAGTTTTGGTCTATTTTTTAAAAAAACTTTTCACAATAAATGGGAATCTTTTGACTCAACCACAGAGAAAATAACAACATTGCTCATTTACAGGAGCTCTTTTGCCCATAATGTGATCAACTATATATTCACTTTAAATATTTGACTAAAATTGAAAATGTCTTGGGTACTTCTAAGTTCCCGGTAGTATTACACTCCGGTTAAACTCCACAAGAGTGAGCAGTAAGGAAATCAAACACTAAAGCCATAGTTAACACTCCACTTACTCTTACATTTTTTAAAGTTGCCGTCATTCTTTAATCACTAGTAAAACGCTCTGATTGGTTGTGTTTAAAACATTAATTGCCCATTAATAAGTATTGACACTGAACACTGTGGCTATTGTCAACATGATTGGCATATAAACATGTTCATCATCCCTTCAACATCAGCTCATTCTGTATGTGATCCATGTAGTTTCACTGTGGCTCACAGTGACTACGCACGTACCACGTTCAGTCCAAACTCATTGCATTCAGATGTTCTCTAACTTTCAATTAACCAGCATCATCAATATGCAGTATTGTAAACATCTTGTCTCATCAACATGTTAAACTTCATCTCTGAGAGTGTAAATTGTCGGAGAGCTCTTGTTGTCATTCCAAAAATGGGATTTAAAATGTTGGTCTCCTTCAGCACCTTGGGGGCTTTGACTCTACAATGTAAAAGCTCTTGTGATGTTTATTTGTTTGTGTGAAAAGGTTTCATCTTCTCACACTAGAAAAGAAACAATGAAGATGATTCTTAATAAGGAATAAACAGCAGGTTTTGTCTTTGAATCTGGCATGTTTTTTTTTTTGTTGAAGGATTTATTTGTACAAATGGCAATTCCAGTATTCACTGCGCTTTTGTAACATAATGTAAATTGTTATTTGGATTATTTATTGTTAACATTTCAGAAAAAGGTGTTTTTCTGCTTAACTTAATATTAAGATGACATCTAAAAAAGGAAAAACCTGTTGTTTTAAATTTTCAGTTTGTAAAAGGTGTTTTTATTCTGTGTATAAAGATAGTTATAAAATCAGCTTGTTTGTTGTATTCATTGTGTCTAGTTTGTGGTAAGACCAGTTCGAATGCATGTAGACTTTGAGTGATTGTCAACAGTTGAAGGCTTGTCATCTTTTCCAGAGATAGCTGAGCGGTTTCTCTGCTGAATGGCTGTCTGGACTCAAATAAAGTAAAACATTGGTTGAGAACTACTTGAGTTAAACAGGAAATCAAACTGACCGCTAAAAAAAAACTTGGCTCTGCAGTTCTCTTTCTGGGCAGATAAGCAGCGTTTCCTTCCTTTATGTGCACTAAAATCACTTTGTTTTGAGAATAATTTTCATGGGGTTGCTCAGTATGCCATGTGGTACAGATGACCCAGAAACAATATGCCAGGTGCTGTTCCACATCTCCTAAAAAAGTATACTTTTCTAACTATAGCATCTGTTTTACAGCAGACCCAAACTGATGTTTTGGGTAGACCCAAATAAAAAAACATACAGAATACCTTCATCATAGCCTGCATTTTGATTAATTAAATTGTTCTCCTATTTGTTTATACAGTTGATATTAGAAGGATACTGGTATTGTGATTTTTACAAATTAAATCCCATCTGACTCTTTCTCATCACTGGAGGCTTTTAAGGATGTTTTTCATGGGTGGGGCAACAGAAGATGTGTCATTATATAACATCTGTAAACCAAAATCCTGCTTAAGTAAAGTCCATTTGAAGGAGTGAATTCAAAAAACATCATTACATGATCACAATGTCTTCACACAAGAGCCTTGATTCTTATCAGTAATAGATTTACAACTTTTGAGCAGTGGACAATGTTAATTTCTGAAATAGTTGAAAAACACATTCTGATCAACCAAAACAATCAAACAAGACAAAACTCACCATATGTCCTGTTACAGCGTAAAGTGACTGCAGGTTTTTGCTTTGTTTCAGATGCTCTACTGGTAACACTGCAAACGGTGTTACTGAAAAGCTGCATCTATCTCATCTCCATCTGGCTTCCATGTAGATCCATCTCTTTCATGTTTTGGGTCATGTGACTTCAACTGTGCTGGTGAGCCGCTGGTCCCCACCTGCCGCTCTATCAGCCCTCATTCGTCTTTCAGTTTCTGCTCCTTGCGAGCACGAGAGGACATGAGTTTGAAGAAGAGTGCGGGCCATAATGTGCGCAGGTAGATGGCCAGGGTGGGCAGAGGTCCTGCCAAAACAACATCTTTGCTCCTGTGACGGACAGCCTTCAGAACTGCCTGAGCCACGTCCCTGGGATCCCGACCCATAGCTGTGGTTTTATCCAAAACTGAAAGCAGTGTTGCACAAACAAGAAACGATGCATCAGTGACACCTGGGAGTTACTAAAGCAGGTCAGCTACTATAGAAAACTGTTCAACTGCTGGGATGATGTTCCTTCTCTTGTTCCCTTCCTTGTCATTTTTTATTTATTCTGTTTTATTCCAATTTAGCTTATTTGTATCTTTTATTTTGCTTTAATGTCTTATGTATAGCTCTGTTTAATCAAAATTTATTTTACAAACTGACAATACTACCATTGGCAACAGTGATGTGCAGAAGTAAGAAAACCTACCAGAACAAAAGATGCACATAGATGCAACTTACATTTATAGACTGATGCAAACAACATGTTTATTCTTTTTACCCCAGATTTAGTTGTAAATTCTTAAGTGATATTTGTATTTAAAGACACTAAAATAATAGACCTTACATGCTGTACTAGTTGGCTCTAAAGCCAAAAAATAAATAAATCACATCCCTTATCAATTTTCATCAGTTTCTTCAGAAATAATGTTTGGATCTTGATGTAAAAAATCAGACACGTTAGTGTTGAGATCCAGATAATAATCCGGATCTGGTGAAGAAAGTGGGATTGAGGACTGAGTGCCATTCTAGGCAGAAATGTGGCAAGACTAGATCCACACATATTCCTGCTGCCTTTGACAAGTCATTGTTACAAGTGTATATTTGTCACAATAATTAAAAATCTAATTGATATTCTCTTGTCCTTACTGTACACAGTCCGAAACTTCTTTTCATTATATTTTATATATTATATTTTATTTTATTTTATTTTATTTTATTCTATTATATTATTTATCTCTAAGTATTTTGGTTCTTGGCATTTGGCAATCTGTTTTTCTTTGTATTGTCCACTTTGCTGCTGTGATGCTGGAAATTTCTACACTGTGGGACTAATAAAGAAATATCTTATCTTATCTTTTCATTGCCTTACCTCCATACTTAGAGCCGTCCCCTGTGACGGCGTTGAGAGAGAGGTTGGTTCGGATGTAGCCAGGACTGATCACAGTCACTGGAATCCCGTAGCGCTCCATCTCTGCCCGTAAGCAGTCGAAGTAGGCCTGGGTGGCGTGCTTAGAGGCTGCATCTGACCGCAGTGTGGACGAAACAAAGAGCTGCTTCATTTCCCATCAACCTGACAGACTGAAAAAACATCTTGGGTATTTGTTTATTGTAAATGAACAAGTAAAGGCAACTTACAAGCTGATCTGTAAGGAATGGCTATCTTGCCCTGGACACTGCTAATGACCACGATGTGGCCGCTACACCGGCGAACCATGGAGGGCAGGAGAGCTGTGAAGGGAGGAGAGAAGAAGAAATGAGTGAAGAAACTGCTGGTAAATGCAAAATATTGTGCAGTCCTTATTAAACCTCCTCTTCTAGGAAATCTGAAAATGTCTCTTCCTAATCAGTGTAACCAAAACAACAGACGTTACCAGAGAACTGTGACACTGTCATGCTGCATCAAGACTACTCAGATCTGGCAACCAAAAGCCATAAAACCTTAACTCCAGGCTCTGCTTCTCACTTACCCTGAGTAAGAGCAATGGGCCCAAAGTAATTTGTTTGCATAACATCTCGTTGAACTGAAAGATGGGTATCCAGTATGTTGCCACGGTAACTGATTCCGGCATTATTGATGAGGACATCCACTTGTCCGTAACATTTCAGGATCTCTTCTGCAGCCCTGTCCACTGTGTCTGTGTCTGCCAGGTCGAAGGTGACAGTGCTGGGAGTGTAAGTCTGGTGGTTGAACAAAAGACAACAGTTAAGTACTGCTAAGTACAGTCACAGAGTGGTGTTAGAGACACAGAACAGGGAACTTTGATGAGATAAAATCCCTGATCATCAGTGGATTTTGGTCTTTGGTTGAATATGACTATGAGCAAATGTGTGTACACAAAGTCTGCAACTAATGATTATTCTTGTCACCGATAAATTAACTGATAATTTGATTTTATAAAACAGAAAAATAGCGAAAATCTTCCTGGGGCTGTAGGCCGCACCATGAAATGTCTTCTTCTGTCTGACCAACAGTCCAACACACAAAGAAATTCAGCTTATTAATAATGTAAGACCACAAAGCTCTCACATATGAGAAGCTGGAAGAAACAACGTCACTTGAAAAATGTCTTAAACTGGGTGTCCTGTAGCTCAGGGATTAAGACACTGACCATTAATGTATTGAATCTAGCCTTGGACCTTCCTTGCATCTTTCTCTCCCTCATTTCATGACATGTCTTTACTACTGTCTGTAATAAATGCTATAAATATTCTGTCAATAAACCAATCAATTCCTTGCCTAATTGTTTCAGCTCTAGTGTACACACCTGCTGCTCTGTGCCTGTTGAACTTGCTGTAAGCTCCTGGACCACCTGCTGCAGACGGGCTGCATCTCGACCACACAGCACAAGCCGTGCACCGGCAGCGTGGAAGACTCGTGCACACTCTGCAACACAGAAAACACACCTCTTGCTCATGCTAAATATCAACAGCATGGCATGCCAGCACTTACAATACAGCACTTAAATATTCTACCGTAAATTATCTCACTACTTGCCAACTGAAATAAACCTCTGCAAATCAGTGTGATTTGATCTGCAGATACATTTAAGGTGGAGTTAGAAAGAAATTAGTAGGGGGGCAACCTTTTCCCAGTCCAGAGCTGGCACCTGTGATGACCACCACAGCATCCTGTAGAGCAGCTCCTGGTCTAAGGCGGATGAGTATCCGGTATAACAGCAAGACCCCCATACTTGCTAAGACCAGTGGCAGCATTCCTCCTCCCATGACTCGCTCCATGGCTCACAATAACCCGTCCCTGCTCCACACACGCTACCTGCAGACAGAAACTCTAAACATTTAGTCAGGGAGAGTTTTCCCAAACTGCATGTGTTGGTTTTGTAATATTACAACATTCAATTGATCTTGCACAGACAAGTAACCTGACAGAGGCCTCTTTAAATCCAAAAATTTTCACCCATTATATCTGACTCTGGGAACTTGTAATAATCATTTTTCATTATTTTTGACAGCTCACAGGCCAAACATTTAATCTTTTCTTTTTTTTTTTTTTTTTTAAGTGGAAAGTTTATTCAAAAATGAAAACAATTGCTTGTTGCAGTCCTAGTCTTCCGCTGACAAACTGGCCCTATGAGAAAAAAAAATCATATTTGGATAGAAAATGAATAAAAACACTGGGGCTTTAAGCAGGCCACAGTGTGACCTTTATTTGTGTGCTCTGTAGGCTCTCTTGCCCCCATTGATAAAGGCATTGTGGATGTTTTAATGTCCAGATCATTTAGTTAAGCCCCTTTCACACAAACGAACAGCATGCCATAAGTGATGAGTGCCATACAATGAACTCACTCACTCACTCACTCAGACAATGAAATGACAAATTTTCAGAAATCAGAAATTACTTTTAAAAAGAGAAAATGGACTCAAGAATACAGAGGGAATGGCAATAAGTCAATTTAGAGTCAGCAACAGTATGCATGCTGTTTTTCTTCAGTGTGTGCTCCTCTTGCAGCTCTACATATTCCTAATTGTGAGCACAAGGACTTAAGCATTTGACACGACATTAAGTTCACAATTGCACCAGTTTTTCTAGATTGGATCATCTGTTTTGGGTCTACATATTTAGGAGGAGAAGGGTGCTTTACTTGAAATAACTGACTTCCTGTGTTATTGTGCTATTGGAAACTATGTTGAAAGTAAAAAAAACTGCTAGTTAAATACGTCAGCTAGCATTGGCATTTAGTGACGAGTACCAGGTTTATGTTAATGAAAATGTGTATTTTCACCTTCCACTAGAGCACACGATATGAAATAGGTTAACTACATGTTAAAATCCCACACATAACAAACCACAATGAGTTCAGCATTGGTTTGCACTGCAGTCAGGTTAACAGTGTCTTACTCGATAGTAAATGGCTGGAGAAGCTAATGCTAACGATAGCTAGCTTCCACTGTGCAATAAACCGCTAGCTCAACCAGACGTGTTCGATCAAACTTGGGGCTCACCTGAGCTGTTGTCCTGCCTCTGTACAAAACAGAAGCGTGAGTCGGTGACAGGGGCAGTTCCGGGGTTGACTGGAAGGACACCCACCAGTGTTTCTTGAAGGGCTACAGGCTCTTCAGCGCCAGGAATTGTGGGAGTTGAAGTTTCGGTTCGTCAGTGGCGTAACAAGCACAAACGGGCTCATGGGCCCATTTTTAGTTTCTCTCAGATACAAATTCTTTCCTGCCAAGTTATCGGTAATTCTTGGTCCAAGCTGGTTTTTGTGTAGATGAACACAAGCAGCCACACAAATCTACAGAGCTTTATTTTTCAACTTGAAATCAGGCAAGACTGTCCTTCTCATATCTGGTTTTGTAACCAGCTGGTATGACTAGGCTGTTCCAAGGTTGAAATTTTCATATCTGACTTGGGTGTATCTGTGAAACCTTCCTCAAGCAGATGATCTAATGTAGGTTAGGAAAACAAACAACAGGAAAACAAAGTCTGGGTGATAACTGGAAAAGTGGCAAGCTTTTACCATGCCATGCCATTTCCATTTACCAATGCCTGGGGCATTGCTATACCACCAGACCCAGTGGTGTCACCCTAAAAGGTTGATAAACAGCCAATACATCAAACATCCAAACTCCTGTGCATCAGCACTAATGTCAGCAGCAGGTCAGCTGACAGATAATTAGCCTGCTCTGGCCACAAAACTGCAAACTATTAAGGTTGTCTTGGGTCGTGTCTCTGAGCACTCTTCCCATTGATTTAAGTGTTTCTGTCCCCATATATCAGTACTGCTCATCCCTTAAAGCATGTGTACAGTGTGAGAGGCAATAGCACTGGGAGTTTTGACATGCTCTGTATTCATATATGCATTTTATTTTATTCAATTTCAAAATGAGGGAGCTAGGGCTCAAAACACTGTGCCCATGGTTCTCCAGGTCCAACACAGAGCAAAGCAGAACCAAGGCCAAGCTTGTTAAGTCAATGTGAACAAAGAGCACAGCAAGGTTTGCAAACTGAATCCCCTCCAGGTTAAAGCCAACAGCAGGGTCTCAGTCGTCTGAGGTGCTGCTTTCATATACTGTACACAGTTATTAAGAAACTGTACATTTAAACCTATGTAAGCACCACTGAGGTACAAAAAAACAAAAAACAAACAAAAGCACCTTGTAAATTATAGGACAACAGGATGACATTTATCAGTGTAAAGAGTTGAACATTGTCATTAACAACTGAACTCTTTGCAACGCTACTATAATGCTTTTAAACCAGTGTAAAACGTGTTGTTTCCCTGTTCACGTTAGGAATTGATAAACTACTGTGACAAAGTGAAGGCAAGCCTTTTACGACTTTTTTGTGTTAGACTGCTACCAGTTGCAGCTGTCTGATGGCATATATGTGAACACACTAGTTACTGAAACCTTTGAATGTTACAGTGCATTTCTGATACATTGTTTGCTGGACCTCTTAAGGGATTTCCATGAAATTCTCAAGGAAACTTTTCATGACCAAATGTACAATAAAAAGGTTTCAATTTACTCAATCTACAATCAAAAAAATACATGTTTGTGGAAAGTCAACTACCCTTATTGTGCTAACCCTGTCACTTAACTGTCACTCTGGGTATTCAACTTAATCACATTTAAATTCCACTTTATTGTTCAATAGTTGCAGGTCTCTCATTATATCACAGTTCATCCTTCACTTCATCCATACTTATTTTTGTTCATCTCATAATTAGCATTTCCTCTTCCTGGGAACCAAAATTTTAAAACTGCTGATATAGACAGCAACACATGACAAGCACCATTGAATAAACAGAACCAAGAAAGTGTGAATTTAGAAATCAGCTGTAAAATTCTTGTTCAACTAGTTTCTATTTTTAATCTTCTATTAAGAGAGTTTGGCTTGTTGTTAATCTAATATACATTATTAGAAGCGTATGTGAAATGTGACTTTTCAAAAGTTAGTATTTTTTCTCAAGCGATGACACTGAGCCACATCATTATCACACAAGATCTTACTTGCACTCTTTCAAACAAGAAAATCTACATGAACAAGACACAATCTCAAAAAAGTTGCAGCTATTTGCTCCTTTCTGGACATCATGTAGAATCCATTTAATGAAAAAAGTAAAATAAAATACAGAAAAGTGAGTTTGAAATATCCTAATGTTTAATGAACGGGTGATGTACTGATCAGCAAGAAAGGGGTACAGTAAAACTACGAGGGAAAGGGGAAAGAGCTTGGTACTCAAAACATGTCTGTTCGTTTCAACTGCAATACGATTCAGTCCAGAGGAACTGCTGCCATACCCTTGTGCGCTAGCTTGTTGTGTGTCAAGGATGCAGGTGGAGGGCACAGGGAAGAGGCGCAAGGGTACTACAGAGATAAATGTGCTGTTGTTGTCACATAGAAGTAAAGGAAATGTAAGGGATAAACAATTCCTTCTAGTTTTTACTATATCCCTCTGATCAAAGTTCAAAATGGAAGCACCCACCACATGTGTGGAGCTAACTGCTGGGCCTGATCGTGACTTCCACTTTTCTTACATCTGGGGTGGATAGGTTCTGTTTTTTTTGTTTGTTTTTTTCCTTTTTCTGTTGGTTCTTATACCATCTTCAGAGTGCACTCATACAGCATAGAGTTCGTAGATCTTCTTGGCGCAATACGCCAGGGCAGCCAGTGCTATCGTATTATGGAGTCTCTTTCTGTGGATGTCATCCCTGCGTACCAATACCACGGGCGTTGAGGAGGTGAGTGTATGCAGGGGCAGCCGCGAGAGTTTTTGGCTGTCATATTCCACCTGGTACTTGCAGCAGGGGTCAAACTGCCATGAAATCCCGTAGAGGGCAGCACAGGCCACACTGAGGGCGCCAGCGGGCAACGCCACATAGCGCGAGTATTCAGCAGGTAGTGAAAGTGGCGTCAAGAGGCAAGCAGTGCCTGACAACACGGCCGTCTTGTGCAGGCAGTTGCCCACTGTAATCCAACGGGCTGTCTCATCTCCGATGCGTGTGGGCTCAATAACAATGTATTTATACTGGGCCTCCAGTGCCTGCTCCAGCTCATACTCAAACTGGTCCTGCGCATTCTCCCCATTGTAGATCTCATGCACAATGTAGCAGTCTGTCGCCGCCATCACTCCCCTGTGCAGAAACAGAAAAACAGGCAGGGAACAGTGAGAGAAAGGACAGGGAGAAGAGTGAGTTTGATTTTCCTACATTTCTACACCAACCATCCCATTTTTGTGGACACATGAATTTTAGCCAAGACAAACATTTACTGCTATTTTTTTTGTTTCTCAACTGAATTTCCTCAGGACTTACTATATCACAAGAGTCGCAAGTATTACTACTGTAACTAACACGTAATCTGTTATATGCATGAATAAATGATACTTTTCGTTGAAGTAAAGAAAAAAATGACATGCCATATAGTGCAGGATTTAATTAAACAGTTAATTTGTTGCTATGAATCAGTACATCGGTATACTAACTACATTATTATTAAATGAAAAACAATTTCCATGATCGATAACTTTATCTTTTCAGTGTCTAGTTAAAATTATATTTTGATAGTTTCTATATATATGTATGACCTCCAGAGCATGGCATGAGACATGGTGTGGAATGTGAACACACTTTTACAACATTATGACACTCACTTCTACAACATTATGACACTCACTTCAAATAATTCAATTTTTTTCAAATGCAATTACTTTTTTTTTTCTTTAATCAGTCTAACTATGAAATGACAAAATTACTAAAGTCAGTTTTTGTGGCTGTGTCTACAACATACTGCAGTTTGAATCAGTAACCGACACAACTTTGATATTTTTAAAAACCATTTACTATTTCTGTCGATCATGATTGACATGATTTATAGACTAACATTTTTGGTCCTAAAGCCTATGTAAATTGATATTTCCCGCTTGTTAGTAAATTGTGATTAAATATAACTAAGACGTGTGTAGGGACAGTCTCAGGCCTTCCAGTACATGTTGACAAGATGACAAGCAAGCCCTAACGGCTAGATAGATAACAGGCTTATTTGGCTTCAAAACAGCGGGACGTCGGCTAAGGGGGTAAAGAATTTAAAATTATATTGAAAACTAGCGAAAATCATGTTAGGATCAACGAGCAAGGAACGTAATGTAGCTAAGGGCAGGTTAGATAACATTAGCTGACTCGTTGCATGGTAGAAAGTTGGAGGACTGGCCAGCTAAGTTAAGGGACGATTTACTTTCAGCACAGGTCGACAAACACAGCGGACAACACTGCTAGCTCAGCCTGGATTGTCCAGCATGTGAGCTGAGGAACATCATAACAGCGACCGCACCAACGCGCGGTTAAACTCAACTTTCCTTGCAGTTAATCGGTTGGTGTGAAAAAACCAAAACATCACATGAGCTACTAGTTTGTTTCCTTGCTAACGTTAGCTAGCTACAGACGTTAGCCCGCTAACGTTAGCCAACCATGGGATAAAATTCCTCCTTGTCGTGTTGGAATTTAACCTTAAATTCCAAACGATATTCACGTTTGGGGTCTGGCAAATGACGAAATCGACATAACGACGTATCATTCTAAAACATTTTCATTTAATGCCCAAGATGTGGAGTAACTGACCTCTCCCTGCTCACTGGGACACCGCGCCTCCTTCCCAGCGACGCCATGTTCGAGATACAACCGTGATTGCAGTTGACGTATGACGGCACCCAGCCTTCTGGGTAATGTATTGTATCAGTGCAGTCGACGCATCACTTGGACACGAATGTGGACTACTGTTCCCATGATGCTATAAAGACAGAGTACCTGCCTTTACGTATTTTATTATAGCACACAGAAGTTTGAGAGGTCAGACCATATTCCTTATAAATCTAACGCAAACGAACGGAGGTATGTTTGTTTAGAGCATAATAATTAATCAAGTAACTGAACACCAAATAATTACAGGAACCATTTATATATTTAAATCGTTAATGCGTTCACAATTAAGTCGGTTGCAACATACTGTATACAGTATAATATAATGTCTAGTATTTGTATTTTGTAGATTTCTGGGTACTTACCCATATTGTGTGCTCACTTGCTCTGTCTGTGTCCCCCTGCGCTAGTATGAACTGCCTGTCCGCGTGCTGTAACCTGAAGCGGGCTGGATGAAACTGCACTAATGGCTACGTTCTGGAATCTGAGATAAGCTTAAACCAAACGCTGCGCCAGCGGCAACAATTGTGAACAGCTTAATGGGATGCTCGTGACGTATATTAGTACAAATCTAATCAATAAAAAATATCTTTAAAACTTGATGATTTTTGAATGATGTTAAAACCTGGTTTCTGGACCTGCCGTAGCCCCTCGAGGACATCAAATATTTTAACATCCCGTTAAGAATAACTTCATTTATGTGAATCGCTGAAATATTAATTAAACAAATCAATCAAATACCAAGCATGATGAAAGTAGTCGTAGATCCAGAATGGAGCCAGGATTTTACTAGTGAGGTCACGAATCTATGTATCTCCACTGCAGCTTGACCCTCCCTCCCTGACTCCCTCTGAATTATTTTTGATTCTTCATATTTTATTACAATTAACTGGTCGATTACATTTTCTGTTGATTTAATTTCAAGACCCGTCGGTCTAAATGTTGATGTTTTTCAGTGCCATCTCCATACAGCCATTAAGACATTTTAGTGGAGATAGTCTTCTATGTACATGACATGTTCCGCTGGTGATTCAAGTCCCCAAGACTTTAAGTGTCTCAGCTGGGTTTGTAGATGAACTGCTGCTCTCTTCAACAGAAGATTAGCTTTCATACCACCCATCTGTGGAGTGTTGCCGCATTGTTAACAGCACACCATGTGACACAGACAGTCCTCTCATAGCCTCAGTGCTTTTTTTTTTTTTTTTTTTACTGATGCCTCTGCCCACAATGTCAAATTATTAAATGTCAAGCATGGGTAGAGATCATTCTAAATTCAAAATACTGCTAACTTTTCTGCTTACCAAGTCCATTGAATTGCAACGTCAGCTCATGCTATTCTTGACACTGCCACCAGGTGGCGCCAAGACATTTTCAAACCCTCCACCAAGTGGCTGGAACAATAATGTCATGAGTAATGGATTTATTTATTTACCGACAATAAGAATGAAAATAAAAGTCTCAAGCACAAAAACAATATAACAAGTATTGGTACATTTTCACGCATTTGGTAGAACCACCTGCTCCCATGTTAAATCAGGCATTTATTTCCTCTCCATAAAACACACAAATATAAACAAAAACACAAAAAATGATATAATACCTTGACTACCTTGGCTTATCAATAGGTGTAAGCCACCTAAAGAAAGGGAAAGAGGTTTCCTGCAATTTCCTGTCAGTGATTCTTAGAGCAGATAGTCTGCCTTGCATGTTGGTCTGTCCTGCCATTGTGTGTAGAGGAACCTGAGGTATTTTTCTCCTCAACACTTTCGATTGTCATCAGCAATAGCTCCTGAAGAGCCAAAGTAAAGTAAAATGTTTCTCCAATGTTGACCTTTACCATGTTGACATCAGCTGGCTAAAGAAGTCTTGTGGGTAAGAGTAGAAAAAGGGAATCAAATGACAAGAAAAAACTAAGCTTCAGCCATCCAGCGTCATTTTCCTGAAGGACAGATCAAAGGATGGTTTCACACCATAGAAGGTAAAATGCCCTGAATATAGCAGTGCTGTTTTTAAAAGGCTGGTTTCAGCAGAAATATTTATCCATATCCACGCTGATGTGTGCCGCACAGTGACAAGCTTCACACCCAATTTATCATGTGTTTGTAACAATTAACACGTACAATGGAGAAAATTGCAGTGCCGCCAGAGCTAGACATTACTCACTGAGTAACTCAGTTTGTGTTCTTTGGTTTACAAATCCCTGCACCTCTGACTTATCAATGGACAGTAAGTTTCTGATACTGGGAGGAAGTGGACAGAGTAACAGTGGTACCAAATTGAGAATTTGGGAAAGTAAATGTCTTCAAAATACAGATTATATATTTTTAAAATCTATCCATTACCCATTTATGCCTATACCTCTTTGCAATTATCTGGAAAAAACATGTAATTAGTTTGATGTTTCAAAGATGCATGTAGCATTCAAAGCCTAGTATACTAACATTTCGAAAAAACAATTTCTAAGAGTGGAAAGTAAATTGAAAAAAATAACCAACTCAAAGAATATCAAAAGGGGGTGAAATATAAAAGTTGTCACCATTGCTTCCATACAAACCATCACAGAGAAAGACAGCTGGTTGGTTATCTTGTAGTGCTGTTCACAACCCGAGTCCAAAGGAGGACAAAAAATTTGCAACATAGGATTCGACTCACACATGTTCTCAGTACATACCTAATGCTTGCCTACAGTCAGTGATGGGTATACAACTTGGAGGTTTCTGTCTGAGGTAACAGGCTTCAGTTTTGGTTCGTTGGTTAGCTCATGTATACAAGTCGTGACCAGCGTGACCACCAGAGCGTGCATCCCTGTGTTATGGACATAACTGACCTGTCAGTTCAGCTCACGGTCGTCTTAGCCATGAGATCAGTTGTCTCTGGATTCACTCAGTGTCATGTGTAACAATGCCTGGAAGGTCCTTTATTGTATATCAGCCTGTGACTCCAAAGCATGCTGCTGCTGCCACAGTATTTATCTCCAGGGAGTCTCTCTCTCTCTCCTCCTCTCTGTCGGAGTCATGTGCGGTCATTGATAAATATGTTCAAAGTACTGAGGTTGAGGATTCTCTTTGACGTATTTTTGAATGTACCAGCAGGTCAAGTGGGCTTTCAGATCCTCTTCTACCACAAAATCCATGGCTGCCTGCCATCACACAAGCATAAAATCATATTTAAATTGCTCTGACAGGCACTTCATCAGACAACTTGTCATATGAACACTTTGGTAATTGATTTTCATATTTGAGCACTTGTACATTGTGTATTGCACATTCAAAATTCAGCTGTGAAGTGTCCTTGAATGATACCCAGAAGCAAATGTTGACTAGAGAAGTCATCAAAATAAGGTACTTTTTCACCTTTCATAATCAAGCAAGTTGGCCCTACAGCTAATCATTAGAGTAATTGGGGTTTGTGTGCACACAGTGAATTATTTGAAACTGTGATCAGTTGAGCTACAATCAAAATACTGGTTTTCCATTCCAAAATATTAAATTGTGCATGTTACAAATTGTTTTTTCAGAAATGAACAAGAAAAGAAAGAGAAACTCCCTCTCTTTTCCTAAAATTGAGTGATAAAAATAACCAGTCTTTTATGAGTTTTACCTTGGCCAGGTGCTTTGCAATTCCTCTCCCTCTGTAAGCATCTGGAACTTCAGTGTGTTGCAAGTCCACCGTCTTTTTTCCAACATATTCATAGAGAAGAACTGCACGATCATGTGATCCTAAGGGCAGACAGAAGTCATAACTCTCGGTTGTGTGTTAAGTTTGTCTCTACCCCACCCAGTTCCCTCCAGTTTACATACAGCAATTTGAACCGACCTTGTTAGGGGATACTGATATTACAAATGCAAATGTGAATGTTTAAGGGCTAATTTTATGTAGCAGATTCACAAAAATCTGTCACTATGCCAATCAAAAACAGAAAAAACCATAAGTTGGCATGAATGCTACAAAGTTTTATGCTATATCTACTATAAAGTGTAGGCATTTATATCTTTGTGTGAGCCTCCTGTCTAAGTCTTTGATCATCTTAGAACATATACATATAACATATAATACTACAACATGGCTGCTCAATAACACATCGCCTAGCAGACAAGCGCATGTGGAAAAACGATAATGAGGCTGGTTGGAGAGAGACAGAGACTGATAAAGATCTTCATTCAGGCAACAATGGCGTCCACTTTTTTGCTATAAACACATATGACACTGCTGTATTGTATAATATCATCTTAAGTCCTAGATTATCTAAAACAATTTTCATAAAACGTTAAATGAAACGGACCTGGACATATACACACATTAACATACTTCAATAACCCTGTGTTTTAGTTTGTCATACACTGAACGATTCAATGCCTTAACATTTGGCAGAATAAGTGCCAAAACCCTGCCATAACTTTTAAAATAGTGATCTAGGAATATGAAATGATTGGTGCATTGGTTGGTTTTAAGCATAATTTATAAAGGTTGGTAGTGAGGGACTAAGTTGTTACAAAGGAACTTCACTTGGAAGGATAGTTGATATCTATAAATGTTTATTAAACTGTGTTTTTTGGCTGGATGCTACTGAAGGCTGCATGTTTGCTTTCAAGAAGGGAGTGAAGAAAATGTTTTCGTCGTGCCAAAAAAGAGGCTGGTGGAGTTACAAGTCAAGGAAGTCAGCAGCTTTAACCAAGCATTGTCGTCTGTTCAGTTCCTGACACGAAATAATATCTGAATAAAGACGTTGACACTTCGACCATGTGAAATGAATAACGCCTTTGTGTCTGAAATGGCAGCTGGAGTTATCAATAAAGGCACGACGTCGATGTTAGCAGCAAAGAAAGCTACACCAACCTCTGAGCTAGCGTTAGCTCGATAGCAAGCTAATGTTTACATGTTGAACTTACCATTCAGTCTTATAACAAATTGTCGACGCTTTTTATCGTGCTCCACTTGGATCTGAGAGTTATTTGCATCGAAGGCATTTGGCTGTGCTGCCTGTGCCATGGTAGCTCGCTGAAGTTGACGATGATTACTAGGCTACTCTCCAGCGTTGCTAACCAGAAATGGCTAACATGAAATGATGAACGGTCAAAGCAAAACACTCCAGCCAACGAAATCAGCTGTGAGGTCACGTGTCGTCCAGCCAATCACCGCTGGAGCTGCTGGAGAAACGCAAACAGAGCACACAGTGAGATTTATCCTAATGTAAAGACTAAGATAACTATTATGTCCTTTACCGGGTCAAGGTAGGTAAAACTACTCTCTATAGTAAAATGCCTGAATTAAAATTGTCTTAAGTAAAAGTATTGTAAAAGTAGGCTATTCAATGCAGAAAAATGTCCCATGTCACCATGATTTAACATATATATATATATAGTACAGTAGTATAAGTATATATGCCACACTGTCATGGTTTACTGAGACACTTGAATAGAAGAGGGCCATCGTTAACGTGTGCTTTCCTCCTATGATGAGTCAAAATTTCTGCTTTGAAATAGGTCTCTTGATTACTTATAAGCACTGGACTTTGACACTCGAAAAAAATATGAACAAAATATATACAGTGTTTAAATTGCATGTCTGACAACATTAGTATAACATTACCACACGAATATGATCTGAGCAGCTCAGTTACCTAGAGCTCCCTCATGGCATTGCATTAATGTTATGATATAATTTTAACCTCTTGACATGAAAAAGGAAACAATTTCTCACTCCTCTCAAAATCAGTGTCTCACATTCAGTCTTCCATAAAATTTAAGTAATTTCAATTTTACTAATTTTTGCTTAATTTTTATAATCATCTACCATCTCAGTCTACAATTTTAGGCCACACACAATTAAATGACTAATTAGTTTAAGCACTTTAGCTTTCATTGCATGATGTGGTGTTAGAGACATTATAGTAGAGTAGTTCTTGGGTTATAAAATGTGCCCTTCTTCAGACAGGTGATGAATGTAAGAATTAGATTCTGATGGGTCAGATCAGGTCACAGCTCACAGATCCACGGTGACAGCTGTGTCGCTGTGTGTCCTCCGCAGAGCAAATGCACAGTCAGCAGTCCAATCCCTCTCGGCCACACTTGAGTGAGTTCATGTGTTTACTGCTACTACCTTGGATTCTGCTTATGTAAAATACATACTGTGTCTTGATATTAACTTCATAGTCATTTGGAGCGTTCCTTGACATTAAAGGCAGGTACATCAAGTTCACTAAAATTACTGTGTAGTAATCCTGTTAAGCAGTTGGCCTAATCCCACAAAACTCTAATGGAGTTTGTCAACTCTGTATGGGATTACGTGTGTGTGTGTGTGTGTGTGTGTGTGTGTGTGTGTGTGTGTGTGTGTGTGTGTGTGTGTGTGTGTTTCTTTGGGACACTGTTGTATAGACCTGTTTGTGATTTGTTCTCTCTGGTTTTTGCGAGACTAAGAGGGAGTGCACTTGCAGACGGATCAATAATAATATCAGCCATACATTCACACTTCTAATTCAGTGTATTCTCATTGTGCTGCTGAGAATGATGTCCAAGAAGCAAAGGTAAGTCCCAGAAAATTAATTCATTTTAGCTGATGTACAGATGGATGTAAATGAAAAGGACATAATAAAGTACAGTTCTTTGGACACCACTTGTGTTGCTAGGCCAGTTTGCTGATGTTGACCAGTTAAGAAAGAAAGAAAACTCAAGGAGATAAATGCATTGCTGTGGCTACTGATCTTATAATTTGATTTTTGATTTTTGATTTTTTATAAAAAGTATCCTCAGATGGCAGCTGATAAATTGTGTAGATGAATAACATGTCTTGGGTTTATTAAAGAAAGTAATTTCTTTATTGACAAAAACTAATTTGATGATTGCTTATTTACTCTTGATGTTAAAGAGAGGGAAGAATTATTAAACTTGAATTATTATATATATTATTATTATACTCTCATTACTCTCATAATAATGCCAAATTATTTTGCATTTCCTGGCACCATCCTGCTAACTCTGTGTGCCAATTCACTATGTGTAAAATGAATTAATCAGACCTTTCCCAGAGTCGTAACCAGCTAAATGAGAGAAGAAGACAGTTTGTCACAGCAGTTATTTGACCACCAGTAATGCTTTTGCATTGTTTTTTGTTTTTTATAAAACAGTGCAGTAGGCTAATTTGGGAGAGGACTTGTTATATTTTCAGATGTGCATAAGGAGCACAGAAATGATCAGTAACTTGAATCTAGCACTTGGGGTGAATCTCTTGTTCTCTGTAACACCCAGCATCAAACAGTAAGCATGCTGTTGTAGTGCACTTAAATAACTGTAAATGCCTATTACAGAAGGAAGAATACAGCAGAGTACAATGTGTTCATGAGAAAAATTACCAACACTCATCATTGACACGCATGTTTGTTCACTATATACTATTTCCGTTAACCTCATTAAGTTGCATTAACATCCACAAGCTGCTCACAAGCTGCCTTACAAGGAAATAATAATAATAATATTGTTGAATTTAGTGAAAGTGAAGCCTGCCAGGATGATTTATGCAGAACTGCTTTAATCTTATCAATAGCAGGCAGAATGAGACCCTGGTAAACACAAAGACCAACATACCTGCACAGAAGAAAGGGGGGAAGGTAAGTACCAAACTCATCTGGACATTCAGAAATGGTGTTCAGGTAATTTAGTAATGTTCATGACTTTTAGTCTGGAAATGAATCTTCTCAGAGAGACACAGCTGACTGATTTATTGCATTGACTTGAAAATGTTCTTGAAATGAGACATTTATATTCATGTGGTGAAGTATATTATTTGATCTCAATTCATTCATTAATTTCACATGGATAAAGGTCAAGGTAGTGAGGCAACACATGGCTACTACTTATTTTTTAGAAAAATTCATTTTTCCAAGTAAACCAGGATCGTTGCTGTTGCTCAGCTGTGTTGGAAGATTTGAACAAAATTGTAAAACGTGTTGCTGTTGTTGGTATGTGTGAAAATGCCGCACCATGCCAGAATAATTAAAATCCAGACTGCTCATCAGTCACTGGATCCACATATACCATAACAAATAAACTCAGATATAGAGTAATTTTGCAGTTTGAAGGTTGTTGTTTAATTTTGTGGAAAAAAGCAAATGTTCTGAATTTTACACGTCACCTCGTTGTATGTTTTGCTGGTTTTGTAATAACAGAAAAATAATCAATTTGCTCCTTTTTTGATTAGTTTTGAAGCTGTCTGGTAAATATCTTTGCTGATGCGTTTAAAGGTTTGAAGGATAGTATCCTACAACATCCCCTTAACGTGGACACAAGTTCCTCAGAGTTGGTGCATATTTTTGCTTGCATTTGGTTTGATTTATGTAGCCATTAATGGCTGAAGATCAAATTAGTGCACTTAAAAACCTGCACAAGTCGCTAAGTCAGGACTCTTTGAGCCTCTTCTAATTGATTTCTCTGTCGTGTGGTCCGGCCGCAGATTGATTACCTCTGCAGTTGGTGAGGTTGCAGACTGGAATAGACTTCCTATGTCTGATTGCTCTCCAATGCTCAAGTGTGATTAAGTTTAATGTGTGCGTGTGCGTGTGTGTGTGTGTGCGTGCGTGTGTGTGTGTGTGTGTGTGTGTGTGTGTGTGTGTGTGTGTGTGTGTGTGTGTGTGTCCATGACCACGGTGTTGGTCAGATGGTACTTAAGCAAATTAAGAGCTCTTGTGAGGATTAAAAGGTCCTCTCCAGTGGTGATTGGATTGTATGTGTCAAAGAGTCTGAGCAGGGATGGGGGTGAGCAAGAGGTGCGATGTATGACATCTAAATATTGTCATCCCCATAACTGAAAAACAGACAGAGCTTTCTACTGTCTTTTTGTGATTTATTTCCCTAGACGATCAGTGTTAAGCCTCTACTGTGGCTCTCTTTCTCTCTCCCCCAAAGGACCTGGCAGCACTCACAGTGCCTGTATGTACTGGTGGTAAACAGGCGGGCAGCAGTGTGCCTAAGCCCAGTGGTAGGAGCAACAGCCTCAGTAGCAGAGGAAGTGACTCGACTGCTAGTGGCAGTAAAGTTGGTGGCAGTTTGAAAACAGGCAGCCTCAGCCACCGAGGCAGCCTTGGCCACCAGGGTACCAGACAAACATCTCACCCAGGGAGACCAGCTTTCCGCCTCTGCAGCAGTCGGAGTTTCTCGTCCCTCAACACCTCCTCTTTCACTGCTGCTCCGTTCATCAGGAGCAGCCGTTCTCTCAGCAGACTTGACCAAAGATCTGTTGGACAAGGTAAATTTATTCATGTTTCATTCATGATTATTTCTTTGTATTTCTTTGGTACAAATTAAATTATATGTCAGTCAAGAATCCAATAAGCTATATTTCTAAAAATCTAAATATAGTGGCTCATCTATATCATGAGATGATGATATAGATGACTTGATGACTTTTTTCTTAATTTTCACCACAACAAAGAAGCTGGTTAATAAAAATAATGCTAAAGATTATTGTAAGTAAATTGTTATAAAGATCCCCAAAGAAGCTTCTCAAATTGTTTCATATACAGCTGTTTCTTTGCTGCTGTCTCTGAAACAGATTCAGATCAGGCAGCTCCGAGCTCACAAGTTAAGAAAGGACAAACCTCAGAGAAGAAAGTCCTGGATTCTAGATGTCTGTCGTCCTCTGAGGAACAAATCAGGTTTGTTCTTTTTTTCTTTTCATTTTATTGCTGTTGGGTGAAAATACTGAATGATAGATGGTAGTAATGTTCAGTCAGTAAACATTTGTTTTGTCATTAAGGGATAACAAAGACCAGTGTCATGGTGGTGATGTGGACAAAATGAAAACAAGCAGCTCCTCTGAGCCACCGGAGTCTTCCTCCTCTTTAGTTTCCACCAGTGCATGTCTTCATCACGGCAACAAAGTAAAGGAACAGGTACTTTTAGTTTTAGTTTATATAACTGTTTCTGACCCTTCACTGCTGATGCTGTCATTGAGAAGAGCTAGGGCTGTCACAATATCAGATTTTAATACACGATTATCATGGCCAAAAGAATTCATGATAACGATATTATCATATCTGTAGAAACAAGTTTAAAAAATTATTATTATTAATAATAATAATAATAATATTAATAATGATAATAATAATAATAATAACAACAATGCTGTCATTCAAATTAGGAAGGTGGAGGCGGTGGTGCTTTTGTTTCTGCATGCATTGTGTCAGTGTGCTTGGAGATCAGGGTTGGATGGTTTTTGTGTTTCTAATGTTTTTCATCCTTTTCATACCTTGGAAATTTGCATATTTGACTAAAGACATAATCAAAAACGGTTAATGAAGTGCAAGTAGAAAAAAACCTCGGCTGCAGCTTTACCCTCTTTTCTGTGCTAGGAATTAAAACGGTCTGTTCCTGATGCCTTTCGCTCGTCTATCCCTCGGTACCAGGGGCTTAAATCCTTTGAATGCAAAGGTTTTGAGGCCTCTGCCAATGTGAGTCTTATTGTGAAATATTTTCATACTCACTTTGTGATTTCTTTCATTTCTATTGCATTTAAGGAGATTTGCTGTTTTAGTAAATGTCTCCATGTTGACTAGTTTTATTTCTGAAACATTAAAATAAAAAATGGTGATGTTCATTAATAAGAAATAGAAATTGATATAATTTGTGGATCATGCCTTTTTTATGCTCAATACTGACCAAGATTATGAGAAACAGTATTTCTCGGCAAATAAGATGCTTTACTTCTTCTTCAGCCTGACCTACCCAACTTTAACAAAGGATGGCTGATGCAGCAGGATGCACCTGGGCAGGTGAACTGGTCATTTCACTGTCACTTTTGGAGGCAATGATGTGGCAATGATTTCAGGATGCACAAGATGATCCTGTGCATTGTCCTATTTTATTCTGACTGTGAATGTGTCTCCTATAGTGGCAGAAACACTGGTTTGTCCTAACCGACCAAATCCTGAGGTTCTACAAAGATTCAGTTGCTGAGGAGGTGCGCTGGCGTTTTGTTTTGTGAAAAGAAAAACAAAAGAAAAAGAAAAACATACTTTACAGTTGGTGAAGAAGCTCATATGTCTGTCAGTGTGGCAATTGATCCTCGCAAACTTGAATAGGATTAAACAACAAATCACGAGCACTTCAAACATGACATCAGACACCACAGACATATGACACTCTGCTCAACATTAACTGCGAGTGAATGTCTGAATGCAGGTTCATGATGCAGACATTTGCCCTAAGCTGTCTTGTTCCCTGATTTCAGGCAGCTGATGTGGACGGTGAGATAAACTTGTCCACATGTTTTGACATCACAGAGTACCCAGCTCAGAAGAACTGTGGTTTTCAAATTCATGTGAGTTCAATAGTTACTGCAATTTACAGTCTAATAAACAAGAGCCTCATACAAAGCAGTTTAATGAATCTGACAACATAGCTATATGTCATCACAGGTGCTGCGGTCTCTAATATGTGGCAGGTGTGACAAGGCATGATTAATCACAAAAACATACAGGAAATTGCCCTGATTTTTAATTACGCGTGATAGAGGCAGTCATAAATTCGATGTACCCACATATTAATGGCTCATTAAATGTTTAGAGCAATAACATAAAGTTATTTAGCTGCTACACAGGCAGGTAGGCCAAATAGTGTGTGGCAGTGTCTAACCAATTAGAGTCAAGCATCCCTTTTGGTTGAAGCTGCTGGTTGGTGCGAGAGTTCGTCTGCATCCTCACAGTGTAAGTTTTCTACCATGGATGTCTGCAGTCTGCATGGACTGTTTGGTGAGACATTTCATTTGAGGCTACTGTGGACCTGGATTAACTTTGTGGTAGCAAATAAATTGTGGTCTGGTTTTATTTTTTGCATTGAGGCTGTAACAAAATGGACAAGGTTGATTTTGGTGTGTGTTACTTTGGTCTTTAATGTAGTAGAGTCTTAAATATAGTCTCTGTGTTTCATGACCTGCTGTAGCTTTGCTGGAAGCATGTTGTTGCTTCATGGGCTTGTCCATGTTGAAGGAGTAATGTCCTCTTCCATGTAGTAACAGTTCATTTATAATGGTAGCTTAAATGTTCTTTGCAAAAACCCCTATACATACGCTTCTTTGTTTAGTTAATTAGTTATCTGAATTATCTGAATTTCATTTGATCTCAAGGCAAAGATTCTTACTTGCTGAAATCCTCAATCATGGCTCATGTCATGTTCTTCACTGCTGTTACATTACATGATGATCCATAAATCTCCACATGGCAGTTATTGTCTTCTTTTGCCTGCTCAGTGTTTGATGGGAAAAAAGTTGAAGGAATTCTTGACACAAAATTTGATCTGATTCCCCCTTACAATAACCAAAGCCAACAGATCTTTCATTGTAAGGTGTAATACTGAACAATATTTCTTCTCCACAGACCAGAGATGGTGTGCACACACTGTGTGCGATGACCTCTGGGATGAAACGCAACTGGGTCCAAGCAGTGTTGAAGAATGTGAGACCCAGTCTTACACCTGATGTCGGAAGGTAGATAGAGTTTTATTTCTAAAGGTGCTCCATGATCGGTATCAGACTTGTAGATGGGATCTGCCTTTAGGACTTGATTTTGTTGAGCTTTTACATCATGATGTACCGAAACTCCTTAGAAGTGTAAATAAGTATTTTACAAATTATCCCTCTTCTGTATTCCACACAGCTCCCTTTCACAGCAGAAGGAATCAGCAGATTCAGAGTCGGCTGAGGTCGGTGACAGGGCAGAGGACTCACATCAACAGCAGAGAGAACATGAGTCGAGACCGCAGATGGAAAAAGAGCAGAGATCTGCTGATGGAAACTCTGCTCTGTCTCCCATCAGTCCTCTGCACCAGGTGGAGGAAGGCGACAGTGCTTCCTGTCATCAGCGTCCGCTTCTTGTTGCAACCACACAAACTGGTGAGTTATTGAACAGAATTGAGAATTGAAAGAAATAAGAAATAGTATTTTTTTCTTAAAGGTGCAAATGGAAAATTTATATAGATTCCTACTGTTTAGGGCCGCCAGCTATATTTTGATATATTATTCAGAAATATGATTTCACTTTGAAATTACTATTATTATACATTGCATTACATTCAGTCAGTGAGTTCTGGATGTAAGTGAGTTATCAATTCACAATGTATTTGTGAATGTAAAATACTGTTTTGAATGGTTCTTGACATAGGGGGAGAAATACATAACAACATGTTGTTTCAATACATGTTTTAATTGCGCTAAATTTATCATTACGTATGGCCTTCTGTGCCTCAGGTGTGATGAATGCATCATCGTGTGCTGAAGGAGCTGGAAGTCACAGCTCTACCTCCACAGCGGTGCCGTCAAGTGAGGAACATTCAAACATGGGGAGTGAAATCGAGCAGAATTGTCAGGAACTTAAAACCACACCCCAGAGTGAGGAGCAGCAAGTATCAATAAACACCCGTGAGTGCACGAAAGACAAGGAAACACCGTTGTGTGAGCAGCAAACTGGACAACTTGTCAAAGAGGTAAGACTTTGTGTGTGTGTGTGTGTGTGTGTGTGTGTGTGTGTGTGTCACAATCAGGAAATAACAAGAAACTCAAGAGAACTGTAAGAATCCGAAGTCCAAAAATGTATTTGGGGGTTTAATAAATTAAAGGTGAATGCATGTTTGGAGTGACAGTTTGTTACCAATTATCCACAGCTGGAACAAACACAGAAGGAACTGTCTCGACTCCAGCAGCTAAACAGGAATCTGCAGGATGAACTACAACATGAGAGAGAGAGTCATTCAGGAGAAAGGGTTCGTCCACAGGTAGAAGATGCTCTAAAATATGGATATTCAATATTTTTAGTAGTGATGAAAGTATGATTTCCCAGTTTGTCCTAATTAAAAGATTTAAATTAAAGCTCACTGTTGTCCTGTAGAAGGATCGTCTTTCAAACTCTTCGGATCAAGCTTTGGCTTTACAGCGACTGCAGAAGATAAACCATGACCTCCGCATTGAGCTGGAGGCACAGAGGAGGAGTCAGGAGGAGGCCAGAGAAGCTGAACTACGACGAAGAGTAGATCTCTTAGCACAGCAAGCTCAGTTACTGGTCACAGGCGATGCCACAGCGCTCGCACAAGCTCATCTGGAGCAAGACCGACGGCGGTTTCATGAGCAGCAGATGGAGTTGGAGCATTGTGTGTCCTCCCTGAAGTCTCAGCTCAGCACCAGTGAGGAGCAGAGGAAGGAGGCTGAGTCCCGCTTGACGCAGCTGCAGCAGGAGTTGCAGAGTTATCACAGTATCCAGCAGGAGGCCGATCGCTTGCAGAAACATCTCCACGAGGTGAAAACTCAACTTTGTGCAAACGAGGACGCACAGGCCCAAAAAGAGGCTCGCCTGCAGAAACACCTCCTGCTCCTTCAAGCAAGTCAGGACAGAGAACGGAGGAGCTTGGCTGCCAGTCTGGCCCAGGCTGAGCAACGCTCACAAGACCTTCAGGAGAGACTGGACAGGGCTGAGCAGCAGGTAGAGAGCCTGAATAAGACTCAGACCTGGTCCAGGGAAATTGAAGAGGCTCAACAGCAGCTTCAAGAGGAGCTAGCACGAACAATATCTGCTGTAGAGAAACTTCAAGAAGAAAGAGAGCAGCTGGACCGCCGCTGTCAAGAGCTGCAGAACCAGTTATCGGAGGCGGACGGCGAGGTGAGCAGGCTGCAGAGCCGCTTGAAAACAGAAGAGACACACTACTACAATCTTGAGCACTCATACGAGAGCGTTTGTGAGGAACTGCAGATGGCTTTGGGGAAGGTGCAGCAAAAGGAGACTGAAACACAGGAGATACGAGAAGGCTACGAGAGACTCCTCGACAGGAAGGAGCAAGAGCTGAGTGAAGTTTTGTTGAAGATGGAGGTCTTGGGTAATAGCTTGGAGGAGACGGAAGTGAAGCTGAATGAAATGCTGAAAGTTTGCAACTGTGCCTCTTCTCAGCTGAGGGTTGAGTCATCAGAGCCCGCTCAGCATAATGACAGACAACAGCAGACAACTGAGCCTTTCACCGTAAACGACAGCAGTTCAAAGGCAAGAGACAGTGGCCAGTTGTCCAACAGCCCAAATACCATAGATGCTGTCGAGGTAAATGGCAACCACCCTCATGAACATGCAAGGAACAGGTCTCGCTCGATTGACCTGTCGTACCAGTACATTGTCACTGCGGGAGACGATCCAGAAAGGTTTATGTCTGTGATCCAGTTACTTGAGACTAAGCTTTACGTGACAGAGGAGAAGCTAAGAGACATCACGCAAAGACTGGAGGAACACGAGAGCCACATTAGCTGCCAGGACCCCCACCTTTGCTCCCAGCTGACTCAGAGCCGAGCCACCACCCAGCACCTCAGTCTGCTGCTTCACAGTCAGGCCAAGCAGAGCCAGCGCTTCGCCCAGGAGACAGAGAGCCGCTGCAGGATGTTGGCTGGCAGGTTCCAGGTTGCTCTGAACATCATACAAGCCTGCAGGGAGAGGCTTCAAGCCACTCCCGTTAATATCGCACACTTTGAGAAGCAACTTGCCAGCGTTGCCGCCTGTCTTCAGCAAGGACAGAGAGGTGCAGAGAAGCAACAGCATGAAGCACATAATGCCAGCAAAGGAGAGGACAAAATCCTCAATGACGAGCCATTAGCTGGAGCTGATAGCAGCGTTTGTGCTAAAAGTAAACTCACTAATACGTTACCCTCAGAGGATGACATGGCAAGTGTAAGGATGTGTTTAATGAGGGAACTTTTTGTAGTAGAAAAAATGCTCTCCGTCCTTCAGAGTCAACGCGGCATTGGCCAACTCTCCCTAGTACCAAGAGAAGATGAAGGGGATGTTGCACACAGGTACAAAAGCATAATCTCCCAAAGAATAGCCTTAAAAACAGAGAGAAGGACTCTGTGTGGGAAAGCAGAATGTGACAGTGATGCACCTTTGGAAGGCGCCATCGGTAGAGTCTGCGCTGAAGCTGAGCTCATTTACGCTGCCTTAAAATTTCAGCAGCAATATGAAGAGGAGCAGAAAAAGAAGGGTCTGGCAGATATCAATCCCCCAGAGTTGGCTCCTTATGAGGAGCAAGTGAAGGCAGAGGGCAGAGGTGTAGATGAAGCCACAAAACCCGTTGAAGAAGACGAGACTGATGACAACAAGATGGAGGCCGAGAAAGAACCGGAATGGTTAGAAAGACTTATATCTCGGCTGCAAAGAAGGGTCAAGTTCTTAAACCAGCTCTGCCAGGAGATCTCTGATGGACCAGTCAGTGAGTGCAGTGTGGACTGTAGCAGGGAAAATAATTCAGCAGTAGACATGAAGT
Organism: Seriola aureovittata; assembly: GCF_021018895.1. Lineage (NCBI taxonomy): Eukaryota > Metazoa > Chordata > Actinopteri > Carangiformes > Carangidae > Seriola > Seriola aureovittata. The sequence goes on along the minus strand of NC_079380.1, from coordinate 17,138,942 downwards.
GGATGCAGGAGCAGGCAAAGTTGATTTATTTGTCAAACAGGTTGCACTTGGATTTAGAGCAGGAGTTGCAGCAAAGCGAGATGTTACAGAACAAACTACAGGCTTTGTGCAAAGAACAAGAAATCAATTTAATGGATGAGCAGGAGGTCTTTAATCACACCTTATGTCAGCTTCAGGAGGACAACAGCGTGTTAAGACAAGAACTAGAGCGTGCTGAGCAAAAGATAATATCTGCAGACGCTGAGAACCAGAGGCTCCTGGAAGACATACAGAAAATTGAGGATTATCATGAGGAACGGAGGCAAAAACTAGAGACAAAGTTTCAAGAGAAGATAAGAGAACTACAGCAGATCCATGAAGGGGAGATGAAACACTTGCATGGTTACTACACCAAAGAGAAACAGACCAAAACCTGCACAGAGGCACCTGCTTCCACTGACAGTACGTCCTCCACCGCACGAGACCAGGCTGTGGTGGAGAGAAGTGGTGATGAAGCGGCAGTGAGGGAGGCTTACCACAACGATCGTGAAAAATTCGAGGTATCAAAGACCTTTTTCCTATTTCCAATTTCTTTTTTCAGATGCTTTAAGTAGTGTGATTGTATAGTTTGCTCTTCTTTGTTGGTGCACATTTGTAAAACTATTTAAGTTTATTCATGTGTATTTATTCAATATAGTATTTTGATTAAAATACTGACTAATAAACATATTTTTTGTGTGTGTATAAAGATATACAAAAGGTATAATAAATTTTATTTAATTAATTTTTTTTTTGGGCATGGGGGGTGGGGTTGGGGGGTCCTTATCCAGTTTGAGGTTCTAAGGACAGAGGTTGTTGTATACTGTACCGGTTGGACTATATAAATAAAATTAAATTTGACTTGATATACATTAATGAAGAACCATTTTCTAAATTTCAAAACAGGATCATGGTTTCAGTGCTATGGAGGACATGCACAGGAAGCTGATAGGAGATCTACAGCAGCAGCATCAGACGGAGGTGGCCGCACTTCTGAAGGAGAAAGACCAGCTGCTGCAGAAAGAGACGGCCGCCACAGTAGCAGGTAAAAGTTGTTCAGCGAGAAACTTTGCAAAAATAATTGCACTGTAGAGCCATTAAGTCAATTAATAACTACATTTCATTATCTTTATTTCTGTGATGGGGACATTTCATTTCTACAAGCTTCTACTGTTTTAAATTGATTGACAAACAATGGGTTATAGTTCTGAATGAGTTTCATTTTTTTTTTTACAGCAATTGTAGCAATGAGGAGAACCCACAGACAGGAGCTGGAGAAAAGCAGACAGTCTCAGCACATCAGGGAGGGTGCTGACATCACACAACTGCACATGGAGTATGAGTGAGTAACTACTAATCCTTTACTATTGTTTCTTTTGTCCTTACGCTTAAGAGCTACGTATGTCTGAATCACTGCAGCAGTTATTGTCGGGCTGTTGTTTTTGATTTCTTTAGATTGTGTGTATGTACTTTATATAACAAACTGGTAACTCAGTGTAGATGTTGTGTGTGTACACTCACAGTATTTCCATCATGCATTGCAACCAAGTTTTTTTACTTGCTATTTTAACCAAATATTTACCACTTCTTCCTAGTACAGTTTCTTACAAAATGTTGCTCACCTCGCTGTACAATATCCCCTGTGCTTCTGCTTTGCCACTGCAGGAAGGAGATCCAGTTATTGCACAAGGAGCTGGAGGTGCTGTCGGTTCAGCACACTCAGAAATGCCTGGAAAACTCTCATCTGAGCCAGGAGCTGCAGGATGAAAGGACATCTTTGATGCAGTACCAAAAAGAAAACCAGGAGCTGAAAAAGACGCAGGTTTAAACATTTTCCCTCTCACAAAGGTTTCTCAGACAGTGTAGCTGAATATTCCTTATTTGGACTGACTTAACAGTTAGATAGTATAAACACTGTGCGTGTGTTATTTCTAAAGTCATTTGTAAAATGTATCTCCTGTTATCCTTTAAGAGAGAGACAGATGAAATGTCTCAGCTACACTTCTCGCTAAACGGGAACCAGTCACATGTGGCTGCACAAACAAATGACTTCTATGAGATGGAAGTAAGTATCTGGAAAACAGAGAGTTACACTCTCGTCTCTGTCCCACATCTCATTAAAGTCTCTCTGCTAAACATTTCTGATAAGAAAGTAGTGATAAGTGGTGTTCACACTGTATTGATGTACCTGCTGCAGGTGATTCTGAGGGCGAGGGAGGCAGAAATGCAGTTTCTCAGACAGGAGGCTCGTTCCCTCAGGGAGGAGTTGAAGATTGCTCGAATGGTACAGAAATCTCTTTGAACCTCTGGGGATCTTGCTGGATTATGAATCAGATGTTTGATTGTAGAAAATCTTCTGCATTATGATCCACTTTTATAGAAACAAGTGGACAATTATCAATAAAACAACAACAAAACAGGAAAAAATGTGTCATCATCAACAAACATCTCCTTTGATTTAATATTTACCTGAAGACTGAAGCATATGAACAAGCAATAAAGCATAAAACCATGTGATGAAATTAACTTGACTAAGGCAGCGGCATAAAATTATACAAATGATCATATAATTTACTGTATGTAATGGATGCCATTGTAAACTTATAAATCCAAATATGTTATTTCTATGTGTGTAACAGGACAAAATATATGCCCAGAACAAGCTGAAGACCCTCTATAAGAACAGCCACGATGAATCCCATCATGATGTCAACAAAATCAGTGAAGGTTTCAAGTCCGCCACTTGGTCTCCAGGCAGAGATGCTTCAGGACAGAACCTCAGTGAGACACTTTTTACTTTGTGAACATTATAAGATGAAGTAATAACTAGCTGAGATTTCTACTCACACACATATTTAATCAACAATTTTCTCAGTTGTTTGGGGAATAATGCTGCCTATTGTCTGACGTCTTTTCTCAGCACATGAGTGATGATGAAACGAATGTTTAGATCCACCTTCAGGGAATAATTTGATATTTTGGGAAATAAGCTAATTTGCTCTCTTACTGAGAGTTAGATGAAAGGATTGATACCACTTTCTTGTCTGTACAGTTAACAAGAAGCCACAGCCAGCAGCCGATAAGGATAGGTTAGCATAAAAACTGGATCTTTCCCAGAATGTCGCACTACACCTTTAATTCCCTCCCGCTCTGTTTTTACTACACGCTTTGTTTTCTCAGGCGACTCCATGACAAACACGAGTAGTGCTGCTTTTCTGAAGAAAACAGAGAAATCCTCCCTCACGCGTCAGATCAGAGGCGTGAGATCAAAGGTAAAAAGTTGCTGCTGTCTATTGATCAATGCAGAATGTTTCCCTTATATAAACCATGTTAAGCCTTTTTAAACCCTTACCACACAGTTAAGTGTTTCAGCCATACTAACCACTCCTACCTTTATCTCCCATCTTTTTTTTTTAAATGTGTTTTGCTTGCAGAGTTTGAAAGAAGGCCTTTCTGTCCAAGAAAGAATGAAGTTGTTTGAGTCTTTCTGATCCGAAGAAGATGTGACACAGTGACACTGCTGCTTGGTCAGTGCACTTTAAAGACAGAACTCTTTTTACTGTATAAAAAGGTGTGTGTGTGTGTGTGTGTGTGTGTGTGTGTTAGAGAGAGAGAGAGAGAGAGAGAGAGAGAGAGAGAGAGAAGCAGCATCAGGACACCACTAGAGGGAGCAACAAACACTGGCTTTTTTAGATGAACATTTCTAAAGGTTTGTCACTCTGCAACGTAACAGAGTCATCACAACAAAATTATATTCATATGTTCACAGTGCATTGCACAGTGTATATATATATATATACACACACACACTGCCTGTGTTTTCATTAAAAGATAACTCATTGTGTTGCATCAGTTGTATATTAACATGTTGTACCACTAGATGTAGCAAAAAACATTTACTCTCGTTTCTGTTGCTGCAAACAAAAGCCCTCATGGAGATGTTTTATGACCAAAATATAAAATAAGGACTTTTATTAAAAGAGTTTTAGGAAGGTTACTAATTTTTTTTTTTTTAACAGTAAATTAAAAATATTAGTCATAATGTATGTAGGTTTTGTATTCTGGCATCTTTCAGTCATGTAAACAGACAATAAAGTATTTGCATATTTGTAAACCAAATACCAGAACACACTGTTTATGTTTCCCTGTTGCCATCTGACAATATCTGATTGTGAGAAAGTAAGTAAGTAAATAACTGTCTGTGAAGCTGGAACATAAGTCAGCAGAGGCTGTTATGTGGAATGTAAATGGCACATTAATGGCTTATTGTCAGTAGCATGCTGTAAAGATGAACAATCTTTATTGTCTCAGTAGAGACTTGTTTTCACAGCCAGTACATGTCCTACACAGAAACATACAATAACATATTGATATACACAATGTATGAAATCTTCATATGGTTACATCTAAACATATACATTCATGTCTCTATGGTCCTCATCACTGGATATGATGCCACATGTGTTAAAAAATACTACGCATTCACAATATAACACCTGATGTGAGGCAGTTATTAAATTATTAGTTTTTATTAATGATTAAACAAATAGAAAAAAAATTACAATTATGATAACTCCAATATGTCATGAACACAGCATCAGTATGAGTAAGATTTGCCTCCTGAAGAGGCCACGTGGTTTATATGGAGATCTATGTTATCTGTCTTTGTTAAGGACACAGCTCATGGGGTATCCACAGGAAATTATGAAGGATATCATGAACTGTTTTATTTCATCATGAATATACCAAACTCATAACATCAAAAAATACTGTGCTGCCACCTCATACAGTAAAATGAAGTTTTCAGTCTGAGCACACAGAGCTGCTGTAGATAGTCAGAGCACATCACGTGTGTTGTTGGTGCTGCTTTAGTGAACATGCGCTGACAGTGTGTGACACAGTGTGAACCTGAGACGCTCAGGAGCACAGCAGCAAATGAGGAAGCTGGTACAGGAAAACACTGATGTCTGCTCTCACGTGGGACACACACTGTTCATTGGCGGAGCATCAAATCTGCACCAAGCCTGCAAAAGCAACACACTTCAGCAGGGTCTCCAACTTCAACCAACTGTCACAGAGAAGGAGAAGAGCCAGATAAGTCCTTGAGATCCCAAACAGTTTGCAATAACCTCTGATTGAATGTCTGATTATTTATCATTGCCTCTGTCTTTTATGAATATACTGTTATAATGTCCCTCACATTACTGAGAGGTGTGCTTCTCTTCTCCCAGATAACCCTTCAAGCTTAATATGTGTAAACCTAGAATTATGTAGAGCGCTACAGACAGTGTGTTTTCTCTCCTCGCTCTAATTTAGTCTTTTTTAACTTTATCCTATGGAAACAGACTCTTAACAATAAATCTCTACGTCTCCAGAGATCTGGTCACTGTGTAAATTATAAATCACTGCTCCTAGTGTCCTTGCAGAGGACCTACACTCGGTGTTGCTCTGTTCCTTGGAGTCACACTCCAAAACAGGAATATGGCACCTCATTAAAACCCAACACTCATCTTGCCTTTCCTGTGACTACTGCGTGTGAAACTCCGATCGTGTGAGCCAACACTTTGAAAGAGCAAAGCTGACTCTTAATGTTATCCATCATGGATATAATTCTGCTCCTTTGAGGTTTGCACCTGGCTCACTGTGACAGTTGAAACATAAACACCCGTTCTTCTCCAAAAATCGACTATTACATGAGACAGGTGAGACTTTTCATCCTCAGTCATGAAAGTAAAGTGACAAGTGAAGTTCATACCCTTCAAAGTTCAAAGTTGGTCACAGACAGAATAAAATAATCATGTGCATGAAGGGTTGGAAATGGTAGTTTACAAAATAATCTAACTCAAAGTCCACTTACTCGCTTTGGAAGTACTGAAGCTTTCATCTGCTAGTAAATACTATAAAAATGTGGTTGAAAGCTCTGGGAAAACAATGAGAAACAATAAAATGATTAACCAGTAAATATTTTGATAATGGAGTCAAAATGTCGAACATCCTTTTGTAGAGGAACGATTAATCAATTCATCAAATAAATAAATAAAAAAATATGTAGGTAGATTCATTGATGATGAAAATATCATGTTCACTCTTGTATCTCAGAAATACCAAGAAATCCATTGTCTTTTTAAATGTATTTGACAGTGTAACCTCAGTGGGTATACTACACCGATGGTTGACCAAGTAACTGAAGTTAACTGAAATATGGCAGAATAAACAGAATAAATGAAATGATTTTCATTGGAACAATATAAACCTGTCTCAGTTTGTTTCTGCATCCCTTTGTGTGTGATGCAGTGTATGTGTGTTTGTACGTATGTGCACCTGCAGGGTTTGTTCTGAGTCGAGCTGCCCCACAAACGCTCCCGGTCCTCATGACTGATCAGCGGATGATGTAAAAACACCAGCGCACAGGTGCACCTGCTCTGGCTGTAAAAATAAGTGGCCCATTTAGTCATGCAAAGATCAATTACAGCAACCAGCAGTGGAGCAGCTCTGATCAGCGAGCGCAGCCCGCTTCCCCGATGATCCACTTCAGACATGTTTACACTGCAGCCGACAGAACCACAACTCTGGCAGGACCACAGCACAGGTCTGGGTTTCAGTTTTCAAATCACTGTCACCAGCAAGGAGCTGCAGACGACTTTTTTTTCTTTCTTTTAGTTTGATTTGGATCACAATGTTACAAAATCAGGTCCAGAGGCGTGTGACCTACATGCAACTTGTTCGCTCCAACTCATATTTGTCAGTGTTTCCATGACAATGGATGAATCCTGCGTTGTTCATCTGAGACAAATATAAATTTGGCACCAACATCAATTTGGCAACAACAGCCTCGGCATGGAGGATGATGAAGATGATGATGAAGATGAGGCATTTGGGGAAGCACTTTAACACAGTCAGCCCTTGTATGAGCTGAAAGTAAAATGTGTCAGCAACCAGGAAAGCGGTTAGTGCAAGAACAGATATGAAGATGTGAAGCGTATTCCTATATATTGTCATCTTGAAAAGCCATAACCAATCATTCTATATAAATAGCTTAATGGGAACAACAACAACCTGCTGATACAACTTAATAACACTGAAGATATTATATATCTTGTAACTGCTTTTTAAAGTTTATGTTTATGATTTTTTTTCTCTTTTTTCTACAGTCAGCTGGACGCAGATCTGTTAACAACTGAAAACCTTGTATAGACAGACTTTTCACAAGGATCAGACCACGTTGTTAAACTTTTTCTCTGGATTATTATAGAGAGCTAAACATTGTTTGTGATGGAAAAAGAAAAAAACATAACAAGAAAAACACAAATTTCTTGTTTTTCTTGTGGAAAACATAAAAGTTTCATTAACGTTTATTAATCGCCTGACAGTAAGAGGGACCTGGATTCAACCTCCAGTATTTAATGTGTGGAGCTAACATGGCCTCCCTGTGTTATTTCACAAGGTGAGAGCACTTCATCACTGTGAGGCAGGATGTTGATTAGGCTGCTCTGGAGCATATTCCCTAACTGGAGCAGGGTGGTTGGTGAACAGCTCCCTGAAAAAAAATCCCTGTGTCTTGTGTATGTGCAGCATTTCTTTTTGTCTGGTGGGTGCACAACGCCTCTCTTCCCCACTCACAGGTTGTTTTTATCGGTGTTGGCTGCCAACACAGACTCTCTACTGTATCTGCAGCCTATGTGTTTGTTCTCTGTCTTCCTTGATCACGGCTGTGTAACACAGGCCTGCAACCATTTTTTTTTTGAGGTTCTGGCAGCGAAGTTCATTTTATTCCAAAAATGGAAGATTTTTTTTTTGCTGTTATTATAAACAAATTTAATCCATAGAAGTTGAAAAAACTCCCTGGGCCACTTTAACATAATGTGGTAGCCCTTTACATTATGTTGCATTGACCCAAGGTAATACTGGGTAAGTAGTATAATAATATAACATAAGATAACATAAGATAACATAAGATAACATAAGATAAGATAAGATAACATAACATAACATAACATAACATAACATAACATAACATAACATAACATAATCAGTCATATCTGTCTGACAACAGGGTAATATAAATGCAAAACCTGTTACTGGAGGTAATAATAGATGGGGTATGCTTTGATGATGACGCATGTTTTCATAAAGGTCACATCATTAAAACATCTTCACACTCACATTAAAATGACAAAAAATCTTTCTACACTGGTATTTCCTACCTGGAAACATGGTTAGTTTCAGTTCAATTATCAGCCCTGATTTGTTGGATGTGGACATCATCAGTGAGTCAGTATGTAAGACATACTCTACTAGAGAAGAGATAAGAGACCAGAAATGTTCCCTCCAGCTTAAAGGGAAAAAAATGGTTACAAGTTCCAAGCGCTTGCACAAAGATTTTTTATTATTATTATGGTACTACCAGGTTGAAGCCAATAACACAAGAGGTAATTTAAAAACTCAACAGAAGATAAAAAGGTAGGCTAAGGTAGGCTGTGCTATAGAGCCACAGAGATACAGAGCTACAGCTACAGCTATGTGCTGTAGATGTAAAAAATAGAACAATGACCCAAACCTGCAGAAACACACCGTGAGCATGAGCAGCAGGAGTGCTGGTGAGAGTGGACCAAACAGACGGTTACACAGTTGTATAATTGGAGTACCTGCCATGCTCCTAATCCTGAGTGTCCTGCCAGAACCAGTTACGCTCATGTCTAACTGAGCTTTGAGTAAACATCCTGTGCTCTGACTGGTGTCTCCTGTACCACACAGGGATGACCATAGTGTGACATAATACTTGTAATGAATCAGGAGAGTGTGTGCTGACAGTCTGAAAGATGATCGAACGCTGTAGCTTGGGTCCTGAGTGTGGTCAAGCCTGGCCCAGTTTGTCCTGCCGCAGTGAGGCGGCCTTTAAATAACTCGCTGGGTACGACGTATCGGCCGGGCTCTGGGCTCTCTCTCTGTCCCGATAGCACACTTCACATCCCCATCTGGTCTGCCATCTCCTAACTGAACCCATAACCCATTTACAGGCCTGACATCACAGTAACAGTACAGTAAAGCTATAACACACACACATTCACTCATAAACACACAAATCACATTACAGCTTAAGGTTTGAAATGTGTTTTATAAAAAGGTTTATCGTTTAATGACAGTTACAGCCTAATGTTACATTCAATACATTTTCAGCTAAAGATTTTACTCAGCGATTATTGTCTTTGTCTTTGAAAAAAAAAACTATTATAAAGTCATTCCTAACAAATATGACCATTTAGTGTGAAAGAGTAATCTGAAGTGTGATGTCTTGTCCTCACAAATCCTTATGGTAAATGGATTTTTAGTATGCACCAAACACACTGTACGTTTCATGTCTTACATGCATTATCTGTTCTTGTACACTCGGTACATCTACAGATCCAACAGCGCTAACACTTGCAAAGGTCAAATATTATTTCTATTATAATTAGAAAACGAATACTCAGACTACCATGGCTTAGCTTCCTTGGAGGCCGTGATATTGCAGTGTCACACACACCTTCCACCCATGTTTCTGCTCTGTGATGGCCTCCGGTGAATCTGGGTCAGGACAGTTCTGTCTTGTGAAACTCACAAAAGAAATTCAAACTCCTGAGCAAAGCAGTGTGGTGGTGTTCTTTTTGTTTTTTTTTCTTTTAAAGATGTGTTTTTGGGAATAACTTGACTCCTACAATAACATAGAAATAGTGAGTGGTAATGTCAGTCTGTCCCAAGCTTTGGTTAGTTAAATATAAATTAAATATCTCTCACTTTAGGAATTACACTTTTTCTCAACTATGATAGTGGCACAGATGTCGCACAGACATTTATGTTCTCCAGAGGATGAATCTTAGTGATGTTAGTAATCCTCTGACTGTTCCTCAAGCACCACCATGAGGTTGACGTTTTTGTTTTTGAATGAAATATCTCGACATCTACCAGATGGATTGCCATGTAATTTGTTACAGATATTCATGGTGTCCAGATAATTCATCTTTGGTGAGCCCCTGACTTTTTTCATCCAGCTCCACCAACAGTCTATATTTCCACTTATTCTGTGAAATATCTCAACATCTAGATGGATTGGCACAAAATTTGGCACAGACAATAATGATTCCCAGTTTATGACCAAATACCTGCAAAACTAATGACATCACAAAGGCAAACCTGCACCTACGCGTAGTCTCACAGGGCTGTTAGCAGGGATCTAGACCCTTGTTTTTACTATTAATCAAGCCGCTCTTTGGCCCCGTGATACACAAGAAATTCATTGATTTCCTCCTTCATCCAGGCATGCTCACACACACATCAGACAAATGAGTGATGTTCTACAAGAAACTGCCTACATGGGCTTTTCATTATCTGGTGTGTTCAACAGGAGCTGCTTCGCTTTCTGAATGAGTCAAAATGGAGACCATACCACCCACTCTGTGATCTGTTTGGTTTTGGTCAGAAAATAAAGACAACATTACAGACAACATAGGAATAGAAATTAGAAGTTTAAAGTATTGGTCTACGCATCCAGTAGATGTCTTGCCTATTTTTTAAAAATAATACAGACTAAGAATTGCTTTATAAGACTGAACCCATAGTCAAACCCAGAGAAATCTATTTAACAAATACGTTCTGGTCACTGTTTATGTTCTGGTCCGTCCACTATCACATCAGTCTTGAATAAACCAGTTGGTTCTTTCAACTCTGAGCATTGCTGACCAGCGCTGGTGCAACACTTGGTAGGGGAAGAGCACATAGTCTCCAAATGCCAAGTATCTACAGTGACACTGTGAAAGGGAGGGGGAGGACGAGAGCTGAGCAGTGAGCAATAGTTCACTAGATGTGGGAAACAGAGTGGGATCTGCAGCAGAACAAGATCAGATAGCAGATATACTAAGAAAGTGTGAGACATGGAAGAAGAGAGACTGTTGACTGCCCATGACTCTAAAATGAGCTGTGAGGAATTGATTTTTTGATTGGATTGGACCCTACAGGCCATGTGAACCCTCTATACAGTTCATTTGGGATAGCTGTGATCAAGTCATTGTGCTATTTCGAGGGTCAAAATTATGACTTCGGTGATTCACTAAAGTCATTTTCTAATTTCTGGTCTGTTTCTGATCAACTGGATATCAATCGAGCTGTAACTCTGAAGGACTTGACAGTTGGAGTGAATGTAATGCTCTCCTCGCTGAGTGGAGAAAGAGACGTGTTAAAACTAGGAGACACCGACATGAAGGTACTCTGTGACCATTTACTTTTGTGCCTCAGGAGGATAGAGTGGTTCTACCCATAACAGATGAGAAGCGTTAAAGGAAGCCTGAGGAGAAACATGCAGTGGTTTGGCTAGTGGACTGGGAAGATCTGGAAGAAAAGGAACGCTGGGAATCAGCATTTATCGGAAGCACTTGCACACAAGGTAAGCTGCTTGTCATTTTAGAGAGACAGACTATCCATATATTACTGTAGTCAACACCGTAGACTTAGACTTAACTTCCATAGACAGTGACTATTGAACTGTCTCTTATTTGTTCAGCTCAAATATATCTTCAGTGAGAGCAGTGAAAAACATCAGCAGAGAAATAGACTCATCCCTGCTCCGGCGTTAAGATCCCAGCTTGGCAGGCAGAGTGTGGCTCCTGAGAGGGCTGAGGAGCAGCCGCACAGAATATTAGATATGAATATCTTATGGACACACAACATACTGCTTCCTAGCAACTACAGCATTTAGAAACAAACACACATGGCCATACACAAAAAAATCTCAAAATCTGTTGTTTTCAATTATTGTCATCCTACAGTCTTTATTCTAAACTCTTACAATTCAGGCTTTTGGGTCGGAAACAATGAATATGACATGCCATGCATGTTGAAACTGCACAGAAAGTGTAAATTCATCATATACTATTTGTATATGCAGATAGTATACCGTGTATATAGGCTGTATATACAGGTTATTAATGTCTGTCTATTCATAGCTATAGAGTATCCATGGTGGGGACACCTGCACAGCAGCAGCCTTTCTGACCCCATTTGGAGGTTTTATTAAAGATGAAATCCCAGTTGATTAACACCTCTACACTCTTAAAGCCCTGATATACATTATTTACAGTATGTTTTCTGAGATGAGTGTAGCCGACCAATGTTGTCATCCTACAGTGTCCTCAGATATCCGAACAGAATAACAGTATAATCAAAATCAATCTCTGTACCAATTATCTACAAGTAAAGAGCCCACTTTCAGCCAGTTGCTGACCAACATGTCACCTTCTGCTGACCTGCAGCTGAAGTGGTTCCCTCTGGGTCCCCTGAGTCCACAGTGTGATGGTGGGGCAGGGTCTATTTTATGACTTGAAATGAGTGAAGTTCCATTCAGAGGAAACTGCAGCCAGTGTCAGGAAATTAGTCCTACAATAATTTAGATAATAATCCTGCATAGTTGAACCTCAACGTTTCTTATAACCTATGATATGACAGAAATTTCAGTCAGTTCAGAAGACACAGGAACAACTTCTTCTGCAGTATCTTTTACGTGCTAACTTTGGCACTAATACAGGTCTATGGCATTGTATTGCTAGCCATGCTTGTGATGTGGCTCTGTGTATGGCAATGCTGGCCTGTCAGTCGGTCATCCACCAGACCATGATATCTGTGGTCCAGACTGTAATATCTCAATAGCTACTAAACAGATTGCCATGAAATTTTTCCGTCCGCAGGATGAATCCTACAGACTTTGGTGATCCTCTCACTTCACCACCAGCAGGTTGACATTTTTGGGTCTTAGTGAAATATGATCGATAATGATCCGAAAGATTTTGTCGATCCCTAGACTTTAAATAAAACATCTAAACAGCTATTGGATGGATTGTCATGAAATTCAGTTCTGTGTTCTGCGCTCAGGATGAATTGCAATAACTTTGGTGATTCCTCAAATTGTAGATTAATTTTCAAGACTGTTTTAGGTGTAATGTCACTTTAGGGAGTTTACACATTCATTATTATTAGACTTTTATTTCTTACTCAACATGAGGTAGAAATAACAGCCCTCTATGCTGGGTGTGCTGGAGGCAGCATTTGGGACAGATCAGGATACGGTTTCCTCTTTTTCAAAACCTTTTTTCCATGAATGTGCCTGAAGTGATCCCATCGATTGCTCCCATCAAACCATTTGTATCTGTGGCTGATAACCAGTGTTGTGCCCCGTCTTTTTCTGCCCGTATTATTTTCCAATTCAGTCACAGGGGAATCACACAGCCTCATCACTGTACTCCAGTGACTCTAATAGTTGTGCCAGCTGGAAGAAACAGAAGATACGTCACATAAAATGGCAGGGCATTGGATTAGCTGGCTATTTCTGTACCTTGTTGATCAGAGAAATATGTATCTTATATACCAGTGTTGCCGGTAGAGGCAGGGAAGAAAGAGAGGCAAGACAGAAAATCAAACATGTGCTATGAAATGGTGCATTTGAAATGAAATGCAGTGTCACTAGTATCACCAAGGTTTCAAAATAGAAAATCTGTATAATTATAGTACAGTATGATTTTACAACTTCCATGTTTGTCTTAATATGTGCAGTATAAATGAATCTAAACAGCAGATTATTGTAAATTATATTCATCATTGACATATTGAGAGGAGAAGCAATCAATAGATTCATTACTAAACCAACAGTGAAAAACAATTCAGTGAAAACAAAACATGCTTTGGCTCGGCAAGCTTTGTAAACCAACAAGGTCCTAAAACTAGCAGGGATTAGAGAAGATATTTTTAGGCAGCTGCATCAAAAATATCAAAAACCTGTGAGTAAAACTGAAAATACGGAAGAGAGAAAAATGATTTGATCTCATGCTTTGACAAGTGAACATGATGTTATATAATGATAATGAGAATTTACCATCCACTGAGTCCAGACACTGCTACACACTGTTAATGAATTATAGGGAAGGTGTTAAATAAAACTATGACTGATTATCACTGTGTGATTATCTTATGCTGAAACAGAGGACATTATATTTATCTACTTTTCAAAAACTGTAGTGTTGATAGATGATTCACAATATCATGTATTAATATTTCCCTTGTGCTTCCTCTATAGATAACAACGGTTGTGCCTCACCTCTCAGTTCCGGTTGACACTGAGTCTGTGTTGGACGGAGCGGTGGACTTCCTGTGAGCCAGATCAATTTTGTATGAGCTGGGCTGAAAGTGTGAAGCTACGTGGCTGTGCCCCACTGAGGCATGAGTGTGGGAAGGGCCCACCACCACAGCTTCATATCCTGTGAAGAAGAAGGCCTGAGATTAAGTACCATGCCTGCTGTGGGCAGCTTTGGAAATGGCAAGATTCACACGAGACGCAAATACCGTGGGCGGTTTGTCACCAAGACTGGCCAATGCAACATACATTTCTCAAACATGGATGAGAAGTCACAGCGGTACATATCTGACATTTTCACAACTTGTGTGGACATCCGCTGGCGATACATGTTCCTACTGTTCAGCCTGGTGTTTGTGGTGTCCTGGTTAACATTTGGCTTGGCATTCTGGGTCATTGGCCTCCTACACGGTGACATGGACCATTCCGGAGAGGATGGCACTTTTGTTCCTTGTGTCACTCAGGTCAACACCTTTGTGGCAGCTTTCCTGTTCTCCATAGAGACCCAGACAACCATTGGGTACGGTGCCCGCTGTGTGACAGAGGAATGCCCGGCTGCTGTCTTCATGGTGGTCTTTCAATCCATCATGGGCTGCATCATCGATGCCTTTATGATTGGTGCTATCATGGCAAAGATGGCGAGGCCCAAAAAGCGTGCACAGACTCTACTGTTCAGCCACAACGCAGTCATCGCCTTGCGTGATGGGAAGCTGTGCCTCATGTTTCGGGTTGCTAATCTAAGGAAGAGCCATATTGTGGAAGCTCATGTGCGTGCCCAGCTCGTCAAGCACCGTTACACGGAGGAAGGCGAGTATATCCCCCTGGATCAGATTGACATGAACGTGGGCTATGACAAAGGCACAGACCGCCTGTTCCTGGTTGCTCCCCTTACTGTCATACATGAGATTGATGAAGAAAGTCCACTTTTTGGCATCAGTAAGCAAGATCTGGAAACATCTGACTTTGAGATAGTAATTATACTTGAAGGGCTGGTGGAGGCCACAGCTATGACGACACAGGCACGGAGCTCTTACCTGTCCACGGAGATCTTGTGGGGTCATCGTTTTGAGCCTGTCATCTTCGAGGAGAAGAGTCAGTACAGGATAGATTATGCCTACTTTCACAAAACATTTGAAGTACCATCCACCCCTAGATGCAGTGCCAAGGAAATGGAGGAGAGAAAATTCCCAGCTTCCGGTGCCAACTCCTTCTGCTATGAGAATGAGCTAGCCTTCATCAGCAGGGATGAGGAGGATGAGGGAGATGTAGAGAAAGAGGAAGACAGGAAGTGGTCATCAGAGCTGGTGAATGAGCCAACCACTCCTAGAGGTGAGCAAATGTCCTCCTGTAGAGAATCAGAGATTTAACCTTTGGCTGTTGCTTCTTTTGCTTTTGTTTGAATGCAGAGCAATGCAGGTGTCATTTGAAGAGCCCTATGACTGTCACTCTACTGACATGAGGACACCACTGAAGACATTACTGCTGCAGGTGGAGGACCAGCAGTACCGATCTCTATCATACAAGCAAGACTGAAACTCGTCACGTTTCTCTCTGGATGAACTTTTTTGCTTCCCTGAAATGGTTACTGAGCTTTATCCAATGCAAACAAAAACTGTCACATTTCAATTTTCACATCCTAGAAATAAAACTGCATGACAATAGCATAGTTTTGTATGAATATTTTGAGAAATGTTTGATAATTTTGATGGGACTGTCTGTATGTGCTGTTCACAGTCCTGAAGCATACAGTCTAAAACTAAGTGTTGAGTGAAATTGACACTTTGCAGATGACAATTAGAAAACTAAACCATAGGAATATTTCTACGGACTCACCTGGTACAAACAGACGTGCAACTGTGGATTTTGATCTTATGATATAACTCATATCAAAAATAAGAATCTTCCACGTTATACAATATCAGTGGATGACTTGGTTAGTTGGCATACATGCAACCGATGGTACGTGTACAGTATGGATTACATGTAACTATGGGAGACACATGAAAGGGTAGAATAATAAACATTCATCATAAAACAGGCAAACATTTATGCATATTAGCAAGGAGAAATATCAATCACTGTCTTTACATTTCACTCATTGGGAAACATTTGACCTGAGCAGATGTTGAGTTCGTAATTTCTTTCTTAATATTTAACTAGAGACTTCACGGCTGGAGAGAAAGCAGATCGAATTTATCCGTTCGCAAAGCCCAGGCTTATCTGTTTGTTACTATGTCTGTCATACTTTCCGTTGCTTAGCAAATAATGCAGTTTACTACGATAACAGATGCAGATTTATCACTTGAGGTTTTTGCTAGTTTCCAAATAAGCGATCCTTGATTTCAGACTGTGGTAGTGAAAAGCAGTTGCTAATAATTTCTAGCCCACAAACCTCGATTTGTTTGCTATGGTAGTAATAATTCTTAGCTTCATAAGTTGGTTGAAAAGGCCATGTCCTGCTGACTTTTAAAGTTTGAAGCTGACTCATGTTAAAAGTAGAAAACGAGTCTTCAACATCTACTTGTTGCCACATACATGATATTGTGCTAAAAGACTGAGGTCTAAGCTAAAAGGACTGAAGCTAAAAGGTCCCAGGCAAAAAGTTATAATCCTCACCAGTTGATGATCAAATATGGAAATAAAGAAACAACAGTGTTATTGCAATGTAGAGATTGTTAATCCTAATATTATAACTATGATAAGGAAAAATGTCAAATATGATTAACATAACCCTGTTTAGCGTAGCTTTGTTTCGCTTAGCTTACAGACAACATGCAAGACAGAGGCTAGATTCATGCTTTATTTTTTCATATTTTCAAATAGTACTGTATTTTTCACTTTTAACATTAAAAGAGAAAAGGCTTTTAACAGCAGGATTAGTGTTAACTATCTCAGGTAATGTTGGGTGGGGTTGCTGCAGTGTAAACTAACCCAAATCCAATAAAGGGCAGGACAGGGCCATATTAGCCTTCAGTCTGACATGGTAGCATCCAGGACTGGCTTCCACAGAGCAAGGAAATTGGCCTACTGACGTTAGTTGTGAACATGGCTGTTGTAATTTTTTTTAATGCTGCTGGCTTTGGAAGTGACGCTGGGCTAGGTCATCACAGTAGGTAAAGCTAGCAAGTCATGCTAATGTTTGCAGCTTATTTTTGAGATGACAAACACACTGGTTAATCCATTCCTTACACTCTTGCGCTTGTATTTTTCTTTTTCAGAGTAACAGTTGAAGAGATCCAAAGCTTGAGAGGCCTGCTAATTGCTACCACTGATTGCACAATTACTGGTCAGTCAAAGCGATTAGCGAACGATCAACTGAAATTGATTTCAGTTCATCTCAGATGCAGTATGTGTTCTAAACAGAAAATCTTAACTGTACACTAATGTTGTGCAGCAGGTCAAAAAGCCATCATCATGGCCTGTGTGATTCAAAACATACAAAAGGAAATAACCAAAGACAAATAACACCTCAAAGTTCAGCCCTGTCTGTAACCCCAGGACATAAAAACACACCAAGAACAGGATAGTTTTACTCTAAACTGTCACATATTGGTAATCAAAGACTTGACTCATAAATTCGGCGGGCCCCAAAAGGCAGTAAAAGAGTCTAATTAAAGTCGTCTGCAGTGAAACTGTGTCACACGCATGACCTATGGGAGACAAAGTGGAGTAATATCATATCACATCAATGCCCTATATTGAATTAAAAGGCCAAATCCAGAAAATCTAATGGGAAGCCCTGACACACAACACCAAATACAGTACTGAGGATATACTGTATACCATATCTTTTGAAAGTTGATATAAAGCCAACACATTAATGACTCTCTAATGTTTTAGATGAACATGGGACATATGTTTTGGTACATTTATATGGTCGGTAATCACTTGTGCAAACTAGGTATTTCTGTGAACATAAGATCAAGAGGTTTTAAGAAGCTCTAACTCAGATTTAGATGCCGTAGTGTCATGATAATGTCATCATAGATATATCAGATAATACACTTCATCTCATGGTATCTCAAAGTAAAACATGTAACAGATTATTTAAAATGTATTTGAAGAAGCAAGAAGTGAGTTTGAAGAGTAGGTATGTCACAATGATGAAAAAATAATGAATATCCTGACCTTGAGAAAATTTGTTGGTATATTATTAAAGTGAATCAATGTGAAAAAGCGCAGCAGGCATTCAGCAAACATTTGCTTAATTGTAATCATGTGTTTCATACAGACATACTCAGCTTCGAGGGAGGACCTTGAGTGTCCTAGTTTCCCTCTGACCTGCTCATGTTGTGGCGGATCACACACATGGCAACAAATAACAAATTAATTTTCTGCTTGGTAAAATTACTGGCCTCCAAAAAGCCTGGGATAGATGCACTTTATTATTATTATTATTATTATTATTATTATTATTATTATTATTATTATTATTATTATTATTATTATTATTATATTAATTTGGTTCTAGTATTGAGTCCATTGATGTTATTTTTACCAGTTTATGTTGTTTTTCTATGCCCTTGCATTGGCGTTGGTTTCTTTCGTTCATTCTTTCTTTCGTTCGTTCTTTCTTTCTCTCTTTCTTTCTTTCTTTCTTTCTATTATTATTCATAGGACAAGTAACGATGATATAAGGTCAGACTGTATACCACTGTTTCACTTGTCCTGGGTGAGATGAATTAGTTTCCCCTCCAATAAAAGCTCCATGTGGGTTAACTTATACACCTGAATGCCATTTCAGCAAATCTCAACACATTTGTATTTATATCTTGCTGAGTTGTGCTGAAAATATCAGAATAGGCTTGTTCCAGAAAACAAATGATGGTTCCACTGCCCTTTGCACCAAGAGCAGGGCCAAGGACGTCCTGCATGTATAGTGCGAAGGAAGAACTCTATTATTGTAAATAAACAGTTATATAGTGTTAATATCATATGTTCCTCGAGCAAAGCAAGAAAGTGGAAATACTCTCCTGGCTTGACTGACTGAAACAACATCTACTGAACTGAATGACTTTGACCTCTTCTTGCTGTCTTCCACTAAAAGCATTTGAAGCAATCTTGACTCTAAGTTGCACCACACTTTCTCCATGCAGGATTTAGTTTGTTGTGTGAGACAACACTTTATAAATTGAAAGACAAATAAAAGCAAATCTCCTGTTGATTTCCACAATAAAATATATTTCACAAAGCCAACTGTTTTCTTTTTCCTTCATGGCAGGCAGACACTAAGTACAGGGATCATTTTACAGTAAACATCTACTGAATGCATTTGTTATGGAGTTATAACAAATCAGCGCAGCGCCGAGGGAAAGTGGGAGCAAGCTGTTTGACAAACAGAGAGGAATGGACTGTAATTTATGGCTGTGATTAGGTGGGACGGGATCTGGTTGGGGTCAGAGGTGTATTCTTTCACTCTTATGCAACCATACAGGCACGTCTTTGCAAATGTACACACAAGACTTGGCAGTCCCACGTGATTTCACTGCCCAGTAACCTTGAACACTGGAAGAGAGATCACATGCACACAAGCACACGCACAACCACAGAAACTTAACTCAGAACTTAGAATAGCTTTGGTAAATATTGTCAGAAATCAGTGTGGGCTAACTGTTTGTGTAACATGATACTAAATTTAATTTATATCAGCTGACAGTTTTTTGTTTTTTTTAAATTTAAAAATAGATAAAGTTTTACACTTAGTAACAGGCCGGGATATTTACTGTAAAATTATCAACAGTATAACAGGTTGTCTCTCTTTAACTGTCTTTCAAACGCTTAATCAAAGGTTCTACTGATAAGTAGAAATTCCTGTAAAACTGTAAAAATTACAAAGTAGTATTGTGTCTTTGCGTTGGTGGGATGTCTATCCAAGCTTAATGCTATCTAGATCTAGTTTAATTCAATTACCATTTAATTTATGACCCGTCAGCTAAAGAGCTAACGAGTGGGTGTGCGAGTTATCCTGGCAACAACAAGTCTGTCACAGTGACATTTTAGTAGAATGAACTGTTCTCCCCTTTCATGCTTTTAATTTTCAGGATTTTATCTTAGTGCCAAATAAATGTATAAATTCTTACTTTAAAAGTGCTGTTTCCTCTGTGCTGTGCGATGGAAGGAGCACTGAGAATAAACTGGGAAGCTTCCCACCCACTCTGCAGTGTTGGAGGATGAGAAGCCGTGGAGGGTCAGTCTTCCATCATGCAGAGTGGGTTGTTGAGAGGCAAATACAGCCTTAATTGCAGCGGCTCTATTCTTTGTTGGTTTCCCACAGCTGCCAGAAGGAGGTGGAGGGTGGAAAAAAAAGTAACATGATGCAACAGCTGCACTTCCTTTCCTCGAGCCATAACAGATATTTAGACCTAGATGTTTTCTGCCGTTGACTCGTGCATCTCCAAAGTCTCATCTTCTGTACCTTGATGAAGACTGATCTCACTGGAGTTTGAAAATTGTTAGATTAAACCCAAGATTTCTGTCTGCCAAGATGTCTCTCAGCCCACACAGAAGAATGTAATTTAATGTTGTTATGAAAACAAACTTCAGTAAATGTATTCTTTTTGTGTGTGTGGGCATTTGGTTCTGTAGGTCAATTCTAGGTCAAATGGTCTCTCAAAAAACAAACCCCAAAAGCTCCCAAAACAAAGTCTTCTTCGCTGGTTACCTGCTGTAATAAAAGATGAAAGCTGCAGACAAAAATATGTCTTTCTGGAGCAGTTTTAATACACCTCATCTGCATGTTCTGCTGTGGTGAATTATCGTCATAGATAAACTGAGAAAATCTGTATTGTTATCAGTTGATTTGTTTCTTATGGGAATATAACCACCCATTAAGGCAAGGAACGATGTAAAGAGTTTGTTGTCACAATCAGTCATTGTCTTGGGAAGTGAGCATTCATGTTGAAAATGGTGGGAAATGTTCCTTTAATCTTGCCCTCTTCGGTCTGGGGGATATGAAATCTAATCAGGACAGAACAAGTCAAGGAAACCAATCTTAGCATCTTCACTCTTCCACTCTTTCCACAGCAAAATCAGATAGCTGAGACAGTCTCATGTTATTGTTTTGATGGGTGTAGACAGCTTAAAGGTTGGAGAAGTGAACTTGTGAATGGAAGATCCCTGGTAGGAAAAACCCGCCCTGACTAGGAAAGACTGAGAGCGGAAACTGGTTTTAGAATCAGGGTGGATTAGACTGTAATTGAAACTATATTGTCTGGCTGCCCTAAGTGAACCTGTGTAATGGAGTCTGTGAGAATTTTTCATTACTTTAAAAAGAAATTTGAAAAATGAAAGTACAGAGAAATGTCTGTTTGTACTTTACTTTAACTCTGTTATTTCACTTTTACATACATTATATTAACATTTAATAAATAGTTAAAACACTATAATGTAGTTATAACCTGATATAAGGAAATATTAAGTGTTAATTAGTGCATTTGTCAATAATTAATATTAAAAACATGAACTAGTGTATAAACAATTAATAAAAACACAGTACAAAATTGCTTTAATCATATTTAATGATGTATGATTACTCACGTGCTGCTATATATTATGAACATATAGTGCTCACAAGGGCCATTTTTCTAAAACTTGAGTAGGATTTTTATTTTTCTTATTACTTCTTCTACAACTGATCATATTACTATATGCTACTATACTATACTATACTATACTACTATACTACTATACTATATCATTTGTTATTTGTTACAGATGATTCACATAAGACGTTGACAAATGCATTTAAAAACGCATAAAATGTCCTTATTGGCTTAAATTTTCTTACAACATTTAATTCACTTGCAGTATAAATAATAATAGTTAAAGTATTTATTTGTTTATATATATTGTTAAATGTTGCATTTTCCTCTATTATTTAGACAGCCAAACTAATAATGCTTTAAGCAGGCAGTGTAATGTATCCCCTTTCTCTGCTGTGTCTGCACACTGTGAGGATGTTGTCAAAATGAGCAACATGTGAACGGAGTAGTTTAATGAGAGGCACAGATATCTCCCGACTGCCAGGGGATCGTTTGTAGATGATTCAGCAAATGTGACTCACAGGTTCAAAGAAAGTGAACACTGATTTGAATCACATTTAAGGGATCGTCACTCTTGTGAGGCAGTTAAGACCAGTGTCAATGGCCACCAGTATATACGACTGTCTACGGTCAGCTCTTCTATCTCTTTAAGTAATTTTGCTTGTAGAGACGCATCCTCCAGCTGAGCACATCACTCAGTAGTACTAGCTGCTCCAGTCTCCACTCCTGCAGACATACAGTATTTGATTACAGCAACAGGCTGATTGGATTACACGAGGAACTGACTCAAATACCTACAGCAAACACAGAGCAACTGGAGGACTTCCTGTCAGCCTGGCTTACCACATTGAAATGATCCATGAAAGGACACAGTCATAAACTATTAAGACTTATCAAAAACCCTTTGGCAACATCTAAATCGCCAATGTCATATCTTCACTTCACAGGATTATTTCTCTCTCAGGCTGCTGCTGTTTGTCTCTGTTCTTTAACAGGTGTCCTGTTTAGCCTCAGCTCACCTCTTACCGGTGAACAGTTTCTAGGTTTCAGCTGAATATCATTGTGACTGTATGATAACTTTTATTGAAAAGACTGTGATAGGAGCAAAGGACAGTTTATATAGGTGTGAAAACAAAACGATATTTCATTTTACTACAAGGTGTATTTGAGTTTGCCCATGTTGTAACATACAAATCAAGCTGAGAGTCGTTTAACCCCTGATGGACCAGTTAACATTTCTTAGACAGACAGTATAAGAGCATTTGGCATCTGCATTAAATGCCTGTCTGTATTAATGCAACATGTGTAAACATAACTGAAAAAAAAAAGAAAAATTAAATACACTTCGTCAAAACATCTAGACCTAGAAAGCTAATGGAGTTGATAATCAGAAAATAGCCCAACCACAAACTGTATAGTAACTGCATCCAGCTAGGCCTACTGGTTTTATTTGGATTGCAGTTTTTTTATATTAACAAACAATACAGACAAGGATAACATTCTCATTAACTTCTTGAGGCCTTTCACGATAATTTTTTGGCGTACAAAAAACACACAGCTGTCTTGTCCAGGTTCTGAGTCCCAACACTGATAAATACTGTACAGAATAATAGAGATTTTAATACATTAGAAGAGCCCAAATATCCAGCAATTATACAACAGTTAGTTCCGACCAAGTAATTTGATTGGATGAGAGGCATTTCATGAGCACTAATACAGAGTGTAACAGCGCTAGGACTTTTCACTATTTGTATCACTCCGCTTCACAGGTGTTCCATTAACCGTTAATTAGTGTTACATTGACGGTCGTTGTTAGCCTGTAACAAACTTTGCACCGCAAAGATAAATATATTTACAGAAATGACATTTGAATTAAATGATGTGTGGTCGTCAGAAGACGATGAAGGGAAGAAGCATGGATACTTCAGCGCACTCCTGAGGTAACGTGTAGACAAAGTAGCAATAAGCTAGTGTGCAGGTCTAGAAAATGTTTTTGTACCAGTACCAGTCCAGTTGAGGAACTAGGCCCATAAAAATCCCAATTTGTCGTTGCTTATTAAATATGGCGCTCCTAGAACTGTTATGTATAAAAGTATAAAAGAAAGTATAAAATGTATTAAAGCAATATCACACTCGAGGTCGAGATGTTGTACTGACATACAGCTGTAATTCGGTCAGTTACAGGCCCATTACCGAAGAAGACAATCACAGCTGTGCTGATATTCAGTACATCACTCCCTCTCGTGTGATATTGCGTTAATAATCATTTTGACATCGTAACTACTGCTACAGACCTGAAAGGAGACTCTTGAAGCTTCTTTGCTGCCCTCATGTGGCATAAACAGCTTATAACATGCAGTGGCAGGCAGCTGTCATTTTCAGCCTATAGCCACAGATTTGCACACAAAGATTTTTGTATGAATTTGACAATACAGGTTTTAATTCCTTGTGAAGTTATGTTTTTTCGGCATTTTGGAGAATCATCTGGTGAGCAGTACCCACAAAACAAAGGATGCGTTTTTATTAATAATTACATTTTATTACGTAAATGACAATTTTGACAGTCTGGTCTTTAAAGACAAAGACAGTGCTAAACAGGTATTTTGGTTGGGTGGAACAGAACCATGCATGCTTTTGACACCACTCCTGTTCCTGTGCATGGGTTTATGTTTTTGTACATTTCTTGAATTAATTAACTGATTTGACCAGAGACAGACACCCACCTGCCCAGCCCGACCCCAAACCTTTCCCCCCCCAGCCCCTAGCTCTCTCTACAGAGTTTCCCTTCAGCCCCAGTTGCAACTATCATCATCTGTATAAGTCAAGATATCTGTGACCAGGCCGGTGCCGATGGTTCTGTTTCCGTCTCTCAGAGTGAACCTCTGGCCTTTCTCCAGAACCATCGGCTGACGGAGCGTCAGAGTCAAGGAAGTGTCCTCTCCCGGCATCACCATTTCCTGAAACAAGACAAGAACATCAATTAGGAGAGTTGTTGCTATTCCTTAAAATCCTGTTGTTGTACTATGCTGTTTACAAATGTGAGAAGCTGAACAGTACAAGAGTTTATGTTGGGAAAACTTAAGAGTTTTGTGCTTTTTAATAAACTACTGTATGTCACCATATCCTCATTTACAGATTTGATGTGACACACACACACACACACACACACACACACACACACACACACACACACACACACACACACACACACCTTTTCAGCAGGCAGAGTGACTTTGCAGGTCATATCCCAGGTGAGAGAGAACATAACGGGCATGAAGTTGGTGACAAACGGTTTATGTCTGCCTCCCTCCTCTTTACTCAGAATGTACACCTGTAAGACAAGAAGCACATATATGTCCATACACATACACACACACATGTGGCTGGTCAAAAATGTGACTGTTGACCCATCTCCAGGTAAAAATGAGCCATTTAGATTAACTGATTGTTCTGAAATTTTACAAAGGAATCAATGACAACTTTCCGTATCTTTATTCTCTCAGACCTGGGCTTTGACTTTCTGGTGAGGCATGATGGATCCTGGTTTGCTCATCACCATCCCTCTGCGCACATCCTCCCTCTTCAGGCCTCGGACCAGAGCACCCAAATTATCTCCTGCCTCTGCCCGATCCAGAGACTTGTGGAACATCTCAATACCTGAGCCAGACAGGACAGACAGGGAGGTCAGATACTTGTCTATACACCAACACTCATACAATACAACATGTTTGGACACACCAGTACATCAGACACACAACCTAACTTGTCTTAGTAATCAGCTGCAATTACACATATAATGTTAACAAGCTTCTTCTTATAACCTATTGAGTGCTTGAGGCCACTTTCAAAAGTATTCCTGATACACACAAACATGTGAGACATTCAAAAAAAAAAAAAAGCACCAGAAAGTGTCTTAGCAAGGTATTGGGCCACCTTTCATAAATAATTATAAATTCAACAATTTATGATATTATTTACCATTCTTTCAAAAGGAATTCATTCATTGGTGTTTTAATGTAGAGCTTTCTCTTTCACTCACCTGTAACCACAGACTTGAAGCTGCGATTGTGACCTATAAACTCACAGTCGTCTCCTTTCTTGATGATACCCCTCTCCATGGTGCCTGACACCACCGTGCCCCTGCCTGAAAAACACAATTGATAAGCCTCAAATATACATCAGCATCAACTGTCTCAGCGCATCACAACTTTGAGACAAATGTCTGCAATCTTGGGATACAGCATTTTACAGAGATAATATTTTGCCACTAAAGCTTAAACACTTTACACAGGGAACTACAACAAAGAAAAGTTACAATCTATGTCTCTATGCATTCAGTATTTACTTACCTGGGATAGAATAAACCCCTTCAATGGGCAGGAGAAAGGGTTTCTCCAGCTCTCTCTTTGGCAGAGGAACGTAAGAATCCACAATTTCTAGCAGTTTCATCACTGCATTCACACCCAGCTCAGGCTCTTTGTTCTGAGATGGAGCAAAGAAAGAAAAAATATTCAATCACATCACATCAAATGTTCTGCAGTTAGTCAAATTTTGGCTAATTCTTTTGCTGACTGAAGTAGCTAATTGATCAAACCCCACTGAAATTATTCACTGCCAGTATGTCCTCACCTCCAGGGCGCAGAGGGCAGATCCTATTACAACAGGTGTGTTCTCGCCATCATAGCCGAATTCTGTGAGCAGCTCGCGGATTTCAATCTCCACCAGCTCCAGCATCTCCTTGTCCTCCACAGCGTCGGCCTTGTTAATGAAAACCACCACGTGCTCGACACCAATCTGCCTGGCCAACAGGAGGTGCTCGCGTGTCTGAGGCATCTGGCCATCGGTGGCTGCCACCACCAGGATGCAGCCGTCCATCTGAGCTGTGCCTGTAATCATATTCTGAAAAAGGAAAGCGGACCTTATTCTAATAAGTCCAAAATGACAATGAGGCTGCATCATATCCAGTGTTTTCTTGGTCTGGTTGCATGCAGCTGGAAAAAAATTGCAGATTACCTTGACATAGTCAGCATGACCAGGGCAGTCTGTGTGAGCGTAATGTCTGTTGGCTGTGGTGTATTCTACATGAGAGGCATTAATGGTGATTCCTCTGGCCTTCTCCTCAGGGGCATTGTCAATGTCTTCATACTTCTTGTAACGAGCACCACCAGCGTCGGCAAGCACTAAAGAAGGGAGGTCAAATCACTCAGATCATGTTTTGGCACTAGAAAACTAAGGAGGTCAGAGGTCAGTGTAATGAATTCATGCTCTGGGCTTAATTCAGTTAATAAATGTGTCAGATTTACATTCATTTGGGCGAGAGCAAAAGCTTGGACATCAATGATTCTACCTTTTGTGATGGCTGCAGTCAGGGTGGTCTTGCCGTGATCAACATGGCCAATTGTTCCAATATTCACATGGGGCTTGTCTCGGTTGTATGTCTTCTTAGCCTCTGCAGCAAAGGTTCGCCGACTCAGAGGCACAGCACACTACAGACAAAGACAAAGTTATACAGCTAGAAAATAAACAATAAACAGTTGGTAGACTGCAGTTTGTGTGCATACTCACCAATCTGAAGGAGCTGTGCAGGAGGCTTGGTGAAGAGAGCTGAAGGGCTAAGAAGAAAGAATCAAAATATGAGAATTTAAAAACGTAGTTGATGCTGTAATAAACTGGTTTTTTTTTTTTGTCACAATACAAGCGTTGAAAATTTGTGAAGGTATTTTAGGCCCACGACTGACATTAAACTATTATTTTACTCTCAGTGCAAAATATATTCATGCACAACACCCACTCAATTTGGCCAGCAGGCTGTAAGGGACTGAACGTTTTGTTGTTCCCTCTATATCTGTTTCAATCAGTGCAGACATCTCTTAATAGAGATGCCCCCCACACCCTATTAGCAATGAGTGCCTCACACATCTTTGCAAACTATCTGATCCAAATCTCTCCCAGAGTCCGAAACCACAAAGTCACAACTCTCACACTGGGATGGAAAATCTGGCAAATATTAAAGAAATTAATTCGAGGACCTCTGAAATAATCAGACTCTGAACGGACTTTTACTTCAGTCACATTTTACTACGAAATTATATTATTAATTCATGGCCACAACAATAACTACTAGTTGTCTTCTAGGAATGTACTACATTTCTTTATGAGAGTGTCACATAAGCTACATTCATTTTATTGAAAAATATTAAATACTATTATATAAACATAACCTGGAATCTAAAGCTGCAAGGCACATGCATTTATAATGTCCATCATGATGTACAGATGACGGATATAAGACTAATTAGTTTTGAATCAGTTTATAAAACCATGCAAGTTACATCTGCAGTTTCAAGCAGCTCTGCAGCAGCTGAAAGTAAGCTAACAAACCCTTTGAACCAGAGGGGAGAACTCGACTGTGTCATCCTCCCTCAAATAAGCTGCTTGTTAGTTACAGATAGAGAAGACTTCGGTACCTGCCCAGCTGCTTTTAATATAAATATTATTTTAATAACTGTTCAGCAGCCAGACGTCATCTTCTGCTAGATGTATCGTTAGCTAACATTCAGTGGTAACGTGACCTTGCTCTGCTATCAGAAGAGACAGCATCATCTTTTTGTTCATGTTCTTATATTTCTATGGGTACAATCAACCTATCCTATTATGTGCACAATAAAACAGGGCGTTGTGAGTCCACAATTGTCAGAAATGCACACAGAGACAGATTAATTAATTAAACAATTTTACCGGAGAAACATGCTCGCAACCCCACAAGCGCCGCCATCTTCAATGGTTAGACAAACCAAAGACGATCCAGACCAAGATAGTATCCGGCCAACTCCAAAGCTGTTGCTTAAAGCAGCAAAACGTCGATGCAAAATAGAGTTTTAAAGTTGTTGAGATTAATACCGAATAAGGAAGTAAGATGTTGGTATTATTCGTGTTGATATTTTAAACTATTTATAAGTCGTGTATTTTAACATATAAAATAATAAGCGATTATAACATGTAAATTGTCACATACATTGTAACATATAATACTGCATATTTGACACGGTTGTTCTGGTATTATTATGAGGTAGTTCTCTTACTTTGACTAATACTCTCTGAATGTCGCTCGCGCAAACGTCACTGATTTACCTTAAATACGCTGATATGATCAAGCTTGCCGTTGTAACTTTTAAATTACGTTGTCGTACTGCTGTCAGTTGTACTATATTGTCATTTTTGAAGGACTGAATTGACGTAGGAAATGCGAGGACAAAAAATGACCCTGTGCTGAGAAAAGAGCACGGAAAGAAACCCTTTTGCCTGCCGATTTAGTTCAACATTTACGGTAAAAAATGGCAGCCTCCTTGCCACTCGTGCTAGCTAGAATGTTCTAGCGTATTCATGTTTCTGTGTTTACAGGGGGAGTAAAGTTGTTCCTAAATAAAGCAGAACCCGTGTGTCCATTTATTCAACTCATTTGTACAGGAGTCCTGAAAAGGTGAGTTGAGAATAATCTAATTCTGCTAACGTCATTAAATGGTATCCGTAGCAAAGTGTGAATCTTTAATGCTAGCATGTTAGATATTTTAAACCTCTGTTAATGTTGTTTTTGTTAGTTAGTATAACTCTGGTGGAAACCAATTAGCTGTTCCTAACTGTTGTCCTGGAAGTAGTGTTAAGCCTCAGCAGAGTAGAGCCAGGTAAACTTGTGGATTAAGTCAAAAGCTGACTGCTAAATTTCTGAAATCCACACTCATTTTTCAAAATTTTTTTTTCCAGCAGCACACATCATGGCAGAAAACAATCAGAACAGAAGATATCCGCAAAATCTTCAGGGGGTTCTGCAGCTGGCAGTGGAGGCTGGATCTGCTGCAGAGGGACCTACCCCTGTTGAACCCATGTCAGAGGAGGTAAGTGCCATTATAAATGTCAAACCTGAGCAGGCTTTGGGCAGATACTACACATTACACCTTGTTAGGTCCAGACTTTTGAGTTCACCTCAGGACATACAAGCAGTTTGATAAAAAGACATGTAACATGTTTTTTTATAGTGAAAACTCTAGCATGTGTTCCTTAACATTATGATGGTACTTGACAGTATATATAGAATATGTTATAGATGAGTAGAGCTTAAACAGTTAGTCAATTCTCAGAAAATTAATCAGCTATTATTTTGATAATTTATTAATTGCTTTAACTCACCGGTTTCACACTTTTCCCCCAAATTTGAATATATTCTGGTTTTCTTGATGATGGTCAGCCAAAATAAGCTATTTGAATGTGGCAACTCAGTCTGTGGGAAATTGTAAAAGACAGCTATTCTGTCACTACCCATTACTTCCTCTGAAATCAACCCCTTTCCAAAATGAAGTCCATTTAGGCCTAGATCAGTTACTCTTTAAGTTGATTTTAAAAGGATAGTTTTGGGTGAGACAGTTATGATTGCCTGAGTACTTTTTAAAAATTTTATTTGGACCCATAACGACCACCACCTTGCATCAAAGGTAATTGAGAAACATTATCACGCTCCTTTGTTCCAGAGGAAAACATGGCTAAGAGAAGCTCTTGCAGAAGTTTGCAAAGGGCCGATGGATGAAGTGGAGCAGATGAAGCAGTGCTTGGCAGTCCTATGCAAAGAGGGAATGAGCGAAAGTGAGAGAGAGGGAGAGGAGGAGAGGGATGAAGAGGAGGATGAAGATGAGCGAGAATCAGCCTTTGAGATGCTGTCAGAGTTGTGTGAGAACTTGGACAATGCTAGAGGTTTGTATTAAATGGTATTGTATTTGATATTTGATATAACCTGGAGTGACTATACGGAGGTAATAAGTACAAATGCAGTTTGTTTTCTCTGTCCTGAACTTGTCCTCTCTTCCTCTGCTTCACAGACCTAATGATTCTGGGTGGGCTGGAGTTGTGCCTCTCCAAGTACCTGTGTCATGTCCAAAGTGGCTTAAGGTGGCGTGCTGCCCAGCTGATCGCTTCCTGTGCACAGAACATGCCCCAAGTGCAGGAACACTTGCTTAGCATGGAGGCACTGCCAAAGCTGCTGCAGCTGACGGACTCAGACCCCCACCCAACTGTCAGAGTAAAAGCCCTTTATGCTGTCTCATGTGAGTATCTCAAGTTAATGCACAGGTAGACGGTGCTGCAACAATTCACCATTTAATATTTAAACTAAATTGAAATGCTGTCTGCATTCATGCAGGCTGACATTCAGCATTCAACATCTCAGAATAAAACCGTAACTGTATCCTGTTGTGACTTTAGGTCTGGTCCGAGAGCAGGAGACAGGTCTCCAGGCTTTCCTCTCCCACGATGGTTTCTCAGTGTTAATGCGAGGCATGCAGTCTGACAATGAGAAGGTCAGGACCAAGTCAGCTTTCCTTCTGCTCAACCTGCTCACGTCACATCCTGAACAGAAAGGTATGAATGAGAGAGGCATTTAAACTGCACGATGCCTGCATCATGCAGTCCTTCAACTTTGCAATCAGTAGTAAAAAGCAACTAAATATGAATAAAAATGAGCTTAGAAAATAAAATTGATCCCTGCTTTTATCTTCTGTAGCTGTTGTTAGAAAGGGACCTCCATTTTGGCGATGAAGGACACGGTTCTTCATTTTACAGTTTGATTATAGAAGATCATCAGCTTGTAGTGTCAGTAAACCAGTTTAATAACGTAATAGTAAAGCTCTCACATATCACTGGTCTTTGTACACTCAGGCCAACTGGTTCACTCTATCCTCCCCCAGATCACTGCACTGGCACGCATTCATCTATGTGAATCTATATTATATAAAGTCTGTGAATAGCTATGTCCTTTGTCGTCAGCTATTCTCTTAGTGAATTAAAATCATCTACTGGCTGCTAATGTTTTGGGGTAATTCAGAGTAGACTGTAGTTATTTTTATGGTTTTAGACACTCCTGTGTTGTTTTAAGGTGCCATTTAGGTTGTTTTTAAGTTTAAGTTTTTTATTTTGTTCATGATTGCATTTGTTTGATTTTTGTGGCATATTTTGTATTTTCTGTCTTATGTTGTTTGTTTGTAACTCATTGTTAATGCTGCATTTCTTAGCCATTTTTAATTTCAATGAAGATTTCCTAGCTTAATATAGATAAAAAAGAGATCCATGCTGTTAATGGAATAGATCACACCGAATTGTGCCACAACAGCATTCTGGTACAATCCCTATCTATGCTCACTTTCAGCCCTATTCACCCCTGCACTGATAATACCACACTTAAGCGACACTGTATCCCTCACTCAGATGTAAACATTAAGTGTTTAAGTGATGTTTTTCTACTCAGCCAGACTTTGCCTTGTTAAGAATGGTAGCACTGACAATGTTAGATTGCTTCTTTCCTGAACTGATGATGCTGATGCTTTATTCATTGTGGGCCTGATATATCTAAACCCTGTTTCCTGCTTCCTGCAGACACAGTTGTCTCCATGGGTATGGTACAGCAGCTGGTATCTGTTCTCCGCACCCCTCACTCACCTTTTCATGAGCATGTGCTTGGTGCCTTGTGTTGGTAAGAAACACTGACAGTCTTTCAGTCTTCAGTATTGACAAGTTTACATTAATTCATGGTTCACATTAGTAATCATGGTCATCCTTGTTTCTATGTGTGTCTAGTCTGGTGGAGGACTGTCCACATGGGCTCAAAGACTGCATGAATCCTGCTCTGGGTCTGGAGGAGCTACTCAAACAGCGAGCCAGAGAGCTCCAAGGAAAGGAAGAAAGTCAGGTAGTTTATACTGAGCCTTTAGCAAAATACAACAACCACTACAACACATTTAGATATTACAGGCCAATGAAGTTAGCAGACTGTTACCTGTCCAGGAGAAGTACAGCAATTTCTCTCCATCTCTGAAACAATTCACTATTATTGACGCATATCTATCTGATGAGACGTGCACACGCATCTGCATTTGTAGAGCAGCCAATAGGAACACTCTCTCTTCCTCTAAAAAGACCTGTGATTGGTGAAAGTCTCGTCATGGGCTAAATTTTCTAATGCTTGAAAACAGAGCCAGGAGGAGGTGCAGACATGTACTTTGCTCTCAGACCACTTGAATTACAATATGCTGAAAGGTGATTTGCCCATTGGCACCAAAATTGACTGCCTAGTTGTTGAAAATTCAAGGCCAATATTTAACCAAATTAATAAAGCAAAATATTGGTCAAAAGATATTAATGGTATAGGCTTAATCCTTGTCCAGGAAACATCTTTTAACGTCACATTTTGTTTACCACAGGAAGAACTGGACTTCTGCAACCACTTGAGGGTAATGTGTTTTCGCGGGCAGCAGTCAGATGACAATGGGATGGATCGCTGAAGTCTTATGTTCCTCACCTGTTTTAGTATTAGTGTAAGATGTAACAGAAGATGTTTGATGACCTGGATCATGGATGTTATGCAACGTCCTTTCTGTTATGACAATTACTGTCCATATTTTGCATGTACTCCAGGAGCTGGATTTTACTGTGTAAATAACTGTAATGTATAAAATACTTTTTCCAGTCATTTCAGTCCAGTGCTTTCAGTTCTTCATATCTTAAATGTAAAACCAAGCATCTCCATTACAGGTACTACATATAGTATCCACTATTTGAATTGTTGATTTACACCAATTATCCAAGTCTCTGAGCTAAAGTATTTTCATTTACTTTCAGTTGTTTCTCTCTAAAAACATGGCTCAGAATTACAGACATTGTTATTTTTTTTACACCATATTTATTTATTATTAACAAACCAAATGGGAGTATTTATATACATACAATGGCCAGCTCACAAGTGGAAAACAATCACCCCCACATGCAAAACCTACACAAAAACATGGATGTCCAAATCACTGATTAAAATATTTTCTCTCAAATTGGAGAATACAGATGTTATTCTAAACTGATATTCACTGAGTTTCTATCAGTCTTGCTTGTAGATGTGTGATGTTTTAAAATGTTACAAAATATGAAATACAAACAGGAAACGCATAATAATGTATCTTGTGTTGCAAGATGCTCTTTTTCTCCATCTTTCCCAGTTGTAAATCTTTGAAGTAGTGCACCAGTCAGAGAACTGTGCTTGTTGTTTTTATCTCTTTTCCTTTTATTTGATGGGTTCTTTAAAAGAAAATCCAACACCTACAGGAAGTACTCAGTTGTATTATTAGGATTTCATCAAATAAGTACATGTGAGCAGGATTGTTGAGACCACAGAGATGCTGTTTAGGACCTCTTCCATTTTGAAAGGTCGTCATTGTTTTCAACTGCCTTTATATCACCCACTGCAATTAGTAGCTGTGCCAAATAATATGTCACCATTACAATGGCATGGCTGGGCTCCATTGGTGCCGTCACCTTGAAAACTTGCAGAGCCAGTGCAATGTCAGACACCATGAAGGTCAAACTTCCTAACAGTGTTGCTGCCTGGCCAGTTCTAATAGCTAATGTCCCCATAAGAGTGATTAAGAATATGTAGACCCCCACTGCTGGAACTAGTAGATCTGAGTCTGGTGCCTGCTTCAGGAATGGATATAGGTAGATATAGAAACTTCCTCCTATAATGAACAGGATCAAATACAGGAAACGGGTCCAGGAGGAAGAGGAATATGTTGCATAACGACTGGAGAGGAAGGTGAGTGAGTATATCAGATGAGCCACAGCGAATGCAGCCATTCCTGAAACAGATGTGTGAACATGTTGAGGGTATACGAAAACAAATGAGCAAAATAAATTAATTACAGCTTTTGTTATAACTAGTGACTAGTAATGGAGAAAATGGTGTCTACTGTATTGTAATTTGCTTATATACAATTTGTGCTTCACTCCTTTACAAACCAGGCTCTTACCGTGCAGAAAAAGCTCAGGCCATATCAAGCAACAGTCACCAAGAGCAGAGAAGAGCAGTCCTCCTACAACTCCCAGGACACTCTGACCTCCATTCCAACTCAGCACTGCTGCAGCCAATAGCAGGATTGGTGCTGATTTCACACCTGCGGACGTTATGGACATGGGCGAGTCTGGAGTCCACATGTAGAAATACAAAGCTACGGACAAAAAGAAAGGCAAGAGGGAAAAAAGCAGGGCACGGGACTGATGGAGAGGGAGGAGAAGAAAGAAAGGGGGAGATATGTTCCAACTTGAATTTTCTAGATTGATGATGATTTTAGACAATTTCATCTTTGTTGAAAAGGTTGTAGTAAGTAACATAAATAACTGAAGCAGCAGTAAATAGTTTTAAGGTACCATATTTCTCCTTTGCCTCCTGTCATAGGCATCTGTCTCAAGGATGTCCATCTTCTCAGATTCAGCACTGACGTGGGTTCTCACAGATGTCTCAGTTGGATGAACCTGTCTTGTTAAGCACCTTGTATTTTCTTCTCGGTTACCAACACATATAATCCTCAGTGTTCTCGTGTTGTTCTCCTGTTCCCCTTGTCTCGAATCCCTGCAGCGTCTCCCAGTCTCGGTCTGTTGGTATTTCACAGCAATGAACTTTGGTCTGATCCTTGCTGTCTGATTGCTCTCTGATAATCAATGTTCTCCCTGTTTTGAGTTCCCATGGGCAAACAGCTGACCTTTGACCTCTCCAGGTGGAATACACTGGTGACATCAACACTTGAAGGGCAAAGTTGAACTGGGTAAATAACTGTGTATGGCGCACTGTCACATCTGGTTGAGGTTTCTTTCTTACTTTACAATTGAACTTCAGGATTATTTGTCAGTATCTGTGTAATATGTAATATATGACTCATTTGTAGGGGTTGTGATCAAAAATTGATTTTAAAAAGATTAGAAAATGAATTTCACATTGCATTGCTTATGTTCACTAGGTGGCCACACTGCTTCACATTTCTCCAAAAAGGAAAGAGCCACACCGCATGATGTTCTAATAGAAAACAATCTGTGCAACAACAAAGCTTTAGACATAAAAGCAATATATTAGATTTTTCTTGAAATGAAGCACACAGTTGCATTGGGCATGTTTAGTTTTATTAAGCTTTACAACTGAATCTGAATGTATCTGAAACTGGAATTGTTTAAATGAATGGAGGAAGAGCCCTGCGTGAGATATTTCCACAGACAGAAAAACAGACAATAATTAACCGTGGCCTCTCTGAGTCAAACTTTGTACTGTGTTTTCCCATAATTCCTAGAGTCGTGGGCCAGTAGTTGTGCTTCAAGCTGGGAGACACACAGCTCCGGAGGCGTGTGGGATTATCAAGTGAGTAGAGCAATAAATGTAGTGACGATATATTACATTGGTTAAGAGGAGATTGAGGAAGATGAGATATGAAGGTATGTTGCAGTTGCTTTTATCAGCATGTTTGCTTCCTCTGCAGAGGACATGGCAACCAGCTCTTCTTCCCTAACGATTGGAGTCGTAGGATATGGACATCTAGGTTGGAGCTCCCCTCCAAACACAAGACACACACTCTTTGAATACTTTGCTTAAATTAATGAATCTTTCCTCACATCAACAATCTGCGTGTGCGTGTGCGTGTGTGTGTGTGTGTGTGTGTGTGTGTGTGTGTGTGTGTGTGTGTGTGTGTGTGTGTGTGTGCGTGCGTGCGTGTGTGTGTGCGTGCATGCATTCGTGTGTGTGTGTTTTAGGACAGTACCTGGTTCAGAGGATCCTTCAAGATGGAGCTGCTCTTGGTTTGACTCTGGCTTTTGTTTGGAACAGAAATTCTGACAAGCTCAAAGGTTCAGTTCCTGACGAACTTATACTTGGTGATCTATCAACTTTTGCAGACAGGTGCGCATACACACACACACACACACACACACACACACACACACACACACACACACACACACTGCAATAAAAAAACTCAAATGAAAACACAGTACTACCATACAGAGATGTGTCTAATGCTGCATGACATCTTTCTAACACTAAACACTTCGTGCTTTACAGGCGATGTGATGTGATAGTAGAAGTGTGCCATCCTCAGATAGTGAAAGAATTTGGGCTTCACTTCCTGTCTCAGTCTCATTTCATGGTGAGCATCTCATCTGTTTGTATGAGAGTTGAGCGCAAAAGCAATTTATTTATTTTTCTAAACAAAAAACTCTGTATTAACAGTTTTTTATATAAAAGTCAATGTTTGTGAGGGATTTTGTTGTATTTAATAATGAGACGGATCAATTTGCCTTGATAAATCTGCAGTCTTTGCTTTTTATGTTCCTATTCTTCAATTGTAACAACACTTAAAACAGACAAGAGTAAGACAGATGACAAGGTGTTTTAATGGTCGTTCACTGGTCTACTCTAATGAGGAGATAACATTATTAAAGGGTTTGGTATATTTTAGGGATTTATAATATATTATGGCAACTACAGTATCTGATAAGGTACAGTATGTGTTTTTCCATGGTAACAATGCTGGCTTCATTATCTTCACTATCTATGTATGATTATTGGTAAAATTTATGTTGACATATTCCCACTTTAAACCCTGATCTTTTAAATTCATGAATGCTAAATAAACTAAGTAAATAAAAACACGCAATATGGTTAATCATAGTTTTATCCTGTTTTATACCTTTATTTCTCCTCCTCTGAGGTGGGCTCTCCCTCTGCCCTCTCTGATGCTGATCTGAACAAGAGGCTGCGTCAGGCAGCTCAGCAGTATGGTAGGACACTCTACGTCCCCAGTGGTGCATTATGGGGAGGCCAGGACATCCAGAGGCTCAATGATAGTGGAGCCTTAAAGGTAACACTGGGCTAGTACGGTGTGGAGTTGGCATGCAAGTAGGCGAGTTTAGACTGTGAGCTGCTTTGTTTTCACTTCGGCTCTGTAGATGAAAATGGCTTGAATAGCATCAGTATTGACTCGATTTTGCTTTTGCTTGAGTTACAGTACATGTCAGTGTCTCTGGTCATCATTACTGTGTTCTGATTGAAATTCTCTCTGGCGTAGGCGTTGTTTATAAGAATGTCCAAGCATCCATCCTGCTTCCGGCTGACAGGAGACGTCCTCTCACACTGGACGGAGGGAGAGGGCAGACGGGTTTTATTCAGAGGCTCGGTGGCAGAGTTGTGCCCACTTGCTCCTAACAACGTTAACACTATGGCAGCAGCAGCAGTGGCAGCAGGAACACTCGGCTTTACTGGTGTTCAGGGAGAGATTGTGTCTGACACAGCGTGAGTCTCACTAAAAATCAGGTTGACTTGACGAAGCCTTTCACATCTGCTTGAATTATCCACTCTCATACCTCTTTATGCCACAGGTTGAGTGATTATCATGTGGTGGAGGTGGAGGTGTCTGGGCCTGATGGCTTCTCAGTACACACAGTGAGGAGGAACCCAGCCAGACTCGGAGCTGTAACTGGCAGTGCAACATACAACTCCTTCTGGAATAGTTTACTCGGTGAGTCCTGTATATTGTTTCAAACACTTTCTCAAAGATCCTGATGTAAAGCACAACAAGGCACCTCTTCATCAGTGTAATAGTTTCACTGTTTCAAACAAGCAAAAGTTCTGAACTAGGGTAGGGAGGGTTGAAGAGAATTAGTGCTCCTCCTCCATTGAAATCTTTTGCCAGCTGTAGCTTTGCTGTAGAAGAAGTACTGAGATCTTTTACTTAAGTAAATGTACCAGTCCTGCAATCAAAATCTAATGCTAACAGTGAATGGTACTAATGCTTAAAGTATCTAAGGTAAAATTACTTACTGCAGAAAATGGCTCCTGTGACTGATGTGTTATTGTAAACAAAGTTTTTGGATTGTTAATAATCATGCATCAAGTTATAAGGAGTACTTTTAACCATTGTGGCTAGTTTTTAATACTTTATATACAGTGACGTATTTTAGTCTAGTTGGTCTCCCTCCTTATAATATTATCATTTGTTTTTAATTTAAATAATAATCTAAAAAGTAACTTCAAATAAATGTAGTATACTTGTAAGTACACATACCTCAAAATTGTTCTTAAATACAATACTTGACTTTTTAGTTACTTTGCTTATTAAAAGTAAGAATTGAATTTGTGTGTGTGTAAATAAGTGACATGTAATTGAGATTCTGGTTTTAACCTTTACTTTCTTGTTCTTCTCAGTTTGCAAAGGTCACGGGGGCCGAGTCTACTTGTGTTGAGGCAGGTGAGGACTCCGGAGGCTAACCTACAACACAGGAAGAGGATCCACTGCGAAATTCCTGGTACATTAGATGGTTTATGTTGGACAAGTTGTGTGGATGGTGGATCAGTGGATCAGTATGTCACTGAGAATTTGAAAACCCCTGGATATCTTTGTTCTAATAAAGTGCATGCACACGAAGAAAGAAGAGCCAGTTACCATTTGTAAAGCACAAACAGTTATATTATATATTTAAACTTTATTATAAGTTCATCTGGTGCAGGACTGTAACAAATGATAAAACTATTACAGGGAGTGTGAGTATATGCCTGGTAAGACCATTTTCCCTTCTTCCATAACAAACAGTCAAGACGTACTTTAGCTCTCTCATATCTTTCACCTGAAAACATGGTTGCCATCACAGAACACAGTCCCTTTTATCCTCTGTCTGTCTCATCTCTTTTTCTTTCACAAAAAAATACTTGCCGGATCAGGCGAACCTATGAATATCCATCTCCACAAAAGCACACACACAGACATACAGGATTAACACAAGTGTGAGGTTGTTTATCGATGATCGTCACTGAAAGGCTGTGATAAAATAAGGCACAGAAACAAAATGAAAACACACACATGACACTATTCATGCCATAAGTTGTTGTTGTTGTTGTTGTTGTTGTGTGTATGTGTTTTACACTTTATTTCCATTCTGGGAAGTTTTGTAGTAAACAAGGCAGAAAAAAATGCTACAATAAGGTCAATATCACACTTTTAAGCCATACAGTAAAAAGAATACGTGATACTTTGTGGCTACTCACAGCAACTGACACCGTCTTTTCATGGGCATTTTTTAGCTGGAAGTAGCTGAACCTGCTTTGAATGTAAAGATGACATGCTGGTAAAAAGGAGGGTTATGCTGTTTTCCCTGCTCTGACCCTTTGAATCAAGTATAAAAACCCCCTCCAGAGTTATTTTTTTCAACGCTTTAGACCTATGTTATCCAGTGTTAGTACTATACAAAATCCAGCAATCCTGATTTTGTTTTATCCATGATGAGCTGTCGTTTAGCCCTTTCTAGCTGCTGCATTTCCTCCACAAAGCGAACCACTGGTTGCACTGCTGGTATTACTGAAAGAAAACCAAAACATATCAAACTTTTAAAAATTCTGAGGAACGCACAGGTTGGGAAGACAATGACAGTGATGCAATTTTTCACAACAAGCCAATATTAAATTTATCACATCCATTCACAACTGCACTCATTTATAAAGTTTGTGAGTATGGATGACTGTAACGATTTCCACAAGATAAGGTTTTACTAGTGAGGTTTAGCATGTACTGTATGTACTGTATGTGTGTGTCTGTGTGTGTCTCAGTTTTTCTCGCTTATAACACCGTTGCTGTTCCCGTTGACCCCGAGGACAGACTTGTTTTTGAATGGCGGGGTGTAGGGCTGGCGGATGTTCACCCGGTCCTTCTCCGCCTCCAGATCCTCGTCGTAGCGTTCGTCTTCGTCGTTGTCCTCAGCCTCGCTGTGGTGGGGGGAGGAGTGGCGAGACAGAGCTGGAGATGGCGGCACAGAGGCAGGTCGGGGGTAACGAAAGCCTGAGG
Organism: Seriola aureovittata; assembly: GCF_021018895.1. Lineage (NCBI taxonomy): Eukaryota > Metazoa > Chordata > Actinopteri > Carangiformes > Carangidae > Seriola > Seriola aureovittata. Next base: position 17,098,554 of record NC_079380.1, on the reverse strand, counting down.
TCTGAGGATGAGAACGAAGGCATTCAACTCAAAGATTTGACTTCCATGAATGCAATAAATAATGTTAAGTAAGTCTCCCATCCAAAGACACACAAGTTAACTTACTGAGGTAGGCTCATGAGGTTCATATAAGTAAGTGTCAGGGAAGGCTTTAGCCAGGGCCATGTGACGAGCAGCTATATAATACTAGTGTGGAATAGAAGAAGAAACAAGATTAATTCATTTCAAAGATGTCACGTGAATAAAATTCATCTTTGGGATTTGTAATCTCACCCTGCCGAGGTATCTCCAGTCCAGGAGGTCACTCAGGCGCTCAGTCCTGTTCCTTTGGATGATCCTCTGGCGCCGGCTCTGCTTGCAGAACTGGAACAGGAAGGACGTGAGCTGGTTACACGACTCGTCGATCCCCCGATACCGCCTGTCCAGGATGTAAATACCTGCAAAAGGGGAAACAGCATGACATTAAAGTAAGCATCAGCTATCCCTCTTTACCCTTTTAAAGAGATCTCTAAGAATAACTGAGAATTAAAAAGATAATGTATAAAGAAACACACCATAGGCTGAGGGGTCTGCTATGTGTTCCTCCATGAAGCAGCCAAAGCCTGACAGGTTAGTTGAGATTGACGGAATTCCCATGACTGTGCACTCAGCTGCAAATGACAGAGGCAGTGAGGCCCGATTAACATTTTAATATCATGCATACATGTATTCACGTGCAACTTGTCAGCATGTGTGAGTCATACCAGGTGTGTAGCCCCAAGGCTCATAGTAAGAGGGGAAGACACCAAGGTGGCAGCCTCTTACAAACTCCTCATAATCCATTGGAAGTAAAGGAGAGGTGGACGAAAGGAACTCTGGATGGAAGATTATCTAACGGATGGAGAAACCGTTCATTATCAGAGCCTGTTATAGTATATAGTATTTACCATAACAAATAGTGTGATTAGCAAGCTATTGAACTGAAAAATGAATGGATTATTAGCTGTGTTGAGTGTGTCTCCAACTGTTAAAAAAACAAACAAAAAACAAACACAAATACCTAAAGAGTTGAGGGGAAATCCTCAGGGTTGCCATTGTGATTATTTTTTTATGCACTACCAACTGACATACCTTGACACGGTCAGCAGAGCTGTTGAAAAGGCCAATGCGGCGGACACAGTTAAGGATGGGGTCACTGCTGTCCTCCAGCATGTTATGAGTGCAGATTGGAGGCTGGCACTGTCTCTGAGTCGCAAAGATGGCGCGCTTCATGATGGTGAAATCCTCTTTGTCCAGCATCTTTGACACATCTGGCAGCTGCCCACTAAATTAAACAAAGTGTTTTAGACCTCATGATGAAAGGAAACTAATATACTACTATACTAGTATATACTATACTGCTATAACTAAAACTTGATTATTTTGGACTTTATTGTGTAAGACATGTATCTGGATTTGTTAATCATTTCCAAAAACACCTAAAATATTTATGGAATACTTGTTAGCATGAATAAACTTCATCAGTTTGTTACACATTAAGTACCATTTCAACAATGTTGATAATGAGTCCCCATTTTATACAAAATCTAAGAACATTTGATGGCCTGATGGGAAACATATGGATTTTATTTGTACTCTGATTTAATTTGATGCTCTGATAAAACAGATTATTCAATATCTTACAGGTTTTCGGGAAGTGGACCGACAGTGTTCAACTTACACCAGAAGTGACTCATAGAGTTTCTTTCCAAAGCGTTCCTTCACAGTCTGAGCAGTATCCCTGTCAGAGACAAAGATAAAGAGAATGCAAGTATAATAAGATAAAAGTCAAACTGTCTGATGATGAAGAGAGATCAATATCTGTCTCAGTATGGATGGGTCAGTGTAGCACTGTCTGCCTGTCTGAATCACAATCTAAACATGCTTCATCTCGATGCTTCGCCTTGTTTAACATAAGAAGAAACCTCACCAGAGCTGCTTCCTGACTGCTTGGCCCTTTAAGGTTTCCACATTAAAGTTGTTTGTCCGAGCTGGCATGATGAAGAATGCAATGACGGTCACATCACTGTGGTTGACCTGCGACAGGTAGACCACACAGAAATATTGAGTTAAGTTTGGTATTCACCTTTCTCCTCCCTCCCTCCCACACACAAACACATAAATGCTTCTACTACGTCTGTTGACACGATAACACCAACACACACTTACTCTCAGCAGATAGTTGAGTCTTGCTAAAGCCTCCAGGAAGATATCAGCTCCTTTGTTGGAGAACTCATACCTTCCAGCTATGAAGAGGAACAAACACTTGTCCAGGTTGAAGTCAAGGTGCCTGATGAATACAATCCAAAATCAGTGTAGCACTTACACTTACAATTTACTTATGCCTATTTTGGTTCTTTAAGATTTTGACAGGACATTAGGAAGAAGTCGTTTCCTGGTAAATTCAACAGAATATACATATAACATAAGATTGACTTTATTATTTACTCTATTTCACCAATGTTCGACATCTATCCTCCCTCAACATGCTGCTACAGTCTAGACAGTGTTGTGATACTGTGAAGTGTGTTGCAGGGTCGCTCACCCATAGAAGTGTCCCCTGATGAACTCCTGAATCCGATTCTTGCTCTGGGCATGGAGGTTTTGAAACTCGTGCATGGCTGAGAACTTCTTCACATTGAGCCCGTTGGGAGTGACAATGTCTGTGCATGATGGGAGAGATGAAGGGCGTTCAATGCAAAATATGGCAGATACTAATTCAGACCGTCAGTTAAAAAGTGGTGAGAAATACATTATATCCATGTTCAGCGAGACCAGTGATAAATAAGAAGAGAGTGAGATATCAAGGGAGCCTCTTCTCTAATGTCATACATCAATTCACCTCCACACACCTGGTTTCCTCTTGAGCAGGAACTCTGCCTCGATGGCTGTAATTTGTGACACAGTGGTGAAAACGTGAGCGCAGTGAGTAGCTGCCCGCTCCAAACAATAGCGGTGGTAGATCTGTCTGTCGCCCGCTTCCTTATCCACGTTGAACTGAACGAGACACAAAGACAACAGAAAGTATAATGAGGTTGATTTGTTCTTGAAAACATAATCCACTACATGTTTAAGAATAAAAATTACTTGTTTGATTATGGATTTATTGTGGCATTATATATACTGCACCAATCTATCCTTTCCAAAATTTGTGAATATGTAAACATACTCACACACACCTCTGAAAGCTTATTATAGAAGTCCACATTTCCAGCGCACAGGTATCGTCCCAGCAGTGTAGCGTGAGTGGTGAAGATGGTTGCGACAGGCAGCTGTCTATGTCTACACAACACCAGGCCCAGGCCAGCCAACCACTCATGGAAATGAGCCACGATGTGTGGAGGCTCCTCACTCTGAGCTGCGTACTGTGATATGGGAGAGCACAGAGTCAATGTGAACAACAAACATACACACAACACAGCTTTAATTTCATGTTTATGCACGTTTTTTCTTCAGTTGCGAGGCACTCGGCAGGAGCTGCTGACCTCTCCCAGAAGCCAGGCCGTCAGGAAGCCGAACAGCACAGCGTCGTTGGCCTCACGGTCGAACCAAGGCACGCCGATGTCACAAAGATCCCAAAGCTCGCTCTTCCAGCGGTCCAGAGACCACGCAGTGAAGCCGACATCAATCAGAACAACGTAGGGACTGCCCTCAATGAGCCAGCGCCCAAAGTAGACCTGTGTGGGGGATGAATGAATGAAATGAAAGAATGCGAGGCAGAAAAGTTACTTAATGCGACACCTCACCATGGATGAAGGCATATTTCTTACTCTTTAAAGTGACTAATTTAATTCTATTATGTGGGAAAAGTTGAATGGTTTATCATTTTACTACAAAAATAGTACAAACCATTGAAATCTTAGGAAACATATTCATTTTAAGTTAAAGAGTTGCAGCTGCAACAGCAACTCCTACTTTTTTGTTTGATGCAAAAATGACATTGCATTCATTCAAAGTTACATACGTTTGTTTTGTTTTGTTGATACAGAATCACAGCGAACGAATGTGGCTTAAAGCTGACTAAAGTGGAATTGACAAGTTTAACATACAGGATCTGTCTTTTAAGAAAATTAGTTGGCATTTTCAGCCCAACTAATTGTGCTCTGGTGCTGGCCTGTAGTGGAGCTTATAGGTTGTGTGATTTGAGGTAATCCAGGCAGGCTGTGTTGAAAAGGCTGCACTATCCCTTTAAAATAGATTCACTACCACTCCAAGCCTTGACCCATAATTCCACAGCACTCCCAGAGTGACACAGCACAAAGCATTAAAAGTATCACACACACACACACACACACACACACACACACACTGGCAGTCATCTATTTCTGGAGTGTGTCTGTGTGAAAGAGTAAGAGACAGAGAGACATTGATACAACCTCTAACCTTTGCAAGGAAATGTCACGGTGTTTGGAGATGTGGGCAGGGACAGAAGGCTGAGCAGAGGGCGAGTGGGTCAGATATAAAAGAGAGGCTAAGGAAGATCTCTAAATGGGTTTTAAGTGTAGTGCACATTCACCGCATGTATTCACAAATCTCTCTCCATAACTGTAACTCTCTCTCTATGTCCTTGAGTGTAACACAAATTTAACTCAGAAGAGGTGTGTGTTTACTGTGTTCGTGTGGTAGTACCTTACACCCACTGGAGTTCATCTTGTCAATGGTTCTCTTCAGCACGGGGTTGGTGGGCTCGATCAGCTCCACCTGAGTGCGCACGTTGCTTTCCACATAGGGACCCACCAGGAAATAGTTCTCCCCCCATTCCTCTGAGGTCAGACGGGCTTTGGTCTGGATGACGGTGTAGATGCCTCCAACTTCAAACATGCAGCAAACATGCCACACGTACGCACACAAAGTGGAGACAAAGATATAATGTTATTCAGCCTGATATATATATATGTATAGATATACATGAGATATTAAGATGATGGGTCTCTCATAAAACAGGAATAATCTGTGTAAATAAGATAACAACAAGAAACAAGAAATACTATTTTTAAATGTTTGTCTCAAAACTTTTAAGAGGAAGTGCAACACTTGCCTTTGTTAGCGACCTCCCAGGCAATTTCAAAAAGGACGGCATCTTCCAAATCAAACTCCTCATCCCACTCCTCCAGTCCTGAGAGGGACGTGACAGACAGGCTGCGAGCCAGCGGCATGCTGGGTAAATAAAGAACACACTCACGTGAGACAGGAGCACCCTACATGATCTAAGATGGTGGCTTTTGCCATTGTCACTTATTGTACTTATTTATTTCACATTTGAATATAAGACTTTAAACCAGCCCATTGTTTAATTACTTTGCAAAGAAATTCAATCAATACTTTTACAATGGGACTTTAAACCAGTTGCTTAGGACAACAGTAATTGAATGATTTTAAATTTGCTTTGTAAACCTCAAGTGTCAATGATACATTTTTTAAACAATCTAACTTTCTCTGAACAACCATTTCCTCACACACTCCCAAGAAAGAAGTGACTCACACACCCGATTTCATAACTCCTATTACATTATACTACTGTGATGTAAAGTCTTTCTCAATCTCAATTGTTTTACAGCTTGAACGATTTCTCTCTGGTGGAACTCTGATGATCAAAATGCAAATAAAGATACTTATCATACACTATTGGTCAAAAGTTTTAGAACACCCCCATTTTTCCAGTTTTTATTGAAATTTCAGCAGCGCACACTCAGCGAAAAAAATTGTTTAGGTCCAAAAAAGAAAACTGAAAAATCATGTCAATTTCATAGAAAACAGGCCATTTTCATGGATTAAGAAGTTGGTTAATTTACAGTTTTCCTGTAGCTGTGGAAGAAAACTTCCTACAGGTGATTTTCAAACTCCTTGTCTGTACAAAGGCAGTGTTGGAACAAACTGTGTTACTACAACCTCAAATTAAGACAATACTGTACTGCAGGAAGTAATACTGTATATCGCTTTCATCCTACAGCAAGATAATGACCAGAAACATTAGAAGAAAAGAACCAGACGCCCTGGGACGAACTGGACAGAAGGTGAAAGCAAAGCAACAAGTGCAACACATTTGTGGGAAAAGTGTTGGGATGAGCTTTCCAAACGTTTCATTTTCATTGTAGAAAGAGTGTCACATGTGAGTTTGGCTGCTGGATGAGTCTTTAAATATTTATTATTTATGTATAATTAAATCTATAATTTCAGAGTACACTGAGACATTACACTATATTTCAGTAACAACTGGAGAGATGGAGGTGTTCCAAAAACTTTTGATCGGTAGTGTATATGATTTTCATTTCTCTAGTAACTTAATAACTTAACCTTTAGATGGTCTCATGTGAGACCCTGGTCAAACAAACAACACAGAAGTCATACAGAGCCACACTGAGTAACAGGGATCCAACATACATGTGTGCATGTGTCATGTATTTGCTCAATCTGAGATGGTCAAAGGGCTTCCTCTGGCTACATAACATGCACATGTACAGCCATGCATATCTCATACTATATACAATCTGCTCTGTGAGAACAACACATTCATCCTGCACTAGACCTCCACTGTAAGGAGCAAGACTCAAGTTTCTAAGTTTAATTATCTGTCTTCCCATCAGTAACGGAGACATTTAAAGAGAGGACTACATTCCTCCTGGCTGAGTGTAAAAGGGAAGCTTCAACTGTTTTCAGTTCCTGCTTGCCAATATGGTGCAACCTCCTGAACAAATGGGTGAGTAGCGTGAGAAAAGATGCAGAGCTGAAGGAAGGTACAGACAAGTGCACATGTCAGGTATAAACTTGATCCAGCTGTTTACGTTGCGCCACTTGTTGATATGCACAAATATGTCGCAATACCTTGAAGTTCAGGTGTATAAAAAACTACAAAAAAATGAACTAGTGAATGAACACTACACATTGGGAGAGGGGAAATGCTCTTCCACCTGTAGAACAATCCTGTCCACAACTTTGTTCACTGCTCCCCAAAAATTTAATCTGTGTATATTCTACTGGTGAGACAATCTCAAATTCATAAGGCATACAGACGGCATACCTCTCAAATAAAATTTCCTCCATTTGCGTGCAGTACCACAGAATTTCAAATCAGATTAATCCAAGTTACACACTTAGACACACCCTACTGTGTCTGATGTTTTTCCAGAAAATAATTAGCCTACCTCACAAGTAAATCCTTGAAATTACATCTACTCCTTCTCCTTCATTGAAAAATATGTGTCATTTCCAAAGATGGACTGCTGGATACAAGAGGTCTCCTTCTTCACTGAAACATCTACTCTCAGTGGATGTGCTCTAGAGGTTTCAAGTTTCCACATCACACTTGAACCATGCCTGGCTTCCATACTAGTCGTGATATCTCAAAATCCTGAATCCTCATACATCTTAAACTCAACACAGAGAAACTTCCCCCTCCAGGAAATAAATGTGAAAAAAGTCCAGTGAAGCTCCAACATCCAACAGAAGTGACTCAATCATTTCTACACATACTTAGTGAGTAAATACCACAGTGCCTAAATGGGACTATTTCTTCGGGGACCCCCTGGGCTCTGTGTGGGTGCCCTCACATGGCTTTGGACACCACTTTATGGAAGCACTATAATGTTCTACTAACACTCACATGGACATGCAATCACAATAATTACCATCAGGCCCATGTCCACTATTATGAATATTTACATTGTGCAGTCTAGTGGGCCTCAGGTCTTGAGGAACACCAGAAATCGTCCCAAATCAAGCTATGGAGGACGCACTGCTCGTTCACTTCGGGCAGTGGCTGCTCGTCCAAAGACCACAGGCAATAACAGTATCAAAAACTCAACAGTAGAGCTGCCGGCTGCATATGAATGCTGTTACATGCATATACTGTGTTTTCTCTTGAGTTGTGGGGCGAACGTGACATCAGGCACCTACTGCAACACAGCTGCGGAAACGCGTAAAGGACACAGCGTCCTGATGCGCGTCCGCAACCACTGATGAAGTATTCAACTATTATCATTGTAGAACATTAAACACATAAACACAGATGTCGACTTACCCTTCGGTTTGTCCCAACTTTACGAAGATGAGCTATAAGCAGCTGTCGTAGTCAGTCCATGGAAAGGATAACAGCGGAGAGTGGGGGAAAGGGGGCGGCGGCTTTAGTCAAATGCCAGCGACTCACATTGGTTTGGTGCGTTTGCTGTCATGTTGAGGGACGGGACGTCCACGGCCTGCGATTCAGGAAGAAGGTGGGGTTGGTGAATGCGGGTCGCTGCTGTCACATTATGCATGAGCCTCACTCTCATTGGCCTCAGTCTCCTCTTTGTCTCCACCTCTGCACACAACGTGACGGGAACTGGGTGTTTTCCTCAGCTGAGAGACGCTATTGGCTGGGCAGAAGTTAAAGGGCGCTACAGTGGTTGGTGAATTAGCATTTCATCCATTCAAAAGAGGGGAGTCATTGGCACCTTTTTCTTTTTTTTCTGTTAGCAGGGAGAAGTGCAAGAGAGTTATTTATAATGTCTCCTAAGGGTCATGTAGAACATAGTTTGGAGAAAACAACATGACCGGTGACATTAAGACACCCAACCCCTCCACATATCTCTGTCATCTATCCTATAGTAACCTTATAGTTATTTTCTAACTCCACCACCATCCACCCTTGAGAGCCCTGACCACATTGGCCAGGGACTATGTTGGTAAAGCTGCTGAAAATAAGTGAGTGGCTCTGCGGTCACAGTATTGGTATATCAGACCGCTGATTCCAGGACAAATCTTCCCTGCTGAAGTGTCTCTGAGAATGGTACTATCCTCCTGCCAAAATTGTTGGATGTGGCAGGACATGACCTCTGACCTCACTGTGTTTGTGTCTCTGGAGGGGGTGACAGAAGGCCCCACCAACTGTCATAGATAAGTACAGTGCATAGCACAGTGATGACTGCACTGATTTATATGAAAAGATCAGATTATCATCAGTGACATCTAGGAATCAGCATACCTGTGTTTTCATGTCTAAGGCATTTCTATGTCTGAGTTCCTGGGATATTTTACAAATTTGAGTTTAAAGAAAATAAACATGACACCAGATCACAAGATATGTTCATCTTACAAACTCTGAGCTTGGCATGACCGGCTTTCTTTATCTGCTGATTATTTTCTTAATTAATCGATTAATTTTTTGGTCAATAAAACATCCAACGCAGTGAAAAATTCCCTTGAGCCCAAAGTCATGTTATCAAATGTCTTTTAATCCAACCAAAAACCAAAATCAAATTATTTTCATTTACTATAATGTGAAGCAAGGAAAAGTAACTGTCACACTTGGGCACCTAGGACCACCATTTTCAACATGTTTGCTTGAAAAAGGAACTAATTGATATATTGATTATCAAAAAAGTTGGTAGTCATTATCTATTGATGAATTTATATATTAACTGACCAATCAGTTAGTTAGACACACACTCTGAAGTACTGATATCTTTAATAGTTATTGATTTCATTAGTGTGTCCCTGTGTATGATGATAATATTGTGTGACCTCCAGTTCAAACTGAGTTAATCATAAACCTAAAGATTGCCATTTGAAGTAGTTTGTAGTCATATCTGTGAAACATGAAACACAGTTGCCTTCCCCATACTTACTGCATTATTATTACAATCCAAAACCTGATATCAGGTAATGATGTCAGATTATCAAATAAAAATTAAGAGGCACGAAAATATTCTAGTCATGAGGAAATATAATTACAACTGTTTTTCACACATTTACAGCACTTTCTTTCTATCTATCTATCTATCTATCTATCTATCTATCTATCTATCTATCTATCTATCTATCTATCTATCTATCTATCTATCTATCTATCTATCTATCTATCTATCTATCTATCTATCTATCTATCTCTCAGTGTTAAACTGTTTATCTCATTGTTTGTAGGATGGTTGCTGTGTGTATAATTTCATGACTTAAATTAAATTAAAATAGAAAAAGCTTCAGTTTTAGAAAATAAAATTTAAAGATTTGTTTGTGTATTTGTGGAGCTGTTTTCCCTCCCTCTCTGCTGCATACATTCTGACGTAATTTTGCCGCGAACACACGGTCTTTTTAACGTAGTAGGTATGGCCTGGCCGCGTTCAACTTCCTCCTTATTTACAACCGAGTTTCCGCCTTGCGTCTGTCGTCATTGTCCATTGCTTTTATTTTGTACCCAGTAACGAAACGGAAATTTTCCGCGCTTTCGCCGGTGAAAGTTCACAAATTAAAGGAGAGTGGCGGGAGCTTTTGTCAACTGGGGTCTGGTGACAAGAGGTAACTTTGATAGCCATTATACCTTCGTTAGAAACGCACCAGCCGCTGACAGTTTCGTGGGCAGATTTCACAGAGTGGTCGGTACTACAGTTCGTTAAGATCAGTCTTGGCGCGAGACTGTTGTGTGTTTACACTCGCGCATGCTAGCTTGTTGCTGTAGCCTGTTACAAAAGAAAGCAGCTGCCCTAGTTTGAACAAGAAATAACTCGACATACATTTTTACCGCTGGAACACTGAGGTTAACACATGCTACGTCTTACAGAGAAATGTTGAATTTACGCCATTCATACGCGGATAAGTTGTCAACGTTAGCCGTGAGTGCACTTAACTGAAAATAGCACCGAGAACCTCAGGAGGAAGAGGACACAACGTAGCTAACTACAGCACTTAGTTGAGATGCTGTAACCTTAAAGAGTTTTGTGTTAAGAGTGGGACGGCAAAAGCCATACTAGTTACATGCCTTATGGACTACATTATGCGCAGAATGGAGGAACATCTCTCATTTGACTGGGGCCATTTCTTACCAACCACATGACTTTTTCTACATCTTTCCTACGATGATTCAATGTATCAAATTTGTCTTTATCGTTCAAAAAAGTATCATTATCGCTGTGTCGTCGTTTACCTTACTTACACTACTCTTTTTTTCCTTTGTTATTACGTTACTTCACCCCCTTTCTAAGTAAACAGAGACTGTCTGTCAAAAATATAAACTTTCTTTGCAGGTGGTAACAAGCGTTTAATGTAGCACAATCGGAACTTGTTTTAATAGCTCTGCATTATTCTGAATATGTTATCATTAAGGGTTTATTGTTATGCTGTCATCAGTGCCTGCTTAACTCAGTTAAGCAACTTCTTTCAAAAATATCCTCTCTAATAATCTTCCCTAACATGTCTTCTGTTTACAAGGTTCGTTGTAGCCATGGATTATAAAAGACGCAATGGTGCCCCTCTTATGGGTGGTGCATCTCAGGCTAAACGTGGTAAAACAGCAAGTGAATGGGAGGACAGTCCATCGCAGTTTGAAGAGGAGTTGTCCATGTTTGATGAAGCAGATATGGAGGGGGAGGAGACGGAGGGACAGGCGGGACATGATGTTATTCCCGTAGGTGAGTGTTGCACAGAGAAGTACACAGTCATAGGTGTGTAGCTTTGCATTGTGAATAATGTAACTGTGCTAATAATAAATGATGACTTTGGAACTAGTTAATCATCCCAGGAAAGTACTCTTATTGTGTTGGTTCAACTTCTGATAATTCTTAGTTCTTAGATGTATCCATTGGCACAATAAATAATTAATTTTGGTCCTATTTCTGTCTTACCTCCTTGTTCTGTCAGGTGACCTCTTCTCAACAAACATTAACCCTCGCTGGCAGCGGCCTCATGCTCCTACAGTGGACCCATCATCTGATACTTTGGTGTTTCAGCAGATTGACCTTGACTATTATTTAGGTAATTATCACAGATGACTTGTGTTGAAGCCAGAACCAAGATGACATAGACTTAATTCTGTGATATATCTGTAGTTAGCAGTATTAAATGATGGTAATCATAGTATATAGAGCTGTTCGGGATTCATATAGGTTTTTTTTCTTTACAAATATTCCACACATATTTGATTTGTTGCTTTGATCTAAATAAGAGTGTAGATCATATCCACCTACTCTGATGTTCCACTGTTGTATGTGAGTAGAAATGGTATCAAAGTCAGTTTCCATTTATGTGCTATGCAGGGCCTGCAGTGGCTGGCATGCCTGGCCAGTTACAGGGAAAAGTCCCGATCATTCGGATGTTTGGAGTGACAGACAGCGGCAACAGCGTTTGTTGCCACATTCATGGTTTTGCACCTTATTTCTATGTTCCAGCACCAAGTGGTGAGTAGTAGTTGTGCTGTGTCACTGTCAGTAAATATTTAATAATTGTCTCAGTTCAACCCATTTCTTATGTAATTAATTCTTATTAATCCTGAAAATTTTCCCTCTTTCTACTTCCTTCGAAAAGGGTTCACATCTGCTTCCCTGGGTGATTTTAAAAGAGAGTTGAACTCTGTTGTTCTGAAGGACATGCGCTCCAATAAGGACAACATCTCCATCACAGTGTTGGCTGTGGACATCACCCGCAAAGAGAGTGAGTACAAATGATGTTTAAATACTTATGTGAATTTGTTGTTAACTTGGCAGAAGTGTGTACAGGAATTCTCAAACACTCATAAATACGGATCTTTGATCAAACTAATGCAAAGTGATCTAATCTGAGCTTCTTTTTTCTTTTCTTACAGACATGTATGGTTACCATGGGAAACGCATTATAGATTTCTTGAGGATAACCATGGCGATGCCTCGTCTCATTGCCCCTGCAAAGAGACTGCTGGAGCAGGGCTTTAAGTTTGGACCTTTCCCCATCCAGAGTTACCAGTCGTACGAGGCCAATATAGATTTTGAAATCAGGTGTGTTTGTGCGCGCTATACATATTGTACTTAACACACAATGTCTGTGGTTTATTTAAAATATCCAAGGAAAATAAAAACATGGACATGTATCCTAAAAAATATTTACTGTATATATTTCAGTCACAGTATAAGAAATATGTACCTCAATTTATTTATCAAGATTTTTTATTACGTTATGGTGTTGGCACAGATTGTGGTGTTCTTACATTTGTCAGGGTAAACAGGGTATTTGCTGTTGTTGATCCTCAATTTTGTAACCATATTCTTATGTTTTCTTTATTATATATCTGCTTACATTTATATGCAGGGACACCATTGATATCTCGCTACCTCTAGTCTTGAACATGTGATCAGGGAAGCCTACCTGTTGTAACTTACCTAATAATTTCTTATAAATGTTTATCTCACAAAACGACTGATAAGTACATATGATACTGTATCTTTCAGCTACATGAACCTCTCTTTGTTGTCAGGTTTATGGTGGACAGTGATGTGGTGGGATGCTGCTGGATTGAACTTCCCAAAGGCAAGTACAGGATACGTGACGAGAAGAGCATGGGGGGCACGGATTCTCAGTACCCGGCAAGGTAGGTCTGCTTTATGTCTTAGCCTCATGACACAATCTGTCTTTTGTTTATGCTGCTCAACTGGCATGTAGACTTGGGGGATATCCAAAATTGAATATCTCCATACAGCCCAGCAAAAATATCCCGATATACAATATTTTTCTTGTATAGATTTTCGATATTATGAAAAATATTGCATATGGCAAGAAATATTGCAATGTTTGATATTATCGAATGTCAGCCCAAGCCCACTGTCATACTACATGGGTCAGTGGTTCACTTCCTTTTAAGTGCCATCGTAGAATTTTTGTATTGTCCAGCTTTTATCAACAGTGTTTTTTCTCCCCCTATTTTTGGCTGTCAGGAGTCCTTGTGTCAGTATGAGGTGGATGTGGGATGGACAGATTTGATAAGTCACCCAGCAGAGGGAGACTGGCAGAGGATCGCACCACTCAGGGTCCTGAGCTTTGATATTGAATGTGCAGGAAGAAAAGGTGGGGTTCTTTATTTATCTCTGGGATTCTCATTATACAGCATTCAATCTATTCATAGTTGATGGAAAAGCAAATGCAGAGTTTGATGTGCTTGTTAACTCTTTTCTTTCCAGGAATCTTCCCAGAGGCAGATAAAGATCCTGTGATTCAGATTGCATCTATGGTCCAGCGACAGGGTGAGACAGAGCCCTTCATTCGCACAGTGTTCACCCTCCAGTCCTGTGCGAGCATTGTGGGCTCTCAGATATTGTGTTTCACACAAGAGATACAGCTGCTGCAGGTAAATATGCTGGCTTCAGGAAGGCACTGCAAAACAAATAAATTTTCATGTTTTCTTTGCTCCCACTTGTGGTTTTGTTGTTCATCTCCCATGTTGTTCTGTCTGTTAACGAACAGAGCTGGGCGGAGTTTTTGAGGACAGTGGACCCAGACATCATCACAGGATACAACATTCAAAACTTTGACTTTCCTTACTTGCTCAACAGAGCTGCTGCTTTAAAGGTTAGATGAAGCCACATTCATTTACTTTAGTTTGATCCAATAACAAAGCCTAAAATGTTCTTGGCAGATTAAGCATCATTGAGTGTCACTTAACTATCTCTATAAAGTGTGTTTGTAGTAGATATACTTCAGATCTCCCTAAGATCTAAACATCTCTGCTCCCCCCTCCTGTTCAATAAAACATGATATTTGTATTTAGGTGAACCTGTTTCCCTACTTGGGCCGAGTACGAGGAATCAAGTCAGTCTTGCGCGACCTAAACTTCCAGAGCAAGCAGATGGGCCGCAGAGAGAACAAGACCGTTAACATGGAGGGCCGGGTTCAGTTTGATCTGCTACAGGTCAGCACTTACTATTGTAAATTATGATTTAAACAATAGTGATGTTACCATACTGGTAATATGTGGTGCACAGATCAGTTGTTTTCAGGAAAAGACAGACTGAGCATAAACTGGTTGGTGTGTCTGTCTAATCAGGTGCTCCTCCGGGACTATAAACTGCGCTCATACACACTCAACGCTGTGAGTTTCCACTTCCTGCAAGAACAGAAAGAAGATGTACAGCACTCCATCATCACTGATCTGCAGGTAACCTTGTTGCACCTGGAAAATAGCTGGTTGTCTTTCAGCTGCGCAGATTCGACTGCCCTCATTAATAAATATTTAAATATTTGGGTAATTTTTCGATAATGAAGTAAAAATAAAGATGTAAGCTTCTTGGAAAAAAACATGTGGCTTTTGTCACTCATCTGTTGTTCTCCGGTTGTCCTCCATCTCAGAATGGAAACGAACAGACTCGTAGACGTTTGGCTGTCTACTGCCTGAAAGACGCCTATCTCCCACTGCGCCTGCTGCAGAAGCTGATGTGTGTGATTAACTACATGGAGATGGCAAGAGTGACAGGTGTGCCTCTCACGTACCTGCTGTCAAGAGGACAGCAAATCAAAGTCGTGTCTCAGCTGCTGCGACAGGTAACAAAGGCAAACACATGGGATGCACAAGTCACTGGATGCATGTAGATTTAAAGATGATAACTCTTAAGTATCTGTGTATCTGTACACGTTTAGGCCATGAAACAGGACTTGGTCATGCCTGTTGTTAAGACAGAAGGAGGAGAAGACTACACTGGCGCCACTGTCATTGAGCCAGAGAAAGGGTATGTAGGTCTGGTGTTTGGTCATGTGAATGTTTGACTCCACTCTTGGACTTTTTGCCTTTGTAGGTGCAAGCTTGTCATGTTTCTTCCATCACCACCTTCTTCTCTGCATAGGTATTACAGTGTCCCTATTGCCACCCTGGATTTCTCCTCCTTGTATCCGTCCATCATGATGGCTCACAATCTGTGCTACACCACCCTGCTGCAGAGGGGCTCTGTGGAGAAACTAGGGTGAGGCAAAGATGTTAAGCCAGCCTACAGACTTTTGTACCTGACACACAATATGGTGCAACTAGTTTAATTCATTGTTTTTTCATGGATTCATTGTGTCTTAATGGCCAAGTAAAAACACGAAACAGTTCAAATGCAATTGTCTAGTATTAACAATCCAAACTAATAATTAAAGTGGTTGTGTGTCTATAGCTTGTCACCTGAGGACTTCATCAAGACTCCGACTGGTGATCAGTTTGTGAAGAGCTCGGTGAGGAAAGGACTTCTACCTGAGATCCTGGAGAACCTGCTGTCTGCTAGAAAGAGGTTCGAATTCTTTCAAATAAATGACAACAACAAAAGGCTTATTAACTTTTTAATCCTGTGATTCACAATTAGTGTTGAATGGTTCCTCCTTCTATAATCAACGTTCAGATTTATTCTTTAAAAATACAAAAATGGGTTTACCAAAAAAAGCCGACCCTTTAGATAATATATAGAGCAGATAAACATGTTGTTGGTGTGCCCATAAATCAGCCAGATGTGACTTCCTTCTCACCTTGTCCCTCTGTCTCTCCACAGGGCCAAAACAGAGCTGAAGAAGGAAACTGACCCTTTCAAGAAGCAGGTGCTGGATGGCCGACAGCTGGCCCTCAAAATCAGTGCAAACTCTGTCTATGGCTTCACGGGGGCTCAGGTGGGCAAGCTGCCCTGCCTAGAGATCTCCCAGGTGAGCACCTGACTCTGTAGACAGCCTTAGAATAATTGATGTTCAGACCTGATACTGGTGACTGCACCTTATGTTTACATGTTTATATACTGTCATTAGTGTGAATAATCTTCAGCTAAAGAGCACCGTGGTTGTCTTTGAACATTGGTTGGCAAAAGAAGCAAAACTTTCCAATTCTGGCCCCACACAACTGTTTGTCATTCTTGCTAAATGCAGTCATCCCCATTTGACTTATTGTCACTCTTCCCACTGTTCCACTCAGATGTGAAATCGGAGCACAAGCTGTAAACAGCAAAGATGTAGAAGGAAGATTAGTGTTGAAATAGAAACCACAGAGCAGGTGGTGGCAGAAATGTAAACAATTAAACACAAAGACCTACTGCAAGTGCAGAAAAATAGCTGCAACAGACTGCTTCTTGCTGCTTTGTGAAATGTTGACATAGTTAATTAAACAACAATCTCACAGAGAGTTGAGACAACTCCATGATCAGTTTTGCCCAGTAGCAAATGTTTTTCTCAGTCATTGAAACTCATGACCTGTAACATGCCTGAAGGTTTTGCTCTGTGGCCAATGAAAGCTTTTTCCAACACCACAGGTAATTTAGTTATGTAAACTATGTAAACTTAAATCTTTTCTTGTCTCATTCAGAGCGTCACAGGTTTTGGAAGACAGATGATCGAGCAAACCAAACAGCTGGTGGAGTCAAAATACATTATTTCCAATGGTTACCAAGGTGATGCCAAGGTGAGGAATACATGAGGCTGCCATCCACTTATACTGAACCAAACTCAGCTCATTTGGTTCCTTTTTTTCTGCTTAACATATCACATATCAGCTAACATCAGATTTGTTCCTCACTGTCATGTAAACACTGACTTGTCTATGGTTTTCCTTTTTAATTTTATTTTTATCTGTTAAGGTAATTTATGGGGACACAGACTCTGTAATGGTTAAGCTTGGAGTTGCAACAGTAAGGGAGGCGATGGATATCGGGAGGGAGGCAGCGGAGTGGGTGTCGTCCCATTTCACTCCGCCCATCAAACTGGAGTTTGAGAAGGTACAATTTCAGTCCAATCCATTTATCAACACACTTGTCCCTGTGGAATTTGTAATTGAGGCCTATAATTCATGTGTTCAAGCCCAATTTAACATTTGAATGTATCAGTTTGGTCTCTAGATAGACATTTGATACCATTTACCAAGCAATTAACTGATTAATTGAGAACATATCAGATCACTCAGATTAATCTATGTAGAGAAAATCACTCTATTCCGAATGTACCAAAGGTATTTGTTATAATAAGATGTTAATACAGTTGAAGAAAAGTCTCTTTTGCGCACTTACATCTCTTGTCCCTGCGTCTTATTTCCAAAGCTATGTTTACATTTAAGTCCTTATCATGATGGAAAATAAAGTATGAAGCTTTGCTCAGTTGTGGCGTTTAGTACAACGTAGAATTTGACATTTCTGATGTTATATCTCCTACATATTTCTCTCACTTCAAAAAGTTCAATGTCCAGTCAAAAAATGTACATGAAATATAACTATCCCTCTCTCTGTCAGATGCAATCTCTGTATTAAAGAACACTGCAGCCACATGAAGATATATTTGCACTTGGATGTACTTGGATGTATTTTTCACAGGCTTTAAAAGCCTGTGGAAAATATTTTGGTCTTCTCAAGAGAATATCTGTAGATCTTGAAACGGGGGACCTCAGGGTTCACAGGAGAAATAGATCAATGAGAGTTTATTTTTGTCACTTGCACAGGTGTATTACCCATACCTGCTGATTAACAAGAAGCGCTACGCAGGCCTGTATTTCTCCTCCAGTGCAGACACACATGAGAAGATGGACTGTAAAGGCATTGAGACTGTCCGCAGAGACAACTGCCCTCTGGTGGCTAACCTCATCAACACCTGTCTGCAGAGAATCCTCATAGACAGGTACACATGCCCATTCTTTTTAGAGGTACTCTGTGATATCGTCTTTTCATAATTAAATTTTTAATTCCATTTTGACATACTGAATATAACTCAATAGAATTGCAATAGAAAATAGCTAAACCCAATCATTCAGCCCACTTTCTCTTTTATTGCTTGCTTGAACCTAATCCAGAGCTGTTGATACTGTGCATAACTAACTCAACTGATGTGATGTGTTGTCAGGGACCCGCAGGGTGCAGTGGCTCATGCCAAAGAAGTGATCTCAGACCTTCTGTGCAACCGCATCGACATCAGCCAGCTGGTCATCACCAAGGAGCTAACGCGCACCGCCCAGGAGTACGCTGGCAAACAGGCACACGTGGAGCTTGCAGAGAGGTCTGACACCAGACACTGAGTCACTTAATTTCAAATAACACTAAAAGGGAAAATATTCTGTGTGATATGGGTGAACTGGTTCATTAATATTGATGTTTTACAGGATGAGGAAAAGAGATGCTGGCAGTGCCCCCAACCTGGGAGACCGAGTTCCATATGTCATCATCAAGGCTGCAAAGGGAGCAGCAGCGTACATGAAGTCAGAGGTCTGTAGTGTTGTCTTTGATAGATTTTTAATATGCGCGTTTGTTTCCTTTCCTTATTGGGAATATTAAATCCTGGCAATAACCCTGATTCTTCCACATGTTGCTTCAGGACCCAATCTATGTGCTGGAAAACACCATTCCCATCGACACCCAATACTACCTGGAACAGCAGCTGTCCAAGCCCCTGCTGAGAATATTTGAGCCCATCCTGGGAGAGAGCAAGGCAGAAAGCGTCCTGCTCAGTGAGTCCAAACACACGCACATCATGGTCATTAGCTTTTGAGCATTTGACATTAGTCTTGACATTTTAAAGCATAAATTACTGATTGTGAAATCTATAGACTATTCATCAAAATCAGCATCTGTAGGGATCCCAGGACTCAAATGTAACATTTTTAACATTATAACAACTAAAATGTTAAAGCTGCACAGTTTATCCAATCAATGCAGAAAACACCGTCTTACTAGAGGTACTCTTACTCAAGTTTTTTGGATGTTAATTTTTTTGATTTTTGTGGTGTGTTTCAGAGGGTGACCACACACGCTGTAAGACTGTGTTGACCTCGAAGGTCGGGGGCCTCATGGCATTTGCCCAGAAGAGGAGCACCTGTATCGGCTGCAAAGCTGTGCTCAAGACAGACTGTATGTGTGCTCAGTATTTTAAGATTTCTTTTTCTTCTTTGATATTCCCTTCATGAATTTAGGTGATACTTTCAATGTAACAGGATGTTTTGCTTTTGGATAAACAGTAGTTCTTCATTTCTTGGCATAGGACCAGTCCATCTTTATTTTTTAATGTCCAGTAGTACACTTTGGGTTGGAGTTTTATACAATATGTGCAACATCTAATGTCTGTCATTGCAGCGGCTGTGTGTGATTTCTGTAAGAAGAAGGAGTCTGAACTGTACCAAAAGGAGGTAGGCAAGATGCTAAATGACTTCATACTTGAATGTTTTGGTTTTCTTCACTAACAGTCCTAGCTCTGAATGTGCTTGAAGAAAAAGCTTGAATGTCTTATTTTCAGGCAGTGGCTGAGTGTTTATCATCATATTGCCCTCTGGTCGCTCTTCAGAGCTCAGTGAATTCCTTAAAAGGAATATGATATAAAATTTATTTTGGTACATTGAGCTAAACAGTGCAGAGTCTAACTGGATAATTGTTTACTTTCAGGCTGCTACAGACCAGTGTGCTGGTTAAAATGTGATTCTGTTTTTCCATGTTGACTGTTCCAGTAAAGCACAAACCATTAATACAAGTTTAGAATTTGTTACCAGAAGAATTAAGGGGGTAATATTTCAAAAACAAATGTCTAATGTGTTGCTAACATTTAGGTTTAAATTACAGATCTTTCACTTGAACACACTGGAGGAACGTTTCTCTCGTCTGTGGACTCAGTGTCAGCGTTGTCAAGGCTCCCTCCATGAGGATGTGCTCTGTACCAGGTACATAAACAGTACACAAGCACATATTTAACTGTTTGTTTATTGTGGAATAATGGCTGAGCACACACTGGCAGTCCTTTATGTCCACTAACACTGTCCCTCCTCGCTCCTCTGCAGCCGGGATTGTCCCATCTTCTACATGAGGAAGAAGGTTCAGAAAGATCTGGATGACCAGAGTAAGCTGGTGTCTCGTTTCGGATGGTGAGAAAGGGGCACACGACACACTCTCATTCCTCCTGTGCCTCATTTCAGATAACTTTGGACTCTCATTGTTTTTCTACGTCTTTTAGTGCTGTGAAAATGCATATATATCGCACTATTTCTAATATGAATAAAGTGACATTAAGTAGTATCTTTTTGTAAAATAAAATCAAAAAGCAATCTATTTGTTTTGGGCTTTCAGATATGATCATTACTTATTTAACGATGATAACAAAAATCTTATTTGAAGTGGTTAAAATTACAAACAGGATACTGAACCACACTGCCGTCAAACATGGCAGACGGTAAATGTACGTGACGTGTCCTGTGTGGGAAGAAGTTGTTCAGTGTATGAACCTGCCTGTTCAGATGTACATTCCCCAATCTTAATTTGACATCAAAGTAAAAGTGTGGAGTTTTACAGAAATGAAAAGAGGAACTTGATTGGCTTCCTCTTCATCGTTATTGTCTGACCTCATAAACCACATCCCTTCCCCTTCACTGATTTGGTACAAAAGCCCTGATCTTCTTTAAGGTTTTATGGAGAACACTGGGTGTAGTATTTGCTCTTTCTGCTTGAAACATGTAAAAAGTAGAGGTCTGTATATGGAAGGTTTACAAATCAGATCTGGTGTAAACTCACCGCATTCTCTACTTGGTTTGTGTGTTTGACAAAAGTAACCAGTAAACACATTGGATAAACAAAACGGACCAGATATAAAAGCTACAGACATTTACTTGTTCATTATACCAGAGTGCATTACAGATTTCATATAACTGTCAGTGGCTTCTTCAGATCAAATCAGTTACTCCATATTTTCACAATGGAATTACATTGAGTCCAAATGATAACAGCCTGCTGGTTTTATACCAATGAACCAAAGAAAATTAGGAATCCGTCATGGATGGATTCACTTCTGTTAGCAGAATACAACTCAGTTGAGGTTAGCTCACTGAACTTTGATATCATTTTAGTAACTATGTGGACAGCAGTTAGTTAATGCAGATGCTGGGTTTTTTTTTTTTAATAGGGAAAACTGTTTGTAATGATACAAAAATAGAAATTCAACCATCCATTACATTTACTAGTGATGGGTAGTTATCAAAGAAGACAAACACTGCTATAAAAAAACGGTTGCGCTACTGAATATGCTTATGATCAGATACCGTGACTGTTGCTGTGAGACTAAGTTAAACACTGCTTTCAGTGGTTTCATGTATTACCACATGAATATTTGCACACACTACATTCTCTGGTAGAGTGTGGTGTAGCATCATCTGTGTTTTGACACAGTGACTTACAATTTGAACCACCAACAACACTTGGACTGACATAATAATTGCTTTAAAAAGTGGACTTTGGAATACAGCGTGACTGTGTGGAGCAAACAGCAGGGCCGACACTTCAAATGATAAGTTAATGGTGTAAAATATGGAAACAGGCATCAGATTTCAACCAATCATTTGACACAGCGCTCAGTCTGTTATTCCTCAGTTCCTGATAAAACACCATATTCCTGAGTAAACCTTTGAAATGGCGCTACCACTAATTCAAATTTCTACAAAAATAAACACATGACAGGAAATGAATAAAGTGCACCTAGGAGTCTGGAACACAATTTTGAGGCTTTTGTTACCGTGGTGATGCTATCCTACTACAGCATTTCCTGAACATTCAATCGAAAGCACAAGGTCTGAAGTGCATGGCTCAAGTGCATTTAGGGCGTGTCCATATCCACTTCCACTATTTCAACAGCCGAAAAAACAGTCGCTGTGCCAGTCGCATGATTCAAAAGGCTTGTACTTAAACTAAATCAGAATCTACCATTCCCTTTAAAAGCCAGGTGTGCTTGCACCTTGACACATTGCTATTATAATGGCGCAGTTTTTCACACAGAATTGAAGTCCATTTGTGGTGACTGACCAGTGAGCCCATTCCCAGCACATGCTCCCAGCACACTTGGGAAAGGAAGGGCTAAGCTAATCAATGCATTGTGCACGGCGCTACAAAGAAGCAATGGCACAAATCGCAAAGTTAGACATCTTTTATGTTATATTATAAGAAGTGTAAATACATTTTTGGTCCATTATGAACCTGTGGTGGGACAAATTAGGTCTAGGTGATGAATGGGAAACACTGGTGGATTTACCAGGTAGTAAGACAGAACGCTTCTCTGCAGAGCCTTATTTATGTCCAAGAGGCATCCATAACACATGGCAAAATATGCCACAAGGCATGCTCCGTCCTTCTGAGGCTGTATTGTGTTCCACCTGACATAGCCAAACATCTGAAGTGAACAGTTTGTGTGTAACAGGCAGCTGCTGTGTGTTGTACACTTGCCTATCTAGGCACATATGATGCGCCCTTAAAATAACAGTAAAATACTTCACTGACTTCAGACCAGTTTTT
Source organism: Seriola aureovittata (assembly GCF_021018895.1). Lineage (NCBI taxonomy): Eukaryota > Metazoa > Chordata > Actinopteri > Carangiformes > Carangidae > Seriola > Seriola aureovittata. The sequence continues at coordinate 17,075,581 of NC_079380.1, read as the reverse complement.
TGTTGGTCAATTGCGCTTTACGCTACCTTAAGAAAGCAATGCGCCAACGATGCGCCTGACCGCATCAAATGCGCATGGACGCTGAGATGAGCGTAAGTGTATTTGCTATTTAAACAATGCGGGCACTGGACGGGAAAATGACAACTGCCTCAGTCTGAAACTTGTGAAGACACTTGCGGTTCGCCCTGCGCCAGGTCTAAGATAGGGAGGGAAAAAAACCCAACTATCTATTGTTTCAAGGACCAGAGGACATGCCAACCTATGAAAAAAAACAGAAGGGGAAGAAGAAAAACATCTGACTGGAGGCAAAACAGGAAAACAGTATCAAAGTCACTTGGATACTGTTTTCTCATGAAGTGTACATTGAACAGCTCGTTACTGTGAGCCTTTGACCCCTAAGTTAAGAGGTGCTGAAAACACTGGCCGGACTATTAATTACTAAGATTAGAAAAAGTTATCTGTACGGACAACTTCTCATGGATTCTTGGAAAAAAAAAAGATCTTTCTACCACAGACTCAAATTAATTTCTTCCTTAACCAAAAAAAAACCAAAACATCCAACTTAAACTGTAGTTTCTAGATGTTTGGTCATAAAAACAATAAACCAACTGAATTCACAGCGTTAAGTGAACACTGCACATTGAATGAATAAATGGCAAATCTTCTAGCAACATACTGTTAGTGGAAACTTTGACAGCAGTAAAAATGGATTTTGCCGCGGCTGCTTCTCTGTCTGGATCTGTGCTGGACGTCTCCAAAGTGACAGGAGGTGCAGTGTGTGAGAGGGAGCATGAAACAAGTGCCGTAAGGGATGCCAGTGCCGTGTGTGTGTGTGGTTTGCTATAGTATTATGCAGCGTCTCTGAGTGTTCTTCTTGCTCTTCTTGTTGCTGCGGTTGGTCTCCTTATATCTTCTAATCTCCCGTACCAGCGAATAGAAAGCCTCTTCTACACCCTGCAAAACAGAAAGAGAAAAATGCACATTTGTTAAGCGCAAATTATATGCTGTTTTATTTTATGTGCGGATATCTTATTTACCCAAACAAGGCTCATGCATGCTTCCATGCAAACTAACTATAGGTCGTCTTTCTTACATACCTGTCTGGTCTTGGCAGATGTCTCGACAAATGGCACGCCGTAGCTTCTTGCCAGCTCCTGCGCCTGTCGCGTCTCCACAGTGCGGGTACTCAGGTCGCTCTTATTCCCCACCAGTACCATGGGAACGCTGTCGCTGTCTTTCACCCTGTTGATCTGCTCTCTGAGGAGGAGACACATGCAACAGCATCGCAGAGATTGCGGTCACCCTACTTTCTGAACAGTGGGTTACAATCACCTATCTGGGTCAGCTGCATCACCTGCCCTAAGCTGCATCATGCCCCTCAGGGGACATCTGCTGACAATCTCAATTATATTATATCAATATGACTGTAGTTTCCAAATGGCCCTAGTGAACTTGTAACCACACTCAGCATGTATATAGATATGTGTTACAGATAATTACAAGTGCAGTTCTTTCTGGTCAGGAAGTAACCTTGTAGTGCTCGGCTGTTTGAACCTGCATGGCACAGTATGATGCAATAGTTAAAATAGACAATTGATTTGACAGTACTACTTCACCTTCTCTTTGCAGCTGTGTTTCATTACTGAAACAGCAGTCTGTGTTGGTGTGTACTTGAACCCATGAAGCATCTTGTACCTGTAAAGGTGAACATCCTCAAAGGACTTGGTGTTGTTGATGGCAAACACACAGAGGAAGCCCTCTCCTGTCCTCATATACTGGTCCCTCATGGCGCTGTACTCCTCCTGACCTGCAGTGTCCAGGATGTCCAACAGACACGTCTCTCCGTCAATCACCACCTGTTTTCTGTACGAGTCCTGTAACACAGCATCAGCATGAACATGCGAGCAGTGCCAAACATGTCTGCCAAGAAATCTGACAGTGGATTGCATCACATCGATTTTCTCCTACAGTCTCACTGCGAGGTCATGTGGCAACAAGACCTTGTTAAATTAAATGTTTTGTAATGAACTTGCTGAAACCTGAACACTTTTCAAACATCAAGTATGACATAATACCATTACCTGACTTACAGCTTGATATATTTAACTGTCTGAAAAGAGATTTACAACCAACTTGTGCTGACTTTTAGGCAACAACTTGAGAAACAAAGGAGATGTCACAGTAGATTTGTGACAGTACAATCTGTTGTTTGCTATTGTACTTTTTATTTATTTATTTATTTTTATAAAGGTTAAACTGTCCTCTGTGTATGAAACAATTAAAATTAGATCCATCTTAACTGCAAAATGTATATTGCATGTTTATGCATCAGAGATAATAATCTTATCTACGCATATGATTCTTAATACTTTTATTTGTTACTTTTGAATTCAGAACTTGTAATTCAAAATTTTGTACATTTATTTATTGTGTAATGCACATAAAAATGGCCATCCCGCATTAACTTAGAAGACACCAAAAATGCAGCTGCAGCAGTGACACATTTGCCTCATATGAATGCGATCGTGTAGTGTCGTATATAACTTCAAATTACCGTTTGTTTGTTTTTTGGCCAATATTACACAACACTTTCCCCAGGACACACACTTATCTAATAGCTGCTTTCTCACCTCGATGGTTGGATCATATTCATCAACGAAGTGGTTCTGGATGAGCTGGATGGTGAGAGCGCTCTTCCCCACACCTCCTGCCCCCACTACCACAAGCTTGTACTCGGTCATGCCTGGAAAGGATTAAACCAACAGGTTTCATATCGCATTATCCAGTTAACAAGAATAAAGGTGATCTAACCAGCTGTTATTGCCTTCTTCCTCCCTGCACTTACATGGCGAAGAGGCTGACCCAGATTTAAACTTACTCTCTGCTGACGGTAGTTATCTTCATGTAAACTATTCCTTATTCATGTTAACTAGTTACTGAATCGATAGGAATGAGTATCCACAGTAAAAATCCGAACTGTTTAAACGTACTTACCTTAGTGCCGGATTTATAACAGTCTGAGACGAGAGATAGCAGAGTTTACCAATGGATAAGTGAGATTAGCTTGCTACATAACGTTAGCCTGAGATCATTTCCTTGTTCAAAACACTTGTAGAAACACTTCGGGATCTGTCTGCAACTTGTTTTCCTGCCTAGAGATACGTGTGAAAATATGAACTAAAGGTTTTCGATGCTATTAGTAAAAATCAAACTTTGTTATAAATAATTTAAAGCCTGAATTCGTGCGGGCTCCTATTTAGTCTCCATTGTGATTCATTGTAAACGGAACAGTTTTCACGTTAATCCCCTCGTAAAGCAACCAATGAAACAACGGCAAGCAGACAGACGTTGCAAAGACCCATTCACAATTAAGTTCTAGTTTGTAGCCCCGCCCACAACTAGCAAATATGTCCAATCACAAACAGGAGCAGCCCTGACCGGGCGTGGCCTCTCAAACAGCCTTGCCTCTCTCACAGATGGTTCCCCTCTACATCCCTTAGTAGGCAGATATCTATACTTATGAATATCAATAACGGTATTCACACCCATGTTAGAACTAATTTAATCTGTTCTCTAATATCAAACATTATGAACCTCTGCCTCATGTAACGCAATTCAATAAACTAAATACTATATTTGAGAACGTTTTGCCCTCATTTAAACATTGGGCTGTGGTCAGACCATTAGTTAACGCCGGCCTCTTCTAATCATCTTATCTTGAAAGTTTTTACCGGAAGTGTTTGTGTGGTATCGTGTCTGACTTAACACTCGTGAATCATCAGTAAATTAGTGTTCACTGCCCTCCACTGGTCACATTGTGGAACTGCGACAATATATTTAAATTAGTGGCTAATGCACAGCAATAATCAGCCTATACTGGCTTGTATAGTCGTTATTAATAACAATACGGACAACTCATTATTAGTGTGACTACTACAAATAACACCAGTAGCATAATAACATTAATATTATGACATTAGTTAAAGAAGTATTGGTAATAATTGTATTGTTTAGGAGCTAACAGTTTTCTGGTGTGGAGACCACTTTTTCTTCATAAGAGACATGGCAGTTTATGGTAGGCCTGAATGATATTATAAGTGGTGTTAATTGTATTATTTAATACAAGAAATATGTTTGAGGTGAAAGGTGTCACTCATAGTGATGAGTCCACAGAAAAACATCACCAGACTGCAGTTCCCATTAGCTCTATGGGGCTGTAAGTGGTGTGGTAAAGACATAAAAGCCGTGAAGACATAATAGCATGATACCACTTCCGGTGATTTCTTTCAAAATAAACTCTAAACTGAAGGAATCTAAAACGAATATGATTATGAAATAATTTTGATTAAATAATGATGAAAATTACTTATTAAACAGGATGACTGTACAACTAATCCAAATTATAGATTTGTTCGAATCTGAAAATTGTAATAAGATGCACTTTGTTCATGTGAAATTTACACTTTTGAAAAAAGGAGTCACACATGAATTTAAAAAAAAAATGGTTGAATGTGTTTTCTTGAGATTTAACTTCAGTTGCACTGATCTGACAGAGGACACACACACACACACACACACACACACACACACACACACAGAACAGGCATCATGCCCCACCCTCTGGTCCATCATCCTCACTTCCCTTGTCTGTGACGTCCATGTTTCTCGCTCACTCTCCCACCGAGTGCATCTGCTCTCCTATCTAATCTTTGCCTAAAATCACAGAGATAATCCCACATCCATCTGTCCTGAGAGAAAGAGAGAGAGAGACAGAGAACTGACATTGTGCTCATGATGTAAAAAATTCAACGCTAATATAATGCGTCATCATGCTGTTTTGGTGTTAAATCCTGATGACATGAATGTGCTGAAATAGTGACATCATCTTAAATTGCTTAAATTTTATTATACACAAGGATATCTCACATATACATCTTTTATACATAGAATATTTTTCACATTTCCGCATGTTTACATATTATCATTTCCTTTTCATTTATTTTTACACTGATTCCCACCAGGTTATCACACATTTCATCAAGAAGGAGGAGGACAACACTGGAACAGCCATAAACTGAGACAAAGAAGAAACTTGATTGAAAATACACTGATACAACACTTAAAAATTAAATTGTTCACAGGAATAATCATTCATGTCTTTAAGACATTTCACTCAAAACAATATGGTAATTTGCCTTTGTCACTTTTTAAAATAATTTATTAACATACCAACATATTTTACCATTAAATCCTCATTTAATTCAAAGATATCCGCTTTAACATTCCAGCAGTGTATTTTTTTCTCACAAAAGTGCACTCAAATCACAAACCTTCTATAAGTGAAATAGCAATAGATTCTTGATCCGAGAACTTTCTGCAAATATACTTTTGAATTTAAGAATAAATTACTTCGTGTTAGCATGACCTTTGGGTACAAGCAGAATGCAGAACTTGTGTGTGTGTGTGTATGTATGTGTATGCGCGTTTGTGTGCTCATGTTTCATGTCTGTTGGCCCTGTCTGCGTTATGTGCAGGCGCAAAAAGTTATTCTGTGCATCTTGCACAATATGGTGGTGTCCCTCCTGAGAATGTTAGTGTCCTCTCAGGAGAAGCACCTCTGGACTCTCCACTCCCCTACCCAGCTGTCAGTGCATTAAGATGGAGAGGGTACTGTGTTTAAAGGGCATTAGAGGAGCTGATGTGATTGGCCATGATTGTCAAGAAACCTCAACACACCCTCTCACAATGTATGATAATGAATTTTTGCAAATCCCACCCTCTTTCCCTGCGCGCCATGGGTGCGCTTTACTCCTGCAGGCACATGAATACCAAATATTGTGCCACCACTCCCTCAGTGCGCGTGGTGCACTTGACTGTGTTTGCATGAAATTAGCACCCTGTATGTGTGTTTGTGTGTAAAAGAGAGGGATGACAGGGTACTGCACTGCTGTGCTCATTAAAACATGCTCACCGCACAATGTTTCAGCACCTGCACCCTACACAACAACACACTGACTATCACACATACACACACAGACGGTCTGAAAAGCTCTGACCCACCAACTCAAACATGACTGACATTTACAGACATGGAAACAGCACCAACAGAGATTAAAGACCGAGAAGGAGCAAACAGAGAATGTCCTGATGGACACAGGGAGGAAATGGAGGGCAAAGCAGCCACAGAGAAACAGAAAAATGCAGAAACAGAGGCAGCACATGCTGTGATGCCTGGGAATATTATACTGTCATTATTTTTCTGCACTGGTTAAGCAGTGGAAGAGTTAAGCAACTATCACACTCTACTTGTCATTCTGGGCCACCTCTCCAATGGGACCACACACACCAAATGGAAAGTCACAAGTGTCAGGTGATTACTCATGATATGTGCTTTGTGACCCATAAGCCTGGCTGGACATGACCTAGTTAGGTCAGACCCAGGTGAGATTCAGCTAGACACCACATGCAGCTTTGTGCACAAACTCAAGCACACGCCTTTACACACACAACTGCACACACACACATTAAGGGCAGCCTGTTTTAACTAAAGCGTTACAACTTTACAATCACATACACAGACTTATACAACACCTAAGCACCTTTTTCCTCTTTGAGTGAAAAGTTTGAAATTAGTCACTGAGGGTTTGAAACCGATGACAGATTCCCACCACATACAGGCATACTTTAACTTTGCATGCCATGGGAACATAATGTTGCTCTGGTGAAGCAATATTAACATGATGCATCACCAGTGTAACACTTTACATTTAATTTGTGTACTGATTTTTATCATATGATCGGTATGATTTCTTTAATACCCAAGAGCCTAAAGTAAGATTATAACATAGGTAGATAAATAGAGAATGAGCTTTTATATTGACATTGACAATATTGTAAGCTCAAAAGTTTTACATTTTATAACCGAGGCCCCAAGGGTGCTTTCCCAGCAAAAAAGTAAATGTGTGGCTCACGCATTAAAAATTGAAATACAACACAACTCCAGTGGCTTGAAAGACTTGCTGTACAGGCAAAAAGCCCAAACACACACACACACACACACACACACACACACACACACACACACACATAATCACACACGCACAAAGAATCTCCTCAGTGATGTCGTGGAAACACAACTCCTGACCAATCACAACGAGCCCAGGAGCAGGAAGGAAGTCTAGGAGATGAGTTCATTTTTTTTTCCGCAAATGAATACTGTATGTGTTTATGTACATTAACGACTCTAACACCTGCATGCACATGCTTACACACACACACACACACTCGCACACAAGCGCGCACACACACACACAATGGAATGAATCAGATGCATACTTTTGATATGTGCAATTTGTAAATATTGTACAAAAGCACAGAGGAGGTCCATTCAGTATTGCAGTGACACTCTCTTACAATCCCTTTCCAAAAACAATCTTCTTCTTTTCTTTATCCTTTCTTTTTAAACTTGTATCATGTCAATCTTCTATGTCAGCTCCCTCTCCTCTTCTCCCCCATACATGTAAGAGTTGTATCCAGGCGGCTGAACATACTCCTCAGATTTATCCCAGTCCGACACCCATCCGGGTCCAGCTCCTCCTCCTCCTCCTCCTCCTCCTCCGGCCCCTCCTCCATTGGAACCAACCACTGGTTGGCTCATGGCCCCGTACTGCCCACCTCCACGGTAGAGCTCCTCTGTCTCATTGGCCAGTTCATCCTCATCTATGATACCACACTTCTCATCGCTGGTGTCTTCTATGTCTGCCCATGCCTGCTTTTCTCCTGATGCAAAGAGTCCTATAAAAAAAAAAAAAAAAAAATCACATTTTAGACCGAGTTCTTCTACACTAGCCTCACAAAACACTGACTCGTCAAAACACAATCATCATTCATAGTCATACCATAGAAAATCACTCCTCCATAATGGACGAGGGAAGCTATAAGGAAGACGCCCTGCCACTCCTCACGTGTCTGAAATAATGTAAAATAAGACTTTACTTAGTCTCATTGTCCATTAAACATATACAGAAATTTCAAAAGTTTCATGCTTGGCATTGTTAAGTTGATATAAGTGAATGGATGTACCTTATGTTTGGTCATGGCTCCCACTATGAGAGGACACACCATTCCAGATAATGTTCCCACCCCGTTTGAGATGCCCATCAGTATGCTGGCATATCGAGGGGCGATATCCAAGTGATTGACATTAAACCCTAAGAGCATAAAAATACAAGCACAATATAATTTTTTTTCAATGTTACTGAAACAGATGTTCATGGTTAAGATTAGAAAAAGGCATCATGTAATGATGTTTCTCACAACAACATAGTACAAAGAAAACAGTGTTATTATTTCCCAAATTTTCAAACTGATCCTTTAAAAGATTGGCAACAGCCCATTGTTCACACAGCATTTCTCTCACAAACTGTTGATTTGATACTTCAGACTGAACTCGCTGTCGCCGGCAACAGATGACATAACAGTAGATCTGATTAAATTGGGCTTCAAGCTTATTTGTTTAAAGCATCTCTTACCTGAGATAGCAAATCCACTGAAACCCACAGCGAGGACCAAAAAGGAAATGGCGACACCTTTTGTGTGAGAGTATCCCACCACCAGCAGGAGGGTAGCCTCCATTCCAAAACCTGAAACACAGCCACGTACACACATCAGAAAGTAACACAAGAAGGGAGGAATGAGGAGCATTATCACCAACACCAACACTGTAGTGCATTATAATTGTGTTGTATATCCACTATGTGACGTGATAGAAATTGTTTATGCACATGAAACAGGCAGACTGGTCTGATCTTTAAGTTATGCAAAAATAATAATATGATTCCAGCAGTGGCAGCTGCTGCACGTCAAATGAGAGATGCACCTATATGTAAGTGCCTTAAACTTCAGGAGAAAAAAGCCGCAAGGCTACACGTTATTTTTGTGTCACTTTCTTAGTCTTTGTATCAGTTCGGTTTCACTTCAGTCATTACTTTAAATGACAAAGATATTTGAAACAGAATAGACATTAAAAAAATTTCCCTGAATAGTGATATGTGTTGACTGGATGCTTAATTCCTCTAACAGAGAGAAAGTGAGAGAGGTAATAAGATTTTTTAGTCAATCATTTACATTTTTCTTTTTCTATAGCCTCTCAAAATATTCAACTCCTCTCAAACTCAAACAGTTTTAACTGTGTCATAATGGCATATATGTGATGTTCTAATGTAAAATCAGTGTGTTATTTAGTTTCTGCTCCTGTCATACACTGTCATGATTTTTCTTTTTTTTCTCTCCATTGTTCTCATTCCTCCTCACCCTCACCCTCCTCCAACTCTCACCTCCACAGTTCATCATCTTCCTGACATTGGTGGTGGACATCAGGTTGTGGGTTCTCAGGTAGTCTGCCAACTGGCCTCCGATAGGCACGATGATTGTCATCACCAGATGGGGCAAAGCTGACACCATGCCCACCTGAAACAGGAAAGGGGAGCGGGAGCGGTCATGTACATGTCACAGAGAGAGAGAGAGAAAGAGAAAGAGAGAGAGGGAGAGGGAGACATAAGAATGAAGGTTGAAAAAGATTGACCATCTCCTGTTGCAGTTTAAATTTGCCCTGACATCCAAGCTTTTTCATAACTATTGATAATATCATATTGATCTTGATAACAGTGAATGTTTAAGAAATGTTAACACATTAAAGAAAAGAGATGGGAGGAGAGGAAGCATACATTATATACAGTATAATGTCACAAGGAGATAATTTCCACTTAACTTTACTACTTTACTTTACTTCACACACACACACACACACACACACACACACACACACACACACACACACACACACACACACACACACACACAAAAGAATAATTACAGTATATAATCAGGACTAAACTAGTTCACACAACAGAAATGTTTTAGGGGGATTTTCCTTCAGAGTAATGGTCAAGTTCATTAATTGGAAACTTCACACTAAGATGTTTTGTTGAGATGAGTTTGGAACTTTGAAAGAAGTTTCATTCCCTGAAACAGCTCATAAAATTTCGGTGTGGATCTCACACCAACTAACACGTTTTCTTTTTCTCAAAACTGCAGCTGTTCTGGTTGTGAGTCATCTCTGTTTGTAGAGTTTAAGGAAACACATGTCAAAAGTGAAAATGGTGCAATGCAAGCCCCTGAAAGTTTTCAAAATGAACTTAAATTTGACATGAATTGTTTAAAATGCTTGAGTTCATAGTGAATACAAAGTTATCATTAATCATAGTAGACACTATCATGAGAGTTAAACCCAGGTAAAAAACAAGACAAAAAACAAAAACAAACAAAAAAACCCTGACTCTCCTTTAACAGCCGCTTTATTGTCCTTGAGCGAGGCCCTAGCACCTAACCACTGCAGTGTAATTGCAGCTGGCTACAGTAGCTGTAGCTGTGAGCTGCTGTACGTATGTGGATGATACAATCTCACCTTGCTGATCTCGAAGCCAAAGACTTCTTCAAAGTAGGCTGGCTGGCTGATGAGCAGTAGGTAGAAGGTCCAGCTTCTGCAGAAGTTGGCCACGATGATGGCATAGACTGGCATGGAGGTGAAGAAGTGTCTCCATGGAGTTTTAAATTTCTGCCACCAAAAAGGAAGAAGATATTAGTTGGGTCCACTGACTACTGATCGATCAAGAACGGAGTATTAGCTGAATGTGTGTGTGTGTGTGTGTGTGTGTGTGTGTGTGTGTGTGTATATATACATATATGAGTTTGTGTGTAGGTCTTAGAGCTTTTTAGTGTTCTATTGATAGGCTACATGTGCGCATCATAAAGCGCCATACTTGGAGAGGATTGAGAAATCCTGCAGACTCTCCGATTGCATCTTCAATGTACTTCCTCTCCTCTGGTGTGATGGTGGGATGTGCTGCGGGGCTCTCATACGACACCAGAATCCAGAACAAATACCAGAATATCCCAAAGCTGCCTGGGAGAGGAAGTGAGGGGAAAGCAAAAGACACAGACAAGGGTACAGGAAAAGAGAGAGAGAGAGAGAGACCGAGTTAAAGGCAACAGTTCACATCAAAATTTCTTCCAGGTTGGTGTTGATGCTGTGGAAACGCTATAAGGAAATCAGTGTATCTTTATGGAATGTAAAAGAGGACTATATAACAAAGGTAATGTGAGCTCGCAAGTACACACACACACACAAGCACCAAACCTTCCACTTGAATATTCTGAACACCTGATGCAGACACATACAAGTCCCTGATGTTCACATAAAAACTCTGCCATTCAGTCGTGATTGTGAGCAACAGAAACAAACTAGGTAATGGATTTGAATACACTGGCATTTGAAAAGAAGAGTCCTAGTGTATGTATGTATGCAGTAAACCAACACAAGAGTACAAAGATACTAACCATATACGTAGAATACTGAAGGCCACCCAGTGTACTGCACCAGTATCCCAGCTAAAGGCATGGCCACCACAGCCCCTGCATAGGATCCTAAGAAGGAATCAAACATAAAGAAAAGCAACAGATCATTTATTTTTCCTTTTTTTTTAGCCGTACAATAATTTCTACACTCAAAATGCTTAATGCTACATACTATTACACTGCTAAGGAAATCCATGTCTTCTACTTTTTTCAAATTTGCAGGAACCCCGCAGAACTTAATTCTAGCGGAGAGCCCAAAGTTTTTGTTGATATCACAGATATTTAATTTTTGAGGAAATGTGTCAGTGTTGAAACTTTACCACAAAAGGCTGTTGTGGCTAATCGACTTCTCTCCAGAGGAGGTGCCCACTTGGCCCAGATCCCGTGGCAGGCTGGGTATGATACACCCTGAAGGACAAAATACAGCCAGGGAGTCACTCATCATGTATGTAGGAATAGTTTAACAGACACATGTAAACACATGTGCACAGAGAAACATGCTGTACCTCAACAAGGCCCTGGCATATCCTGACCAGTATGACGCAGCTGTAATGGCAGCGAGCGGCAGATGGAATCAGCATGTTGAGGGTGGAGGTGGCCACTATGGCGAAGCCAAACACTCTTAAACACACAAAACACAAACAAGTTGCCTCAGATCAAATATTCAGTGGTAACAACAGCAGCACAAGACACAGCATTGCTGTCTAAACCTAATTAATTATTGTTTTCTATTGAACAGAAGCTTTTTCAGAGCGTGTGTGTGGTTTGATACTGCTTAATGTCTGGGAACTGATGCCAAGAAATTCAGTTTTATAAAAAAAAAAGAAAATTATTCTTTTTTTTTATAGCTGGCACAGTTATTTACCCAAATCAACCAATTTATAGCAAGCTCACATTCAGTATCTTCTACAATATCTTCTCCAGTATGGAGAAAATGATTCTTTTTCCAGTACGGAGAAGATATTGTAAATTCGAAGAGATTCACCTGTTGGCTGCAAATTTTTGACATATAAAGCCACCCGGGATCTGTGTGACGATGTAGCCCCAGAAGAAGGAGCCGTGGATCATCCCCACTGTCTCAGGATCCCAGGTGAACTGTGCAGCCTGGAAAAAGAAATTTTATATGCACATATGAGTTTAACAATTAAAACTGAAACGTATACAATTCGAAACAGAGAAGAACATCCTTGCCAAAGACAGATAACGTAAAGGTGCAAAAGCTTTGATTTCTGATGTGCCACTTACCACAAGTACTTCCTTGTTGCCTCTGTACACAGTGTGGTCATTGACCATGCTAACAATGGCTACACCCAAGTTGCACCGGATGCCAAAAGAGATGCAGAATCCCAGGCCAGACAGGATGGCGATGATGTACCGCCTTGGCAAGCCAAAGCAGGTACAGTCCACCACTGGCAGCTCCTTCTCCTCCACCAGCTCAGGACGGCCCTCCGCTGATAACTCGATGGTTTCTCCATTGGCCTGCCGCTTCTCAATAAGTCTGAGGTGAGACACAGAGACACAGAGTTCTGCACTTTAGAAAATAATGTGGTTCCAAAAGTTCTCAAAGATATTTAAGGGTTTGAGGAAATGTGTATAGAGTTATACGAAAGACATAATTCCATTTGATATAATGTTGATATAATGTTTGAAATTTAAAATAAAGCTTTGCAGGTCTGAAGAAATCAACATGAGTTGCAGTGACAGACCCAAAGGTGAGTCTGACACAGTTTAAGAGGTAATGTTAGCATGCATCTTTACACAGCCTGATTGGGGTGATCTGCTGTAACAGTGCAACACTATGAAGATATGTTCTGGAAAAATGTTATTCCTTGTCACTTCTAATTTGCTGACTTCTAATTTGAAATGGTTCAGCGGAAATGCCTGCTAATTTGAATAGTCAAATGTGGACTGGCATTTCCCTTAAAAAAAGAAAAAGAGGAAAAGCGGGAGAAGTGACAGTGAGGTGACACATTGATGCTCACCTCCATTTGGGACAAAAACTTGCATAACATGGAAGCAGAGGCTCAAAGATGGATTTCCTGGGAGAATGGGGCACATATCTGGCTGCTTTAAAAGTGGGAAACATGGTGGTGTGGTGTCAGCAAACATCTTTGAGCAAGAGTCTGAGTGTCCTCTTCATTTTTTGTGTACATCTCGCTGACACCACACGGCTCTGTGCATCTCTCAATGATGAGCAATATAAGAATTTCACATATGGAGGTCATAGATTTTTGTGGAGTCACCATGTTATTTCAAGGCAGTGACAAAGAGCATATACCTTTTTTTTTCACTACAGACATGCTGTAGTGTTTGTCTCTCACAGACACACAAACGCTAAACACCTCCATGCAGACAACATGCACCATATTGGGGTTGGGTCTGACTCAGCGTGTCCCAGTGTGTGGAAGCAGCTGTCACTGGCCGACGAGCAGAGTTAGCTATGACAGCACATTCCCCCAGTGTCCGCTCCTTCAGGACGCCTGGGACCTGCTGCCATACTGGTGCTGTTCAAGATGTCCACTTACTCAGACACAAGCAGGAGGTCTCCGGAGACTGACATTTAACCACGTAATATCAGTTTGCCAATACTGATGTGCATTATGTTGATTAACTGAAAAGGAAGTTTTGAAGAAAAGGAGAAGCATTTCCAGATTTGCTGTACTGCAAAATTTGCAATTTGCAAAAAATGTTCGAAGTGTTTTATGCAAAATATAAACCCATTTCATAATACACACTGATTTTCCTTGTCTAAAATGTCTTTGTCAAACGAAGACCTTCTGTGTTTAAGTTATTTAATTTATTCCTTATATTTCTTAGAAAAGACCGACATTTTTTTTGTTATTTTAGGCTGCTACTGAATTCATGCAAGACCATTTTTTCCACTTTTTTCCACAGGAGTCAAACAGAGAAGTCAGAAGAGCGACCATCTGTGTAATACAACCTCCACCCCCACCCCCCACTCACACTCACACCCCCACCCCCCCCCCCCAATAAACACACACACACACACACGCAGCAGTCTAAAGTAAACGCTAACTGCGGATACACACGTTCCTACAGTTAAATCAGACATAGCGCCACAGTTTCCAGTGTATATATATTTTAACCTGATTGTGTGTGTGTTTGTTTTTGTGTAAATTCACAGCGAAGTGCACTCGTGTGTCAGCCGTCCACTTTCCATTGGGCTGATCCAGTTAGTCAGTGAGCTGGAGAATTATGCACAGAAAGAGGCACAATTACCACAAGGATTTGTTCCCTATGACGCGGATGGTTGCATTTTTAAAAAAGGTGATACAAATTTGAGCTTCGATACATTCCCCAAAAAAAGAAAATCAAGTGTTTGCTGCACTGAACACTCCTCTGTTTTTCAAGCAAGCATTCAAGACAATTCATCTCTCGCAGGCACTGGAACTCCAAGATAACTTATTCACACATGAGACAAGTCAGACTCTGACACTGGTTAATTATTGATGTGGTTTTGGGTGAGATAAATAATTTACTCTAGCTTTTACACCATATTCTGTCAGTATCTATCTATCTGTTGGCTTGTCTGTCTGCCTCTCTGCACACACACTGTCTCATCCATGCAGTCGTTATATTTCTTAGTTATGCTTGTGCATTCCACTCCCTCCCCCATTTCCACACAGCCCATTCTGCATAATCTCTTTATATGTTCATGCCACCAGTCAATAAACAACAACAAAAACAAGATATGCCAGTATAATGATTTATACATTAAACCTGGATCCATCATGAGATATTCTTTGTAAGACACAAAGGACAACAGTAAAGTAATACTTTGTAAGGCGACATTTTGGAATTTGTAAGAGATTAGAGAGGCTGGATCCTCTCTCTCTCCCTCTCTCTCCCTCTCTCTCTCTTAATCTGTCACAACATTCAGATTAGGATTACAAAAATGATTTACTTCCGGAAATGAATATGGAAGGATAGACTAGCACTGGGCATGGTTCAGCGTGCTTCTCTCTCCATCACGACACACTGTTGAGTTCATGCTGCATTCAGTTTTTCGGTTCTTTCATACATCAGATTGTGTTCATTTAGCCTACAAACGGTTGTCATTTTCAAATTAAACTAATAATTTCTAAAATGTCCAGTATTTTTGCCTCTATTTTGGTAGTATTGAACCAATTTGACTGACGTAATGGTGTGACCAAAGGGCATGTGCAGGTACATGATATATATTTGATGGAGGGTGCATTGGCCTCTGGACATGGAGCATCTTTAGCAGTAGTGCCACAGTGCATTGAACACAAGAGCCACAGAGATGATGTTGTTCCAGATCCTGTGATTCTAAGCAATAAATTGATCAAAAAGCTGATGTGACATAAAGGAAGGTGTGCACATGTTTTCTGATGAATCAGTTTCGTCAAGCTCACGCTGTTATCCTTTCTGTACCAAACAAATGTGCTGACTCGCCACAAGCTCAGTATCCTACTTCAGAGTTAGTGAAGGTTGCAGGAGGATCCTCATTAAACCTCAAGACAGATTGCAGCCCGACACCTACACATATGCTACCAGCTAACGAGGCTAGCCCACAGCAAAAATGACTGTTAATTACAGATGCTTCCCACTAAAGGGCAATCTCTCCCCAATGTGAGTGTAAGTGTCTCAAAAATAGCTGACTATAGCTGAGGGTCTCCCTCTTCTAATATGGTGTTTTAAGGTGGAAGTGAGGGAGGTCATAGACACTTTCACACTTTTAAATAAGCATGTCACTTTGTCTACCTGAAAGCTTCATAATTGTACTGGTCCTGAGCATATAGAAGTAGATACAGTGAGAGATACATGAAGAAAGAGTTGTGCCTGCACATCTGCCTTTGCCAGAGACTCACATTACTGTGAGCTTCTGCTCAGCTGATGTAGCTTCTCTTGTTAGCTTAGCAAGGACCTGATTGGTCTCAGCTGGCAACAATTAATGAGCCAGAGAGCATGAGCCGGCAGGAGTCCCGTGACCTCAGGCTCTCTGAAATATCATAATTACAATAGTAACAGGCTCAGTGGAGACACTGCAACTATTCACACCTCTAACTGAGCTCATATCTGTGCTTTCCACCTGAGCACAAGAAGCAAGGTTCAACCTGACAAATGTACAAACTCAACCTGAAAAAGTCAATTAAAGTGATTCAGTCTACAAAAAATAGATAAAAGGACTTCAATGCCTTTACACACAATATTTAACTCTTTGATTTAGTTGAGGTGTTTTTAGCACATCTTATCTATCTATAATATAAGAGAATAATTTAAAATTTTATCAAGTATTGAATCCACTGCATTCACTGTGCACCCCAAAACACAATGTGTTCCCAATCAATTAAAGATTATTTATTCATATTTAACGTGACACTCCCTAAATTTACAGCCAGTGTGACAGACCATCATTGTTTCTTTTAATAAGGAGGTGAATGGAAAGACCTGCATGGAGCTCATACAACTCTACACCAACTTTCCTTCCCTTAATAATCTAAATAGTTGTCCACCTTTGCTTTGAAATATTTAGAATTTTGCCTAATTTGAGATTTTACAATAATACACGGCTATGACAAAATAACCGATGACTTTCACGTGCTGGTTGGTGACCTGTGAGTTTTGTTACTCTGTATATTAAATTCACCAATTCACAGAGCGTTCTGCGTAATCCTCTCATAAGAGGATGATAGAGACAGAGAGAGAGACAGCGAGGGAGGTGGACAGTAAAAATATTATATAACGCCAGAAGCCCTGCTCATTATTTGTCCAAATACGTGTTCTGATTGATCCTCCATTGTGCTGCATGTAAACCATGCTTGTCTTTCCCCATGTCAGCCCACCCACTTCACTCCTCATGTCTAAAAAAGATTTCGCCCTCATTCGCCCTCTAGTTGTAGGTCAGGTGTTTGGAAGTGTGGGTACTAGCTTTAGGATTTTTTTTTTTTTTAATTTTTGTATAGAAATTACTTCAGTTGCTTTGTAGTTTTGATAGTGGTGTCTCCCCCTTCCTCCATGAGCCTCTCACTCTCCCTGAAGTGAACAGATTGGGTCTCAGTGGGACTGTGTCACCCAGGGAGACACCCTCCTCCCCATCCTGTCACACCACTTTTTTTTCTCTCTCTCCTGTGGACACACACACAAACACACACGACATTCAAACACACACACGTGTGACCTTCATAGACTTATTATCTAAATACTCTCATAGTATAACTCAATCACTTTGTGAGCGCTGACTGGATATGCACTCACACACAAACACACTCGTTACCTTTACCAAACAGTAAATGACAAACTGATCTGGGTCACAACATGATCATAACATTTCATATTAAGATATAATAAGCTACTTCTCCTTTTTTAAAGTTTTTAAACTCAAACCCAACAACACACAGAAGCAACGGAAACACCAAATGCTGGAGTTGTACTGACATCATGGATATAAACAGCATTGCTGCCAATAACCAGGCATGCTGAGTTATTCCAAACTACATAATCTATGAAGACCTTTCCATAGACTACATGTAGACACCCCCACACAACAACAACACAGGCAAAGAGATGCACTAGACTGACAGAAAGACAAAATATAAAGATGGAGAACACAAGCTGTAGTGTCACAAATGCAGTATTTTTGGTGTCTTTCTTTTTCATTTCTGTCAGTGTCCAAAATGATCCTACCCTCTCCCACTGCTGAATGATGTTGTCCTGCCTCTACTACAATGATTGCCAGCAGAATCATCATCTTTAGGCTTAACAACCAGTCCAGTAGCTTTAATTTTATCACTGCAGTTGTCATATTCACTGTGATTATAATCATCACAATCCTTTGATTGATGTGAGATATTCATATGTTGTTCCTAAGCTTTGGTTTTCACTGGTCTGTTTTTTTTTCTGTTATCATGAAAATATTTACCTCTGGCTCTCAGACCACCTACACTGTGTTGTGTAATAGTGACTAAGGTAAGTCAGCTACAATATTAGATTTCAAAGGTTTCTGAAAAGATGTGCTACGAACCCCTCGTTCATCCAGAAACGAATCTGAGTTTGCACATACACAGAGAAGGAGAACCAAGTAGCAAAGCTGCTTCGTCTCTGGGTGTATTTAAAATATTAATTTCAAGAACATAGTGTTATATATAATACAATGAAATACTTCTCAAGAATGTGTGATTAAAATAGGCCAAAAATGTTTGCAGTTCTTGCCGTTTGCCAAAGCCAACATGGTAAAAAAAAGCTATAATTTCCTGTCATTTCTATTTGAATATTTTATTTAAACCACCTTTCAGACCACTGTGTAATGTCACAAGTAAAATTGATTAAAAATGGATTCTCCTTGTGTAGCTATGCAATCCTGCAGATTCGTTTAAAAATCTTTTAATAAATATATGTGGTATTTTTATGAGATGCAAAATGTCAGTGGGATGCTATGAGAAACTTTTAGAATTTCACATGAAGCATGAATCTGTATGATCATGTTTCATGTAGTTCCCCGACACAAGGAGATGAAAAGATTACATTTTTGACCATTTATTTCAAGATGTTATAAGAGTGAATAGTCAGAGGAGAGATGTAGAGTGTACTTGACCTTACAGTGCTGAAGTTTATGCTTACCTAGTGGAGTTTAATATAGAAACAGGAGATGCATTCTGATGGAGAAAATGTTTAAATAATAGATGAACTCCTGGCTGCTTTCATCAGGAGGGATCACGATTTTGTCTGTGAGGTGGTGAGATTGCACACAGACACACTCATACTCACACAGAAAGGGATGCTCTAATGCACACATTTAAACATACACACAAGCACACCTAAAAACATAAATTTTTCACATCAATTTGAACTAAATATTCACTTTTGCTTTGGAAACCATTGCTTGTACTTTACACTGTGGCCTCATAAAACCAGAGTTCACTAGCTAAGCTGAGGAAACGCCCACTACAACCAATCTGACTCCAATCGGATACATCACATCTCTCATAGCATCAGCTATGACCGTGCACATGCATGGCTCACGACCAGTAAGCGAGACAAAGCCTGAGATTTTGCATGTCTGTTAATCTGCGTGACTCCGATAGGCGCAAAGTTGTCTGTTCTGGTCTCTCAGTGGATGGATGAATGGATGGAGGATGGAAGATGGATGATGGAGGAGGAGGAGGAGGAGGAGGAGGAGGAGGGAGCGGCTGGAGGAAGTGACATGGGCTGGGATGGAGTGAGTGGGAGGGGAGAGTTTAGGGATTTGCGTGGCTCGACAGCTGGACTGAAAAACAGGCTATTTCAGGACGGGATTTATACGTTTGGTTGCTACCTCAAATCCTGAGAGAGCGAAAGCTTAAAGCAAGGGTTATTGCATGAGTTTCTATCAGTGTCTTTAATCTCTCTTTTTTACTGAAATATTGTCTACACACCAACCTGTGTTGTAACTTTTGTGTTGACATGCAATTTATTTACATATATCCAGCACTTTATCACATTTATAATCAAAGACTGCAGTTATATATGTTGATCTTTGCTTTAAAAAATACACTGGTACAGACATATACTTGTCAAGATCTGCTACTTCGTAAACTATCTCAAAGAGCCACTGTATGTATCATACAAAGGCTGTAAAGATGTACAGATTTCTTTATATTACAGCGCTGCAATTATTGCAGAAAAAATGTCAGGGAATGATGATAAATGTCCACCAGAATTTCCTACAGTTCAAGGTCACATCTTCAGATTGTTTGTTTTTTCCACTAGGCAAAGATGTTACATTTTCAATCATGTCAGACAAAAGAGGCAAAACCTCAAAACTGAGATGTTTTTCTTCCTGAAACCATTAGAGTTGTGAAGAGCCATAAAGAAATGGTCAGTTTACCTTGTGTATAAAATGATGCTTGCACTTTTGACTTCTGCTTTTTAATGTCATATGTGCCTTTGTGGTGTTGAACACTGTTGGGCAGCTATCCACTGGCCACTTTTATAAATCCTTATATTCTGTAAATATTTAAACTCTTTCTAACATTTGTGTTTTTGGATAATTTTCATGTGTGTAAATAAATCATCTTTGTGTGCTTTTGTTGGCAAACTCATTTACCTCAAATTGGCATGGCATATAAAGTATTGTAAATTGAACTGAACTCAATAGAACTATATGTTTGGTATTTTTGGTTGAAAATAAATGAAAAACAAATGAGTATTGAAATAGTTGCTGATGAAGTTTCTGTTTAGTGAATAACCAATCAGTCCACTCATTTCTTGTCATTTCTTGTCACCCTAACACTCAAGTTCACTGTCTTACACATACATATGATGATAGTCACCAGTGCCGTGTAACATGTGATAGATAGATAGATAGATAGATAGATAGTTAGATCGATAGATAGATAGATGTAGGGGCTTTGACGGTTAATTTAGGATATGCCTCCATCTGGTCAGCGCTCTCATTCAGCCAGGTCGGACCAATAACGCACGGAAGTATTACGTAACCACACTTTCTCTAGTCTGAAACACCAATATGCTCAATTTACTTTGAGCTCGGACAAATCTGACAAGAACAAACAAACAGACAAACAAATAAACAAACAAATAAACTGGATGAAACGAGACAGAGAAACCAGAGACAGCAGCATCATTCGTGATTTCTAAAAAGAAAGGTGGGCAACGAAAGGGAACGAAGCATTAACAAAAAAGACTGAAGTCCTACAGGTCACTGCACTTTCACCGCACATTTCCAAATAACAAAGAAAAACAAACTCTCCATGAAATGAGTTTCAAAGATCCATCTCTTGCAGTATTTTACATCTACTTCTTTCAGTCCAATCACTGCATTGTGCGCTGCGCAAAGCTGGACTTTTACCGCTATACCGGCATAATGTTTGCTGCTTATATCCAACAGTCAGTTAAAATCTATAAGGAACAAACTTTTACTCCACTGGTCAGTTACCGGTTGGAGGAGAGAGGATGGGACCTCGCAGCAGAATGATCTGCAGTGTCCCGCAGACCGAAACTATCCTCAACAAACGCGTGAAAACGGGGAGAAGTCAGAGGTGGGGGTCAGGGATATTTGAAATAGGTGGGTACCTGTGAATTTTCCCCAGAGTTTTGCCCGCGGCCGCCTTAAACCTGTCTGGTCGGATCTCCATCCTTGCAGCTCCTTGACCCGGCCTGTGTGCTGATGTCCCGCGCGCCCTCCTGTCCTGCCTGAGCGCGCACCGTCCTTTCTCTCTCTCTCTCCCAGTCTCTCTCTCTCATCCCTCCCTACCCGCACCAGCCTCCACTTCGCTCTCACATGGACCACAGAGGTGTAGGCCTCTCAGGATCACTTTATAAACCATGTCATGCAGTTTTTTGTTTCTGTTGATAAAGGATTTGTCTCTAATTTAAATGTGAACAGTGAAGTTGAATATTAAACCTGCTTGTAACAATAAACCTATGATCAATTATCAGAAAGTATTACTGTCATCCATAGCCTACAATAAAAGTGAAGTTGGAAACCCTACAACACAAACTTACTACAGACACTAGGGGCAAAAAAACAGAATCCAGTGGGCTGTGGTGATTATTTTCCTCCTGTGGTTAGGCTATAGCTTTGCATAGAGGGTTGCATATGGACAGTAGGGGCATTGTCCCTACCAATATTTTGGGAAGACAGAATTGTCTCTACCAATATTTGAGTGAACTCGTTCGAACTATGTTCGGAGTGAAGTCATATTAGATCATTACGATGAGCCCTCCAAGAGGCTACAGCTGTGTCCCAATTCAGGGGCTGTATCATTCGGACGCTTCCAAGGCTCCTTCAAATGCGGCCTACAAATACAGCCTTCTTCCCAGACATCCCAAGATTCATTGCGCGCCGGTAAAGAAAGCAAACCACACCGACAGAGAGCCACTTTTAAATGTAAGTATTGTGTTTAAGCTCGATTTTAACAACTAACGGTACAACCGTTAAAGCCACGGGCCTTGAAAGTTTTTGTGTAAAAAAGTTTCGTGTTGTCAAGGTTGCGAGGCAACAGGAGCCGGCTTTGCGATGCAACGGCGGTCACAGCTGGTGACGCACAGCTTAAATCCTCCGTAGACCAGACCGTCTTTTTTCAGTTCTGCCTTCGCCGTATATAACGGCTACGAAGAGCCACTTCTTCTTAGACAGCGTCTTCCGAAAGACGCGGCCTTTTAATTGGGACACAGTCTGCGTCTCCAAGACAACCGATTTAGGCATGCTAGCATTTTAGGCTCACGTCATGTGAGAATATCACAGTGGTACCTAGTCACCAGAAAAATGTCAACTGATGTTATTTAACAATGTTAGCTAGCATTGACTCGAAAGCAAACCCTGGACTCTGGTGCAGGGTAGCAGTCTGGTTGCTAGCAGGAGTGAACATGAAATGGTGGATATAAATTTAATTTCTGTTGAAAAATCCCATGACTTTTTTATGCCTTACTGTACTATGATGTTTTTATGCCATACTATACTATGACGTTTTTTTGACGTTTTTATACCTTGTTATACTATGACTTTTTTTGACATTTTTATGCCTTACTATACTATGCTTTACTATACTATGACAGTTTATGACGTTTTTATGCTTGATAATACTATGACGTTTTTTGACGTTTTTATGCTTTACTATACTGTGCCTTACTATACTATGACGTTTTAAGATGTTTTTATGCCTTATTATACTATGAAGTTTTTTGACATTTTAATGCATTACTATAATATAATGTTTTTATATCTTAGTATAGTATGACGTCCTTGCTATAATATGATCTTGTAGCTAACTATATCATTTCTTACTTTGGCATGGTAAGGTGGTTAGCATTATAAGTTCACGGTCAGGAGGTTTACGGTTCGAATCCTTGTCTTTGCATATTTGAGTTGTTTTTGATGCTTTTATGCCTTACTATACTATGACGTTTTGTGCATTTTATGCCTTACTATACTATAAAGTTTTTATACCTTAGTATAGTATGACTTTTTTTTGACATTTTTATGCCTTATTATAATATGATGTTCTAGGTTATTATACAATTCCCTACTTTACACTGGTAAGGTGGTAGGATGGTTAGTACTATCATTTGGAGTGCAGGAGGTTTATGGTTCGAATCCTGGTTCTTGCTATACTATTATGTTTTTTTGACATTTTTATACCTTACTATACTATGACGTTTTTATGCCTTAGTATACTATGCCGTTTTTTGACATTTATATGCCTTACTATACTATGCCTTACTATACTATGACGTTTTATGATGTTTTTATGCCTGATTATACTATGAAGTTTTTTGACATTTTTATGCCTTACTATACTATGCCTTACAATGCTATGAAATTCTTTGACATTTTTATGTCAAACTATACTATGCCGTTTTTTGACATTTTTATGCCTTATTATACTGCCGTTTTTTGACATTTTTATGCCTTACTATACTATGCCTTACAATGCTATGAAATTTTATGATGTTTTTATGCCTTATTATACTATGACGTTTTTTGACATTTTTATGTCTTACTACACTATGCCTTTTTTTGACGTTTTTATGCCTTACTGTACTATGCCTTACAATGCTATGAAATTTTACGATGTTTTTATGCCTTACAATGCTATGAAGTTTTTTGACATTTTTATGTTTTACTATACTATGCAGTTTTTTGACGTTTTTAAGCCTTACTATACGATGCAGTTTTTTGACATTTTTATGCCTTATTATACTATGCCGTTTTTGGACATTTTTATGTCTTACTATACTATGCCTTACAATGCTATGAAATTTTATGATGTATTTATGCCTTATTATACTATGAAGTTTTTTGACATTTTTATGCCTTACTATACTATGCCGTTTTTTGACAATTTTATGCCTTACTGTACTATGCCTTACAATGCTATGAAATTTTACGATGTTTTTATGCCTTACTATACTATGCCGTTTTTTGACATTTTTATGCCTTACTATACTATGCCTTACAATGCTATGAAATTTTATGATGTTTTTATGCCTTATTATACTATGACGTTTTTTGACATTTTTATGTCTTACTACACTATGCCTTTTTTTGACGTTTTTATGCCTTACTATACTATGCCGTTTTTTGACATTTTTATGCCTGATTATACTATGCCGTTTTTTGACATTTTTATGCCTTACTATACTATGCCTTACAATGCTATGAAATTTTATGATGTATTTATGCCTTATTATGCTATGAAGTTTTTTGACATTTTTATGCCTTACTATACTATGCCGTTTTTTGACATTTTTATGCCTTACTGTACTATGCCTTACAATGCTATGAAATTTTACGATGTTTTTATGCCTTACAATGCTATGAAATTTTACGATGTTTTTATGCCTTACTATACTATGACGTTTTTTGACATTTTTATGCCTTGCTATACTATGCCGTTTTTTGACATTTTTATGCCTTACTATACTATGCCTTACAATGCTATGAAATTTTATGATGTTTTTATGCCTTATTATACTATGACGTTTTTTGACATTTT
The DNA here is from genome assembly GCF_021018895.1 of Seriola aureovittata. NCBI lineage: Eukaryota > Metazoa > Chordata > Actinopteri > Carangiformes > Carangidae > Seriola > Seriola aureovittata. The sequence continues at coordinate 17,050,688 of NC_079380.1, read as the reverse complement.
TATGTCTTACTACACTATGCCTTTTTTTGACGTTTTTATGCCTTACTATACTATGCCGTTTTTTGACGTTTTTATGCCTTACTATACTATGCCGTTTTTTGACATTTTTATGCCTGATTATACTATGCCGTTTTTTGACATTTTTATGCCTTACTATACTATGCCTTACAATGCTATGAAATTTTATGATGTATTTATGCCTTATTATACTATGACGTTTTTTGACATTTTTATGCCTTACTATACTATGCCGTTTTTTGACATTTTTATGCCTTACTATACTATGCCTTACAATGCTATGAAATTTTATGATGTTTTTATGCCTTATTATACTATGACGTTTTTTGACATTTTTATGTCTTACTACACTATGCCTTTTTTTGACGTTTTTATGCCTTACTATACTATGCCGTTTTTTGACATTTTTATGCCTGATTATACTATGCCGTTTTTTGACATTTTTATGCCTTACTATACTATGCCTTACAATGCTATGAAATTTTATAATGTATTAATGCCTTATTATACTATGAAGTTTTTTGACATTTTTATGCTTTACTATACTATGCCGTTTTTTGACATTTTTATGCCTGATTATACTATGCCGTTTTTTGACATTTTTATGCCTTACTATACTATGCCTTACAATGCTATGAAATTTTATGATGTTTTTATGCCTTATTATACTATGACGTTTTTTGACATTTTTATGCCTTACTATACTATGCCTTACAATGCTATGAAATTTTATGATGTATTTATGCCTTATTATACTATGAAGTTTTTTGACATTTTTATGCCTTACTATACTATGCCGTTTTTTGACATTTTTATGCCTTACTGTACTATGCCTTACAATGCTATGAAATTTTACGATGTTTTTATGCCTTACAATGCTATGAAATTTTACGATGTTTTTATGCCTTACTATACTATGACGTTTTTTGACATTTTTATGCCTTGCTATACTATGCCGTTTTTTGACATTTTTATGCCTTACTATACTATGCCTTACAATGCTATGAAATTTTATGATGTTTTTATGCCTTATTATACTATGACGTTTTTTGACATTTTTATGTCTTACAACACTATGCCTTTTTTTGACGTTTTTATGCCTTACTATACTATGCCGTTTTTTGACATTTTTATGCCTGATTATACTATGCCGTTTTTTGACATTTTTATGCCTTACTATACTATGCCTTACAATGCTATGAAATTTTATGATGTATTTATGCCTTATTATACTATGACGTTTTTTGACATTTTTATGCCTTACTATACTATGCCTTACAATGCTATGAAATTTTATGATGTTTTTATGCCTTATTATACTATGACGTTTTTTGACATTTTTATGTCTTACTACACTATGCCTTTTTTTGACGTTTTTATGCCTTACTATACTATGCCGTTTTTTGACATTTTTATGCCTGATTATACTATGCCGTTTTTTGACATTTTTATGCCTTACTATACTATGCCTTACAATGCTATGAAATTTTATAATGTATTAATGCCTTATTATACTATGAAGTTTTTTGACATTTTTATGCTTTACTATACTATGCCGTTTTTTGACATTTTTATGCCTGATTATACTATGCCGTTTTTTGACATTTTTATGCCTTACTATACTATGCCTTACAATGCTATGAAATTCTATGATGTTTTTAAGCCTTACTGTACTATGACGTTTTTTGACATTTTTATGCCTTACTATACTATGCATTAGTATACCATGAAGTTTTTTGACATTTAAATGCCTTATTATACTATGCCGTTTTTTGACATTTTTATGCCTTACTATACTATGCCATACAATGCTATGAAATTCTATGATGTTTTTATGCCTTACCAAACTATGTTGTTTTTTGAAATTTTTATGCCTTACTATACTATGCCGTTTTTTGACATTTTTATGCCTTATTATACTATGCCGTTTTTGGACATTTTTATGCCTTACTATACTATGCCTTGCAATGCTATGAAATTCTACGATGTTTTTATGCCTTACTATACGATGACGTTTTTTGACATTTTTATGCCTTACTGTACTATGCCTTACAATGCTATGAAATTTTATGATGTTTTTATGCCTTATTATACTATGACGTTTTTTGACATTTTTATGCCTTACTATACAATGCCATACTATACTATGAAGTTTTTTGACGTTTTTATGCCTTATTATACTATGCCGTTTTTTAACATTTTTATGCCTTATTATACTATGCCGTTTTTTGACATTTTTATGCCTTACTATACTATGCCTTACAATGCTATGAAATTTTATAATCTATTTATGCCTTATTATACTATGACGTTTTTTGACATTTTTATGTCTAACTACACTATGCCTTTTTTTGACGTTTTTATGCCTTACTATACTATGCCGTTTTTTGACATTTTATGCCTTACTATACTATGCCTTAGTATACCATGAAGTTTTTTGACATTTTAATGCCTTATTATACTATGCCGTTTTTTGACATTTTTATGCCTTACTATACTATGCCTTACAATGCTATGAAATTTCATGATGTTTTTATGCCTTATTAAACTATGCTGTTTTTTGACATTTTTATGCCTTATTATACAAGGCCTTACTATACTATGCCGTTTTTTGACATTTTTATGCCTTATTATACTATGCCGTTTTTGGACATTTTTATGCCTTACTATACTATGCCTTGCAATGCTATGAAATTCTACGATGTTTTTATGCCTTACTATACGATGACGTTTTTTGACATTTTTATGCCTTACTGTACTATGCCTTACAATGCTATGAAATTTTATGATGTTTTTATGCCTTATTATACTATGACGTTTTTTGACATTTTTATGCCTTACTATACAATGCCATACTATACTATGAAGTTTTTTGACGTTTTTATGCCTTATTATACTATGCCGTTTTTTAACATTTTTATGCCTTATTATACTATGCCGTTTTTTGACATTTTTATGCCTTACTATACTATGCCTTACAATGCTATGAAATTTTATAATCTATTTATGCCTTATTATACTATGACGTTTTTTGACATTTTTATGTCTAACTACACTATGCCTTTTTTTGACGTTTTTATGCCTTACTATACTATGCCGTTTTTTGACATTTTATGCCTTACTATACTATGCCTTAGTATACCATGAAGTTTTTTGACATTTTAATGCCTTATTATACTATGCCGTTTTTTGACATTTTTATGCCTTACTATACTATGCCTTACAATGCTATGAAATTTCATGATGTTTTTATGCCTTATTAAACTATGCTGTTTTTTGACATTTTTATGCCTTATTATACAAGGCCTTACTATACTATGAAGTTTTTTGACATTTTTATGTTTTACTATACTATGCAGTTTTTTGACATTTTTATGCCTTACTATACTATGCCTTACAATGCTATGAAATTTTATAATCTATTTATGCCTTATTATACTATGACATTTTTTGACGTTTTTATGCCTTACTATACTATGCCTTAGTATACCATGAAGTTTTTTGACATTTTAATGCCTTATTATACTATGCCGTTTTTTGACATTTTTATGCCTTACTATACTATGCCTTACAATGCTATGAAATTTCATGATGTTTTTATGCCTTATTATACTATGACGTTTTTTGACATTTTTATGCCTTATTATACAATGCCATACTATACTATGAAGTTTTTTGATATTTTTATGTCTTACTACACTAATCCTTTTTTTGACGTTTTTATGCCTTACTATACTATGCTGTTTTTTTTACATTTTTATGCCTGATTATACTATGCTTTTTTTTTTACATTTTTATGCCTTATTATAATATGATGTTCTAGGTTATTATACAATTCCCTACTTTAAACTGGTAAGGTGGTAGGATGGTTAGTACTATCATTTGGAGTGCAGGAGGTTTATGGTTCGAATCCTGGTTCTTGCTATACTATTATGTTTTTTTGACATTTTTATACCTTACTATACTATGACGTTTTTATGCCTTAGTATACTATGCCGTTTTTTGACATTTATATGCCTTACTATACTATGCCTTACTATACTATGACGTTTTATGATGTTTTTATGCCTGATTATACTATGAAGTTTTTTGACATTTTTATGCCTTACTATACTATGCCTTACAATGCTATGAAATTCTTTGACATTTTTATGTCAAACTATACTATGCCGTTTTTTGACATTTTTATGCCTTATTATACTGCCGTTTTTTGACATTTTTATGCCTTACTATACTATGCCTTACAATGCTATGAAATTTTATGATGTTTTTATGCCTTATTATACTATGACGTTTTTTGACATTTTTATGTCTTACTACACTATGCCTTTTTTTGACGTTTTTATGCCTTACTGTACTATGCCTTACAATGCTATGAAATTTTACGATGTTTTTATGCCTTACAATGCTATGAAGTTTTTTGACATTTTTATGTTTTACTATACTATGCAGTTTTTTGACGTTTTTAAGCCTTACTATACGATGCAGTTTTTTGACATTTTTATGCCTTATTATACTATGCCGTTTTTGGACATTTTTATGTCTTACTATACTATGCCTTACAATGCTATGAAATTTTATGATGTATTTATGCCTTATTATACTATGAAGTTTTTTGACATTTTTATGCCTTACTATACTATGCCGTTTTTTGACAATTTTATGCCTTACTGTACTATGCCTTACAATGCTATGAAATTTTACGATGTTTTTATGCCTTACTATACTATGACGTTTTTTGACATTTTTATGCCTTACCAAACTATGTTGTTTTTTGAAATTTTTATGCCTTACTATACTATGCCTTACAATGCTATGAAATTTTATGATGTTTTTATGCCTTATTATACTATGACGTTTTTTGACATTTTTATGTCTTACTACACTATGCCTTTTTTTGACGTTTTTATGCCTTACTATACTATGCCGTTTTTTGACATTTTTATGCCTGATTATACTATGCGTTTTTTGACATTTTTATACCTTACTATACTATGCCTTACAATGCTATGAAATTTTATGATGTATTTATGCCTTATTATACTATGACGTTTTTTGACATTTTTATGCCTTGCTATACTATGCCGTTTTTTGACATTTTTATGCCTTACTATACTATGCCTTACAATGCTATGAAATTTTATGATGTTTTTATGCCTTACTATACTATGGCGTTTTAATGCCTTATTATACTATGATGTTTTTATGCCTTACTATACTATGACGTTTTTTGACATTTTTATGCCTTGCTATACTATGCCGTTTTTTGACATTTTTATGCCTTACTATACTATGCCTTACAATGCTATGAAATTTTATGATGTATTTATGCCTTATTATACTATGACGTTTTTTGACATTTTTATGCCTTACTATACTATGCCGTTTTTTGACATTTTTATGCCTTACTATACTATGCCTTACAATGCTATGAAATTTTATGATGTTTTTATGCCTTATTATACTATGACGTTTTTTGACATTTTTATGTCTTACTACACTATGCCTTTTTTTGACGTTTTTATGCCTTACTATACTATGCCGTTTTTTGACATTTTTATGCCTGATTATACTATGCCGTTTTTTGACATTTTTATGCCTTACTATACTATGCCTTACAATGCTATGAAATTTTATAATGTATTAATGCCTTATTATACTATGAAGTTTTTTGACATTTTTATGCTTTACTATACTATGCCGTTTTTTGACATTTTTATGCCTGATTATACTATGCCGTTTTTTGACATTTTTATGCCTTACTATACTATGCCTTACAATGCTATGAAATTTTATGATTTTTTTATGCCTTATTATACTATGATGTTTTTTGACATTTTTATGCCTTACTATACTATGCCTTACAATGCTATGAAATTTTATGATGTATTTATGCCTTATTATACTATGAAGTTTTTTGACATTTTTATGCCTTACTACACTATGCCGTTTTTTGACATTTTTATGCCTTACTGTACTATGCCTTACAATGCTATGAAATTTTACGATGTTTTTATGCCTTACAATGCTATGAAATTTTACGATGTTTTTATGCCTTACTATACTATGACGTTTTTTGACATTTTTATGCCTTGCTATACTATGCCGTTTTTTGACATTTTTATGCCTTACTATACTATGCCTTACAATGCTATGAAATTTTATGATGTTTTTATGCCTTATTATACTATGACGTTTTTTGACATTTTTATGCCTTACAACACTATGCCTTTTTTTGACGTTTTTATGCCTTACTATACTATGCCGTTTTTTGACATTTTTATGCCTGATTATACTATGCCGTTTTTTGACATTTTTATGCCTTACTATACTATGCCTTACAATGCTATAAAATTTTATGATGTATTTATGCCTTATTATACTATGACGTTTTTTGACATTTTTATGCCTTACTATACTATGCCGTTTTTTGACATTTTTATACCTTACTATACTATGCCTTACAATGCTATGAAATTTTATGATGTTTTTATGCCTTATTATACTATGACGTTTTTTGACATTTTTATGTCTTACTACACTATGCCTTTTTTTGACGTTTTTATGCCTTACTATACTATGCCGTTTTTTGACATTTTTATGCCTGATTATACTATGCCGTTTTTTGACATTTTTATGCCTTACTATACTATGCCTTACAATGCTATGAAATTTTATAATGTATTAATGCCTTATTATACTATGAAGTTTTTTGACATTTTTATGTTTTACTATACTATGCCGTTTTTTGACATTTTTATGCCTGATTATACTATGCCGTTTTTTGACATTTTTATGCCTTACTATACTATGCCTTACAATGCTATGAAATTCTATGATGTTTTTATGCCTTACTGTACTATGACGTTTTTTGACATTTTTATGCCTTACTATACTATGCATTAGTATACCATGAAGTTTTTTGACATTTAAATGCCTTATTATACTATGCCGTTTTTTGACATTTTTATGCCTTACTATACTATGCCATACAATGCTATGAAATTCTATGATGTTTTTATGCCTTACAATGCTATGAAATTTTACGATGTTTTTATGCCTTACTATACTATGACGTTTTTTGACATTTTTATGCCTTGCTATACTATGCCGTTTTTTGACATTTTTATGCCTTACTATACTATGCCTTACAATGCTATGAAATTTTATGATGTTTTTATGCCTTATTATACTATGACGTTTTTTGACATTTTTATGCCTTACAACACTATGCCTTTTTTTGACGTTTTTATGCCTTACTATACTATGCCGTTTTTTGACATTTTTATGCCTTATTATACTATGCCGTTTTTTGACATTTTTATGCCTTACTATACTATGCCTTACAATGCTATAAAATTTTATGATGTTTTTATGCCTTACCAAACTATGTTGTTTTTTGAAATTTTTATGCCTTACTATACTATGCCGTTTTTTGACATTTTTATGCCTTACTATACTATGCCTTACAATGCTATGAAATTTTATGATGTTTTTATGCCTTATTATACTATGACGTTTTTTGACATTTTTATGTCTTACTACACTATGCCTTTTTTTGACGTTTTTATGCCTTACTATACTATGCCGTTTTTTGACATTTTTATGCCTGATTATACTATGCCGTTTTTTGACATTTTTATGCCTTACTATACTATGCCTTACAATGCTATGAAATTTTATGATGTATTTATGCCTTATTATACTATGAAGTTTTTTGACATTTTTATGCCTTACTATACTATGCCGTTTTTTGACATTTTTATGCCTGATTATACTATGCCGTTTTTTGACATTTTTATGCCTTACTATACTATGCCTTACAATGCTATGAAATTCTATGATGTTTTAATGCCTTATTATACTATGACGTTTTTTGACATTTTTATGCCTTACTATACTATGCATTAGTATACCATGAAGTTTTTTGACATTTTAATGCCTTATTATACTATGCCGTTTTTTGACATTTTTATGCCTTACTATACTATGCCTTACAATGCTATGAAATTCTATGATGTTTTTATGCCTTACCAAACTATGTTGTTTTTTGAAATTTTTATGCCTTACTATACTATGCCGTTTTTTGACATTTTTATGCCTTATTATACTATGCCGTTTTTTGACATTTTTATGCCTTACTATACTATGCCTTGCAATGCTATGAAATTCTACGATGTTTTTATGCCTTACTATACTATGCTGTTTTTTGACATTTTTATGCCTTACTGTACTATGCCTTACAATGCTATGAAATTTTATGATGTTTTTATGCCTATTATACTATGACGTTTTTTGACATTTTTATGCCTTACTATACAATGCCTTACTATACTATGAAGTTTTTTGACATTTTTATGCCTTATTATACTATGCCGTTTTTTAACATTTTTATGCCTTATTATACTATGCGTTTTTTGACATTTTTATGCCTTACTATACTATGCCTTACAATGCTATGAAATTTTATAATCTATTTATGCCTTATTATACTATGACGTTTTTTGACATTTTTATGCCTTACTACACTATGCCTTTTTTTGACGTTTTTATGCCTTACTATACTATGCCGTTTTTTGACAATTTTATGCCTTACTATACTATGCCTTAGTATACCATGAAGTTTTTTGACATTTTAATGCCTTATTATACTATGCCTTTTTTTGACATTTTTATGCCTTACTATACTATGCCTTACAATGCTATGAAATTTCATGATGTTTTTATGCCTTATTAAACTATGCTGTTTTTTGACATTTTTATGCCTTATTATACAAGGCCTTACTATACTATGAAGTTTTTTGACATTTTTATGTTTTACTATACTATGCTGTTTTTTGACATTTTTATGCCTTACTATACTATGCCTTACAATGCTATGAAATTTTATAATCTATTTATGCCTTATTATACTATGACATTTTTTGACGTTTTTATGCCTTACTATACTATGCCTTAGTATACCATGAAGTTTTTTGACATTTTAATGCCTTATTATACTATGCCGTTTTTTGACATTTTTATGCCTTACTATACTTTGCCTTACAATGCTATGAAATTTCATGATGTTTTTATGCCTTATTATACTATGACGTTTTTTGACATTTTTATGCCTTATTATACTATGCCTTTTTTTGACATTTTTATGCCTTACTATACTATGGCGTTTTAATGCCTTATTATACTATGAAGTTTTTTGACATTTTTATGTCTTACTACACTATGCCTTTTTTTGACGTTTTTATGCCTTACTATACTATGCTGTTTTTTGACATTTTTATGCCTTATTATACTATGCTTTTTTTTTTACATTTTTATGCCTTACTATACTATGCCTTACAATGCTATGAAATTTTATGATGTATTTATGCCTTATTATACTATGACGTTTTTTGACATTTTTATGCCTTACTATACTATGCCGTTTTTTGACATTTTTATGCCTTACTATACTATGCATTAGTATACCATGAAGTTTTTTGACATTTAAATGCCTTATTATACTATGCAGTTTTTTTACATTTTTATGCCTTACTATACTATGCCTTACAATGCTATGAAATTTTATAATCTATTTATGCCTTATTATACTATGACATTTTTTGACGTTTTTATGCCTTACTATACTATGCCTTAGTATACCATGAAGTTTTTTGACATTTTAATGCCTTATTATACTATGCCGTTTTTTGACATTTTTATGCCTTATTATACAATGCCATACTATACTATGAAGTTTTTTGACATTTTTATGTCTTACTACACTAATCCTTTTTTTGACGTTTTTATGCCTTACTATACTATGCTGTTTTTTTTACATTTTTATGCCTGATTATACTATGCTTTTTTTTTTACATTTTTATGCCTTACTATACTATGCCTTACAATGCTATGAAATTTTATGATGTATTTATGCCTTATTATACTATGACGTTTTTTGACATTTTTATGCCTTACTATACTATGCCGTTTTTTGACATTTTTATGCCTTACTATACTATGCCTTACAATGCTATGAAATTTTATGATGTTTTTATGCCTTATTATACTATGACCTTTTTTTGACATTTTTATGTCTTACTACACTATGCCTTTTTTTGACGTTTTTATGCCTTACTATACTATGCTGTTTTTTGACATTTTTATGCCTGATTATACTATGCCGTTTTTTGACATTTTTATGCCTTACTATACTATGCCTTACAATGCTATGAAATTTTATAATGTATTAATGCCTTATTGTACGATGAAGTTTTTTGACATTTTTATGCCTTACTATACTATGCCGTTTTTTGACATTTTTATGCCTGATTATACTATGCTGTTTTTTGACATTTTTATGCCTTACTATACTATGCATTAGTATACCATGAAGTTTTTTGACATTTAAATGCCTTATTATACTATGCCGTTTTTTGACATTTTTATGCCTTACTATACTATGCCATACAATGCTATGAAATTCTATGATGTTTTTATGCCTTATCAAACTATGCTGTTTTTTGACATTTTTATGCCTTACTACACTATGCCTTTTTTTTACGTTTTTTTGCCTTCCTATACTATGCCGTTTTTTGACATTTTTATGCCTTACTATACTATGCCTTACAATGCTATGAAATTCTAAGATGTTTTTATGCCTTACTATACTATGACGTTTTTTGACATTTTTATGCCTTACTGTACTATGCCTTACAATGCTATGAAATTTTATGATGTTTTTATGCCTTATTATACTATGAAGTTTTTTGACGTTTTTATGCCTTATTATACTATGCCATATTTTGACATTTTTATGCCTTATTATACTATGCCGTTTTTTGACATTTTTATGCCTTACTATACTATGCCTTACAATGCTATGAAATTTTATAATCTATTTATGCCTTATTATACTATGACGTTTTTTTGACATTTTTATGTCTTACTACACTATGCCTTTTTTTGACGTTTTTTTGCCTTCCTATACTATGCCGTTTTTTGACATTTTTATGCCTTACTATACTATGCCGTTTTTTGACATTTTTATGCCTTATTATACTATGCCGTTTTTGGACATTTTTATGCCTTACTATACTATGCCTTACAATGCTATGAAATTTTATGATGTTTTTATGCCTTATTATACTATGATGTTTTTTTACATTTTTATGCCTTACTATACAATGCCATACTATACTATGAAGTTTTTTGACGTTTTTATGCCTTATTATACTATGACGTTTTTTGACATTTTTATGCCTTTTTTTGACATTTTTATGCCTGATTATACTATGCCGTTTTTTGACGTTTTTATGCCTTACTATACTATGCCGTTTTTTGACATTTTTATGCCTGATTATACGATGCCGTTTTTTGACATTTTTATGCCTTACTATACTATGCCTTACAATGCTATGAAATTTTATGATGTATTTATGCCTTATTATACTATGACGTTTTTTGACATTTTTATGCCTTACTATACTATGCCGTTTTTTGACATTTTTATGCCTTACTATACTATGCATTAGTATACCATGAAGTTTTTTGACATTTAAATGCCTTATTATACTATGCCGTTTTTTGACATTTTTATGCCTTACTATACTATGCCATACAATGCTATGAAATTCTATGATGTTTTTATGCCTTATCAAACTATGCTGTTTTTTGACATTTTTATGCCTTACTATACTATGCCGTTTTTTGACATTTTTATGCCTTATTATACTATGCCGTTTTTGGACATTTTTATGTCTTACTATACTATGCCTTACAATGCTATGAAATTCTACGATGTTTTTATGCCTTACTATACTATGACGTTTTTTGACATTTTTATGCCTTACTGTATTATGCCTTACAATGCTATGAAATTTTATGATGTATTTATGCCTTATTATACTATGACGTTTTTTGACATTTTTATGCCTTACTATACTATGCCGTTTTTTGACATTTTTACGCCTTACTATACTATGCCTTACAATGCTATGAAATTTTATGATGTTTTTATGCCTTATTATACTATGACGTTTTTTGACATTTTTATGTCTTACTACACTATGCCTTTTTTTTTACGTTTTTATGCCTTACTATACTATGCCGTTTTTTGACATTTTTATGCCTGATTATACTATGACGTTTTTTGACATTTTTATGCCTTACTATACTATGCCTTACAATGCTATGAAATTTTATAATGTATTAATGCCTTATTATACGATGAAGTTTTTTGACATTTTTATGCCTTACTATACTATGCCTTACAATGCCATGAAATTTTATGATGTTTTTATTCCTTATTAAACTATGCTGTTTTTTGACATTTTTATGCCTTATTATACAATGCCTTACTATACTATGAAGTTTTTTGACATTTTTATGTTTTACTATACTATGCAGTTTTTTGACATTTTTATGCCTTACTATACTATGCTGTTTTTTGACATTTTTATGCCTGATTATACTATGCCGTTTTTTGACATTTTTATGCCTTACTATACTATGCCTTACAATGCTATGAAATTTTATAATGTATTAATGCCTTACAATGCTATGAAATTTTATGATGTTTTTATGCCTTATTAAACTATGCTGTTTTTTTGACATTTTTATGCCTTATTATACAATGCCTTACTATACTATGCAGTTTTTTGACATTTTTATGCCTTATTATACTATGCTGTTTTTTGACATTTTTATGCCTTACTATACTATGCCGCTTTTTGACATTTTTATGCCTTACTATACTATGCCTTACAATGCTATGAAATTTTATAATGTATTAATGCCTTATTATACTATGAAGTTTTTTTGACATTTTTATGCCTTACTATACTATGCCTTACAATGCTATGAAATTTTATGATGTTTTTATGCCTTATTAAACTATGCCGTTTTTTGACGTTTTTATGCCTTACTATACTATGCCGTTTTTTGACATTTTTATGCCTGATTATACGATGCCGTTTTTTGACATTTTTATGCCTTACTATACTATGCCTTACAATGCTATGAAATTTTATGATGTATTTATGCCTTATTATACTATGACGTTTTTTGACATTTTTATGCCTTACTATACTATGCCGTTTTTTGACATTTTTATGCCTTACTATACTATGCATTAGTATACCATGAAGTTTTTTGACATTTAAATGCCTTATTATACTATGCCGTTTTTTGACATTTTTATGCCTTACTATACTATGCCATACAATGCTATGAAATTCTATGATGTTTTTATGCCTTATCAAACTATGCTGTTTTTTGACATTTTTATGCCTTACTATACTATGCCGTTTTTTGACATTTTTATGCCTTATTATACTATGCCGTTTTTGGACATTTTTATGTCTTACTATACTATGCCTTACAATGCTATTAAATTCTACGATGTTTTTATGCCTTACTATACTATGACGTTTTTTGACATTTTTATGCCTTACTATACTATGACGTTTTTTGACATTTTTATGCCTTACTGTATTATGCCTTACAATGCTATGAAATTTTATGATGTATTTATGCCTTATTATACTATGACGTTTTTTGACATTTTTATGCCTTACTATACTATGCCGTTTTTTGACATTTTTACGCCTTACTATACTATGCCTTACAATGCTATGAAATTTTATGATGTTTTTATGCCTTATTATACTATGACGTTTTTTGACATTTTTATGTCTTACTACACTATGCCTTTTTTTTTACGTTTTTATGCCTTACTATACTATGCCGTTTTTTGACATTTTTATGCCTGATTATACTATGACGTTTTTTGACATTTTTATGCCTTACTATACTATGCCTTACAATGCTATGAAATTTTATAATGTATTAATGCCTTATTATACGATGAAGTTTTTTGACATTTTTATGCCTTACTATACTATGCCTTACAATGCCATGAAATTTTATGATGTTTTTATTCCTTATTAAACTATGCTGTTTTTTGACATTTTTATGCCTTATTATACAATGCCTTACTATACTATGAAGTTTTTTGACATTTTTATGTTTTACTATACTATGAAGTTTTTTGACGTTTTTTGACATTTTTATGCCTTACTATACTATGCTGTTTTTTGACATTTTTATGCCTGATTATACTATGCCGTTTTTTGACATTTTTATGCCTTACTATACTATGCCTTACAATGCTATGAAATTTTATAATGTATTAATGCCTTACAATGCTATGAAATTTTATGATGTTTTTATGCCTTATTAAACTATGCTGTTTTTTTGACATTTTTATGCCTTATTATACAATGCCTTACTATACTATGCAGTTTTTTGACATTTTTATGCCTTATTATACTATGCTGTTTTTTGACATTTTTATGCCTGATTATACTATGCCGCTTTTTGACATTTTTATGCCTTACTATACTATGCCTTACAATGCTATGAAATTTTATAATGTATTAATGCCTTATTAAACTATGCTGTTTTTTGACATTTTTATGCCTTATTATACAATGCCTTACTATACTATGAAGTTTTTTGACATTTTTATGTTTTACTATACTATGCAGTTTTTTGACATTTTTATGCCTTACTATACTATGCCGTTTTTTGACATTTTTATGCCTTATTATACTATGCCGTTTTTTGACATTTTTATGCCTTACTATACTATGCCTTACAATGCTATGAAATTTTATGATGTTTTTATGCCTTATTATACTATGACGTTTTTTGACATTTTTATGCCTTACTATACAATGCCATACTATACTATGAAGTTTTTTGACATTTTTATGTCTTACTATACAATGCTGTTTTTTGACATTTTTATGCCTGATTATACTATGCCTTTTTTTAACGTTTTTATGCCTTACTATACTATGCCGTTTTTTGACATTTTTATGCCTGATTATACTATGCCGTTTTTTGACATTTTTATGCCTTACTATACTATGCCTTACAATGCTATGAAATTTTAATGATGTTTTTATGCCTTATTAAACTATGACGTTTTTTGACATTTTTATGCCTTACTATACAATGCCATACTCTACTATGAAGTTTTTTGACATTTTTATGTCTTACTACACTATGCCGTTTTTTGACATTTTTATGCCTGATTATACTATGCCGTTTTTTGACATTTTTATGCCTTACTATACTATGCCTTACAATGCTATGAAATTTTATGATGTATTTATGCCTTAATATACTATGAAGTTTTTTGACATTTTTATGTTTTACTATACTATGCCGTTTTTTGACATTTTTATGCCTTACTATACTATGCCTTACAATGCTATGAAATTTTATAATGTATTAATGCCTTATTATACTATGAAGTTTTTTGACATTTTTATGCCTTACTATACTATGCCGTTTTTTGACATTTTTATGCCTTACTATACTATGCCTTACAATGCTATGAAATTTTATGATGTTTTTATGCCTTATTATACTATGACGTTTTTTGACATTTTTATGCCTTACTATACTATGCCTTACAATGCTATGAAATTCTATGATGTTTTTAAGCCTTACTGTACTATGACGTTTTTTGACATTTTTATGCCTTACTATACTATGCCGTTTTTTTTAAATTTTTATGCCTTATTATACTATGCCGTTTTTGGACATTTTTATGCCTTACTATACTATGCCTTACAATGCTATGAAATTTTATGATGTTTTTATGCCTCATTATACTATGACGTTTTTTGACATTTTTATGCCTTACTATACAATGCCATACTCTACTATGAAGTTTTTTGACATTTATATGTCTTACTACACTATGCCGTTTTTTGACATTTTTATGCCTGATTATACTATGCCGTTTTTTGACATTTTTATGCCTTACTATACTATGCCGTTTTTAAAAAATTTTTATGCCTTATTATACTATGCCGTTTTTGGACATTTTTATGCCTTACTATACTATGCCTTACAATGCTATGAAATTTTATGATGTTTTTATGCCTCATTATACTATGACGTTTTTTGACATTTTTATGCCTTACTATACAATGCCATACTCTACTATGAAGTTTTTTGACATTTTTATGTCTTACTACACTATGCCGTTTTTTGACATTTTTATGCCTGATTATACTATGCCGTTTTTTGACATTTTTATGCCTTACTATACTATGCCTTACAATGCAATGAAATTTTATGATGTTTTTATGCCTTATTATTCTATGAAGTTGTTTGACGTTTTCATGTCTTACTATTCTATGCCGTTTTTTGACATTTTTATGACTTACTATACTATCCCGTTTTTTGAGGTTTTATGTCTTATTATACTATGCCTTAATATACTATGACGTTATTTGACATTTTCATGCCTTACTATACAATGCCTTACTATACTATGCCGTTTTTTTGACATTTTCATTACTTACTATACAATGCCTTACTATACTATGAAGTTTTTTGACATTTTTATGCCTTATTATACTATGTCTTACTATAGTTTGACGTTTTTTGACATTTTTATGCCTTACAATACTATGTCTTACTTTACTATGACGTTTTTTGACATTTTTATGTCTTACTATACTATGCCGTTTTTTGACGTTTTTATGCCTTGTTATACTATGACGTTTTTTGACATTTTTATGCCTTACTATACTATGCTTTACTATACTATGACATTTTATGACGTTTTTATGTCTGATAATACTATGAAGTTTTTTGACGTTTTTATTCCTTACTCTACCGTGCCTTACTATACTATGACGTTTTTTGACATTTTTATGCCTTATTATACAATGCCATACTATACTATGAAGTTTTTTGACATTTTTATGTCTTACTACACTAATCCTTTTTTTGACGTTTTTATGCCTTACTATACTATGCTGTTTTTTTGACGTTTTTATGCCTTACTATACTATGCTGTTTTTTTGACATTTTTATGCCTGATTATACTATGCCGTTTTTTGACATTTTTATGCCTTATTATACTATGCCGTTTTTGGACATTTTTATGCCTTACTATACTATGAAGTTTTTTGACATTTTTATGCCTAATTATACTATGCCTTACTATAGTATGCCATTTTTTGACATTCTTATGCCTTATTATACTATGCCTTACTATACTATGAAGTTTTTTGACATTTTTATTCCTCACTATACTATGCCTTATAATGCTATGAGTTTTTATGATGTTTTTATGCCTTATTATACTATGAAGTCTTTTGACATTTTCATGCCTTACTATACTATGACGTTTTTTTTTACAATTTTATGCCTTACTTTATAATGACGTATTTATGCCTTATTATACAATGCCTTAGTATACTAGGACGTTTTTTGACATTCTTATTCCGTATTATACTATGAAGTTTTATGATATTTTTATTATCTATTATACTATGATGTACAATGCTATGACAATTTATGATGTTTTTATGCCTTATTATACTATGACGTTTTTTGACTGTTTCAATGCCTTACTATACCATAAGATTTTTATGCCTCATTGTAATGTGAGGTTTTTTGAAAGCTTTATGCATTACTATACAATAATGTTTTCATGCCTTACTATACTATAACGTCTTTTGCCGTTTTTATGCCTTACTATACTATGATGTTTTATGCGTTCTTTTGCGTTACCATAATATAAAATTTTTACGCCTTTCTATACTATGACTTTTCATGTTTTATTACAATGAGGGTTTCCTTATTGGATGGCAATGTTAAATAGTGGTTAGAACTGTTACCTCACAATGAGAAGGTTCTGGGTCTGAACCTTAGACCTGGGGCATTTCTGTGTGGAGTTTCCATGTTCTTCCTGTGCCAATGTTCGTCCTCTCCAGGTACTTTGGCTTCGTCCCGCAGTCCACAGATATGCGCATTCGATTAATTGGTGACTTTAATCCCGTGCAACACTATGACCTTTAATTATACAATTACTTTTTTATGCCTTTTGATAGGGCTACATGGTAATGCAGTGAGAAAGTTCTGGGTTCAAATCTTGGCCCTTTTTATAAGCTTTTCTATACTATGACCTTTTATGCCTTACCATACAATAACTTTTTTATGCTTAACTATACTGTGACTTTTAATGCCTTACAATACTACGATTTATGACGTATAACATACGTGTCCCTGTATCAAGAGTGATGTTACCATATCTTTCACCAATAAAAGGATATATTATAATTGCATATTCACATCCTCTGGATATATGAAGATATAACTTTATAATGTATATGAAATAGTAATAATAAAATCCAACTTTACTAAAATAACATATAAACATATCACATGTAAATATTATATTATCTGTTTATGGTTTAATTAATCATATTTTATTAATTTTAAACATATATTTCTATCTTTCATATTTACATATGTAATATGAACATATACTGACAAACTTTGGGTTGTTTATGTAACGTGTATAATATAAACATACTAAAATACATGTTTCTATTAGCTAGACATATATGTATGTCAATATATGATCTTGTTCCAATTTCTAAGAGGTTTCATATGTACTTTTTGCATATATAGGCTATACTTTATATACATATATGATTTTACTTCATATGGACATACGTTTCACATAGAAATATAAAACGTGGTGTTTGAGGGAAATCTCCTAGCTTCACCGAAAAGTGTCTTTTTGTACAAAATTAAACCTTGCAGCAAAGCTCTTTAAACACATAGGAGCTGCTTAATGATATAATAATGTCTTTTAATGATATGGATGTAGATTAAGTTTTTGCCTTTTTTTTTTTTACCATATATTGACATGAATAAGTATCAACTGCTGCTGATCTCTCCAGAAGCATTAATTTGAACCATCCTTAGTTCAATGTACTCACCGCTTTAGCAAATTGAGTCAACTTTAAAATGGCCTTCAGCTTTATGAAGAAAACCCCCTCACCAATCTTTAGTTTACTCTTTCTTAACCAAAGCAAGCATAAAAAAAATCACCACAAAATGAAAAAGTGCATATTTTAAATGTGTTAATGGCTTCAGGTTTGAGTGAAGAGTGAAGGCTTCACTGAGTCAGGTTGGTGCCATCTAGAGGTTTATTTAAGTCCTCATCTAGAACAATACAATACTGCTACACTGAACACTGTGTGAACACATGTAAAAACATTGCTGTGGTCTTATGAGGTAAAATGATACAAATACAATGTAAAATAGACTTATTTAACTGACATACTAATATCTCTCACTGAACATACAAACTGATTCACAACAGAAACACACACACATCACAGTTTCTCAAGGTAGAATGTTTTCATGCAAATCCATACTTATCATTAGTTAAAAATACTTGTCATAAAGCATATATCTGTCAGTTGTTGCATTGCTCGATTCACCAGCTACTTTACCGGCCCACAGGAAATCAGGCTGGCACAAACGAAAGTTTGACATTTTCCTAATCTAAAACTTCAGATAAATTCTATGTTTTACCAAATATAGCAGCTTCTTTTGTTTTTCATGTATTTGCGAGTGTTTTTATTTTCTGAACAGCACAAGTGGTTCAGAAAATGAATGAAGGGATGCACAAGAAGGAGCTGAGGTGGTGGTGTACTTTCACTAATATGAATAGTTAAAATAACTTTGGTTTGTCAGCAATGTAGCGCTTGTTTGAATATGATGATAGGGTACATCCCAAAGACTCTTCCTCTGATAAAGTATAATTCTGTCTATGACTGTCCTCCCTTCACTTTGCCATCTTTCTCCAGCAGGTTCTTGCTTGTACAAAATGTTGTCCTTTCACAAACAACTACCCTCCCACAGCTGTGCTCACACCCCTGTATCTTGCTCCTCTTCTTCCTCCTCCTGCTGGGGCAGGAGCCGATAGTGTTCATTGCCGATTGGCAGAAAGGAAGTCCTGGGACGAGCCTCGTCTTCTTCAGAGGGGACTCGGTGGTGGGAGTTGGAATCCAGCTGCTCAGTGGAGTTACACTTGGTGTACAACTCGCGGTGCACCTCCGGACTGCCTCCCTCTTCAGAGCCACTGTTACGGACCATGCGGTTTTTCAACGTGGAATGGATGTAGCCAACAGGCACAGGTAAGCTAGCAAAGACTATGAGCATAACAATCATAGCCAGGGCCCAGCCAGGGTACTCAAGGGTCATCTCAGAAGCCTGAAGAGATGAAGAGAAAGAACATATCAGAGATAGGCATGGGCAGGCACAGCAATGCTCAAGATTCTTTTCACAGTGCAAATAGTTTTAGCACTTCAACAGCTATTTTGTTAGAGACCATGAAAAACTTGCAAAGATTACCTTTTACTTTTAGATTAATGATTCCTTTGTGGACAGCTATAATAGTATATTCATAAATAACCAAAACCAAAGATGGTTAAGAATTCTGTAAATCATAATCAGGACTTTTAACAAAAAAAAAAAAAAAAATCACATTATCCACAGATACTAAAAGTACAAATTTAAAGTTCTGTATTTCAAACTATTCAGATAACTGGTTACAGTTGGGAGAATAAATACACGGAAAAGTATCATGGTGAAAATGCCACATATGTCATAAACTATAACAAGTTATTTTGACTTTAAATTCTTCTGTGTAGGACAAAAAGCCACTATCTAATATCTTACTGTGTTTTGATTCCAGGCGGTGTATGTGGGCCCTTTGAGGACCATGCGCAGCAAACTGGCAGCCAGAAGACCAACCATCGCCAGTAAGCAAACATATTTCCAGAGATATTTGTACACCACTGGGGGGCGCCATTTGAGCATGACTTCAATATCATCTAGGAAGCTGCAGGGGAGGAAAATAATAATATTAGAATCATATATTTCAATATCAGAAATAAAGATGATGAAAACAGGACAGACAAAAATAATTTAAGAGTGACATCTGTCAGAGATATTGTTTCTTACCGATCAGTTCCATAAACCCACGCCACACTGAAGGTTTCAAAAATGACTACGATGATTAATGGGAGGGTTGCTGAGTAGTCATCAAACATAGTCACAAAGTAGTTACCCGAGCGCTGGGTAAACAACAGTCCTATCAAGAACCCTAAAGCACAACTGGACACTGAAAAACAAATGGGAATATAGACAGTGTTAGAAAATAATAAAGGTACTGATCAAACAAAGCATATTACATTCATCTGATATAATATACTGTACTATCAGAAACAGACAGAGCCGTGTTCTTCATTTCTGTCATTCTGGTGTTTAACTCAAGACTGAATATCATCCATTTTTTTGATATTTTTAAGTATAATCAGGAGCAGGCAATGTCCAGTATTAACTTGTTTGAACATGTATTAACTTGTGTGTACAGTATTACCGGTGAGTATAGTCCGGTGGCGCCCCAAGAGGCTAAAATTGTCCATAAGAGGTGTGAGGATCCCCTGCATGGTCCCAAACATGGTGCTGAGGCCCAGGTTGAGCAGCATTAGGAAAAACAGTGTGGACCAGAAGGGGCTGGCTGGGAAGAGGGCCATCACCTCAGTGAATGCTATGAACGCCAGGCCTGTCCCTTCAACACCCTGCACTCACACAGGGAAAAAATAGTGACAATATGTCTAAAAAAAGAATCAGAGAAATATTGAGTGATGATTGCAAACAAGTATTTTAGTGGCTCCAAGCGCACGAAAAGAGACAGTGAAAGTATTTGACTTGGGATTGGTATTGCCAGCTATATTCAATGCAGTTACATCACCTGACTATGTAAATTACATAAAAGCTTTTGTACCCCTAACTGCTGCAAAAAAAGCTTGTCAGTACAAACTGTGCTCCTCCTATGGCTTTTATTTTGAGAATATATAATTTTGTGATAAAATAAACCCTGTGAGATAACATTACTTTTAGTACCTCTTCCTCTGTTTCTTTAGTTTCTCCTTTCACTCCTCTATCACAGCTTGCTTCCATCTGTCCTGTGGACCTACTAGATACAGTGTCCCATATGTTTTCTTCCTCTTGCATGCTGGATATTTTACAGCACCTCACATATTCCTTGGGGGTCCTAGGAGATTCAGAGCTCCACCTACATGCTATGTTGTTGAAATGTTCACCTCAGGTTGAGTCCCTGATTTGTCCTCTTTTTTTTTTTTTAAGCAAGCCGGTGTCTCATAAAGCAACTCTTCGATGTCTCTCTTCCTACAACATAGATTAATACAGGACATATATAATGGATTTGATTAGTGTCTGTGTTTCCACATCTGCTATAGACATGTGGAGTACTCTGGCTCCTTTACTACATCACTGATTTAGTGCATCCACACTTTTCAACAGAGCCACAAGAATCTGTTAAACGTCCCTCACCTTATTCATCTCCTCCTCCAGACTGCAGTCAGTGATGTTAGGCCCCACCATGGAGCTGTAGTGACTGTACCACTCTCTGTATTCACCTAAAGACACAGAGCTTGGATCAGTGATGTTGAACCAAGGCCACCAGTGCTGGTTAGATCCATGAGATGTCATGGAGCTTAGCAGACCAAGATTTCTGGAAGAAGTAAAAATAAGAAAATACAAAATGAAAAAGGCAATATTTTCCAAAAGCCACTCCTTGAGTCCAATGTTGTATTTCATCAGTCTTGATATCCAGTGCATGCATGTGTTATAATTTGCTTTTCATATTCTCCTGCAAATTGGATAGCTATGTGAAACCAGGGGGCATTTTTCTGGCACTTTGGTAAAATAAGTTACTTTGAGAATAACTTAGAGAATTCTGTCTGTTTTAGTATGTTGCATTCATACAGATCAAACTGACAGGCTTATGTAAATGTAGTTCTACAAAATTTGTTGCTAATAATGGACAATGGGTAGTTAAAATTCATGCACGCACACACACACACATACACACACACACATGCACATACACACATATTCGTACTTAGCCACGCAGCGTAGTGCAATGTTCTTGGCACGGAAACCCAGCACTACAAAAACTACCAGCGAGGCCAGCACAGACGTCATGAAGTTGATGCCAGAGACCATCAGCGCGTCCCTGTGGCAGTTGTTGTGGACTGGATTGTAGGAAGAATATGCGATAACAGAGCCATAGCCCAGACCGAGGGCAAAAAAGACTTGCGTGGCAGCCTGTCGCCACACCTGCACATTACCCCAAATTTCCAGCTGAAAAATGTCACAAAACAAAGTCTCATTAAGTCTAAATTATTGTAAAGGTGCAAAAGTGTTTAATACTTTCTAAAACTAATATTTTTCATTTGAAATTCATTTAGTTAGAAATTAAAAAACAAAATCTAAACTACATGAATATGATGAAACACATAATAAAACCTGTGCTTACTCTAGGATAAAACATATAGGTGATTCCTTCCATTGCACCGTCCAACATCGACCCTCTGATGAGGAAAATAAAGAGCACCACATAGGGAAAGACTGAGGAAAAGTACATCACCTAAGATTTGGAAAAAGAAGTGGAGGATGATTTCTGTGCCAGAACATGTGAAAGGAGTGGTTTGACATTTTCGGAAATATGTTCATGTGCCTGTTTCTGGCAGAGTGTTGATGATGAAAAGATTGATACCACCACGTCTGTCAATTACATATGAAGTTACCGCCAGCAGCTGGTTAGCTTAGCTTAGCACAAAGACTGGAACAGGGGGAAACAGATTGAAAGGCGTCATAGAAGGCCATGGAAAGGTGATCAAATCTGCCTACTGGCACTTCTAAAGCTCAACAATTAATAAAGTTATATGCGTTTCTGGCCTTTGTGGTAGAGTAAGCTCACTAGCTGCTAGCTGTAGCCTTATCTTTAACATATTTACCAGACATTTTGTGTGGAAGTCTCTGTCTGATAGTAAACAGGTGTAATGTGTCATCTTATTCTTGTAACGGTGATACAAGCATCAGTGTGTGCTTGTGTGCAGGAGTATTGGTTGTTGATATGCAGGGCTACCTGTGGTGAAAACTACAAGAGATTGTTAACTTACCTTTGCAGAAGACTTGATGCCCTTGATCATAGCCAATGAGACAATTGCCCAAGCGGCCAATAAACAGCCTGTCATGATGGGGTTAAACTCTCCGGATTCTTCGATGGAATTTGTGATGTTTAGCGCTTTCCGAAACCAGAAATATGACGTCGGGGAGCTACTTGCACATTCTTTCACTGTAGATTAAGGACAGTCAACACTATGAACCTTTGACTGGCATATACTGTACGTGACATCCCATTTTGTAGTGTAGTTATGTGAGTACCTGTGTTATTAGTAGTTACATCGATTGGACACTGCTCCCATGGCAGAGGATACTGGAAAGAATTACCCATGTAGAACAGGCTCCATGCAATGATAACATTGTAGTAAAGAGCCACGTAAAAACAGACCTAGAGGAGAAGAAAGGGTTTATGAATGATTTACTTTATGTATTATCATTATTTACATAGTGAGTTCTAGATAGGACACAGCATGTGCTGACTTGTATATTGTACATTCTGTGAAAAGTTCTTTCAAGGTCAAAAATCTATTTTGCAAGTGGAGAACAGCAAACCTCAAATGACCTAAGATAGGAGTTAGCCTTGATGTAATGTCTTTATATACAAGTTATGAAGTTATTATCAACCTGTTCAATCTTGTATGGGGAAATGTATGCTTAAAGTGTAAAAATAATTTTTGACACTAACATTGACTGGGACTAACAGAGCAATGAGAGTTTTTGGAAAATAAACAAGTCTGAAAAAAAAAAGCATGGGCGTCTAAGCGTACAAGTATACGTCTGTGTGCTGTACATACACAGAAAGTTCTTGTCTACTCTGTTTGCCTTCTCTCGTCTGTATAGAAACTGTTATGTAACAAACTGCGAGCGCCACAGCACACTGCCTCTCTCACATTACAGTGCTGCAAGATGTCATCATCGTTCCTTTCTTGACTATACACACAGTGTGGCTGGTAATAAAAAGAAAGTTGTTGTTAAGTTGTTGACAGAAAGGTGATAAAAAGGAGAACATGCTTTGGTTTTTTAAGAGGACAGTGGAGGAAGACATTCATTCTTATGAATATTTTCATATTAAAAATACTGATGGTTGCCGTATCTTTAAAACCCAATTGTGAAAAATCCACCACAGCAGCCTGGCTGCATGTGTAAACACCAACTATTCATAGTTATGGTGCCTTGTAGAAGAATACATTATATTGCTTTCCCATATTTGCTATTATTTGACACAGCTAACAAATAATCCTCACCATGCAGCTGGAGTAGCCAATCCCTGCCAGTTTTGGGGAGATGTGCTTCCACACACCGATGCTCCCCTGACGAATGCTCTGGCCAGCTGCCAGCTCCATAAAAAACAGTGGAACTCCCACAATCAGTAGAAGAAAAACATACAGCAGCATGAAGGCCCCTGGAAGGAGGGAAGATTAAAATAAATATAAGGCCATGTATAAAGTTACCTAACTTACTCACGTTGTACATCCTTTTAATGGTTTCTTTTCTACTTTTCTGTGTCTGTTCTGCAGCATTTTATTGTCATTTTTATTTTCCCTTTTCTTTTGAACATATGAACATTTTCCTATTATTTGTTGTGTTGTCGTATGTTTGCATCTGTTTTAAAATGCCCCATTAAAAAAAGGTACAAAGTTCCTCCTGGTGTCAAGAGAGCTACTATGATAATCAGTCTGAGTTGAATAATTTACATTTCTTTCTTAAAAGATACTCACCTCCTCCATTTTGGTGGCAAAGGTATGGGAACCTCCATACATTCCCTAAGCCCACACTGAACCCCACCTGGGCCAACACATACTGGATCTTAGAGTCCCATGCTGGCCGGTCTCCATCGTTTGTCTCAACTCCATCGGGAACACTTGCAAGCTGAGTTTCAGACTGACCCTCACCCAGCCAGGCTCTGTCCTCGTTGCTGTCTAGTGAAGGCTTTTCAGTCTTGTCATAAACACAGAAGGAAGAAGAAAAAGAAGAAAAAGAAGAAGAATGACTTAAGTAAAACCCTCCTGAAAATCAGTTGATATTAGATTTCTTATTAAATTGAATAGTATAGACAAAATTAAATATGTTATTCTTTATTTTTGCAAATGGAAAATAGATGTGGAAAGACAAAATATTCCAGACACCTGCAAACAAAACTCGTGTGTAAGGCAAGAACATGGAAAACCCTGAATGTGTTTGAGTGTTTCCCGTTTATTTGTGTTTCATATTCCAGCAGATACCCACCGTGTCCAACTTATCATTTATCAGGGATCACAGTAGTCTGTAACAATATGCAAGGTCTATGACGTCTGAGGGGACAGGCTAAAGACCACTGACGGTCATGAGGAGGGAAGAAGAAGTGGGGACACTCTTATGTTTTGTTGTTATAGTTTCACCTGTGTGCTAAACTCGGGCCCTTAAATCCCTCACCTGCCGTGTGAAAACACAACTGTGAGACATATGTGCTGTAACTAGGGCTGCTTTCCAATTTTTTAAATAAACAAAAGGAAAATATGCTCCATGTGGGAAAAAGTGAGACTCTCAGATCATGTCTGTGCCGTGTGCAGAACAGAACTCAATATTTTAGTTTAAAGTTATGAGCTTAAGATTTTCAAAAATCAAACCCTAATTCTGATATTTATGGGCAACATTTTTTTAAAGCTATTGCCATTCATTGTATCTACATTCTGCAATTACATTCCTATGGGTGAAGTCTGTGGGAAGTCACTGCTAATACAAACCCAACATTTCCTGCTGCTGCTTCACATTAAAATCATTCACTTGGTTAGCAGCAATAAAAATGTGCTGTTTGATATGATGCACACTATTGTAAGTCTACACTGTCAAGGAGTGCATCATTAACCAGTTGCCTATTGTGGTTTGTTATGTGGAAATGATCCAAATGAAAAAGTTGATTAGATTGTCTGAATTCTCTGAAGTTTATCTTAAAAATGCATAAATAACGCCAATGTTAGATGACACTTTTTAGAAATAATAGTCAAACATGAAAACAACAGATCAGAGGACTGTACTCAAACAACATGCTCTTGCTAACCAACTTAGCAAAGATGAGTGGACCAGATCCAAAATGGCTTAGCATGAGCAAAACTGGCTTTAGGACATGACCCAGCTGGATTATTTCTCTGTGGCTCTGCTGGTATCAGCTGGTGAGAATGGAAAATTACAAGAGGTGTATGACCCAGAAAAGTACGTGGCTGGTCAAGACACATGGCCAGATAGGACAGGTGATTTCAGAAATATGTGGACACACATAGTCACATACACAGAGACGTGCGAGAGTGACAAAAATATTCATGCGTACACAAATAGAGAGGAGGGGAAGTGGGAAGAGCAGTAGCTACATAGGCAGATGTGAGGGTGAGGGTCTTTGGTGACGTGTTGGTGGGAGTGAGTAGGAGAACCCACTGGGAGGTGTTGAGTTTACATTGGTTCACAATGTGGGTGGTGCTGAGGTGCACGGCTTGACCACGGAGCGAATATAGTTGGTAACAGGGCAGGAGAAAGCTATAAGGCTTTATTTCAACATTTTGAAGACAACCAAAACAGGCTTTTGTTGCAGTAGAAGCTGAAATAATTAGTTGATAAGTCAGTCACTAGTAAAAATGTATCAACAACAACTTTGATAACCAAGTAATTGCACAGGTTATTTAAAAAGCAAATAAACCACAGATTCACTCGGTCCAAGCTTCTCAAACATGAGGCCTTTTTCTGTTTCATATAACTGAACTGTTGCTCAGGCATTACAAGACCTTTGCAAATAGGGCTGAACGATATTCCAAAAAAATCATACTGCGATTATTTTGACAGATATTGCAATTGTGATATGAGTGATATACAATTTAAATGGGAATTGTTAATTTTTTTATTATATTTTCACTGAAAACTGGACTACACTATAACACATTAATTGGTCAATAAAAGTTAGTTGTTAGATAGTTATGATCCTAGTTACCTCCAGATTCAGGTAACCTTCTGAGTCACTAAGGTTTCCTGAACTTATATAGTTATATAAGTAAGATATAGAGTCTGGCTGTCAAAGAAAAACAAGATGCACTTCAAATTGACAGAGAACCAACCTAAGCATAAAATAAATTCTGTCCTTGAAACAGGCCTGTGCATAAATGCAGATACAGTTCAAATTGTCCTCAGATTTACAGGTTTGGATATTTCACTGCGTCCTCCATTGTGAAACAATACAGTAAGTCTGTATCAGCACTTTGTTGAAAAAAGATAATTTCTGCAATAAACCAATTCGCACACAATTGCAATCTGTTGTAAAGTGAGAGGCTGTTGTGCTTCCTCTTCTTCAAGGGTCAAACTGTAAGGAGGACTTGAATATGCTTTTAACTTTTAAAACATCTTAAAAACTTGTGGAAAAATCCTGCATGCTTATTCCTAACTTCTGGGCCTTGCTACAGCCTTTTTCAAAAGAACTACTGTGTTTTTTTCTTTCCTTCTATTTTTCTATACTTGGATAACCTTAAATTATCTTCTTGCCCCACAGCCCCTTTTCCCGCAGCACACGCACACACACAGACAGGCACAAAGCACACACACACAGCGGCTGTAAATTTTTGCCTATTGGTCAGTCAGGGTCTATCTCTGGGGATAGTTGAAAAACAGGCAACCGCATTTCTTCAGTGAACAGTAATGGTAAGTGCACAAAAGCATGAAGCAATGGTCAAACCTGCCAACTAATCTCTAAAAATACCTTTTTTTACTTTTATTAAACTGAAATGTTTTCAGAAATAGACTGGGACTTTTTAAAAAGCGCTTTGTGAAAATCACATCGCCAATACTGCTAAACTGCTGAGTTGTATTGGATTACATTACAATGTAGAGATTAAAGAAATCTGAGACCCATGAATACAGGTTCCTCATCCCTCATCCAGATTTTCTTTGCAGGAAAAATAGCCTTAATTATCCTTTATCTACATGGACAGTTACTGTTGCATAAATTGTGTATTATACACATTACTGAGCAAGTTTAACTGTGGGACAGTGGGATATGCCCTGTTTGTGTCCTTTTTCAGCCTCATTTCACAGCATTGCATCTCAATCATTTTCCTAAAATGCATATAATTCATTCTAAAGTGTCCATTACAGCAACAGAGGGTATTGAACAGAAACGGGCATAAAGTGGGAATAAATTATTGTCACATATAACTTTATTTTGTATGTCTGCATATTATGTAGATTACTGTCTAAAATAGCACGTGTATTGTATGTGTGTTAGTTTACACACCAACCCTCCACAAATGGCCAAAATAAAGCTCGTTTCTCACATGCAATTTTACATGTCGACATCATGTTTGAAAAGGAGCCAGAGCCATTTTTCTTGTAAATGTCTCTTTGGCAATCTGCCAACTCAAGACCTAGCAACATTTCTGTAACACTCCCGTCTTGGATGAAGAGTAAATTAAACACTCCCACTCATCAGGCCACCAGCTAACTTGCCACACTTTTTCAACTTTCATTCGAGCCAGCTGCTGCAGGATGAAGATCAGATAGCGAAACTGGCATGTGAGTGAAACAGGAATGAAACAAGAGCCAAAACCTAACTGTAATGTCTTTATAATGTGTCAGAGTTTAAAATGAGTGGCTCACAAGATCTGTTGCAGTGCAAAAAAATCACACAAATGACATTGTGTCAACACGTTTGACCACAAAGCATAGGAGAATAATATTGTGCATAAAGAAGCAGAGTAACAAGGAAGCCACTGCCCTAAGAAGCTGCAAAAAAATACATTTAATACTGTTCCCCCAGCAAACACACAACCCACAGTGCGCTATTGCATAACTTGAGTTGCTGTCAATCAGACTAATTTTCCCTCCTTCAGTATAGCCTAAACCTAAAGGAGCCTGAAGGATAAAAATACCTCTACATACAGTATGTTGTACTATACATATAATGCAAAAACAAAGATGTGTGTGTGATTCATTAAAATGTATTTTGGAAAACTTACAGACTGTAAGTTTGTGGACAGCTGGACATTACTGTGCTGGTTCTTTACTCCATCATAATAGATTTGAATGATTATGAGGTTTAAGTGTTGGGTTTTAGCTTTAATGTGAAGGTGTTTACATAACAATTAGATCAATGTGCTACTAAATGGAAAAATTACCATATATATATTTGACAGCAGTTTGGTTTATGCTGCTGTACAGCAGAGTATATAGTGCATCCATATTTCAAATGAATAGCAATACAATAGCCTTTAGGTACAGATATATTTTGACAGTTGTGGGTTGCGGGAAGATATCTGTCACTGAACATGTTGAGCAGCATGTGAACACAATGCACAGAAAATCAGCCGCACAGGGGAGATTAGCCAAAGTCATGCAAACCACATCCCCTTAAAGCTTATTCACGACGGGTTAAGCAACTGACAAAGGAGTCTAGTTGTTAACGGTAACTTATACAACAGATAAGCTCAAAACTTCCCACGAGAAAAAAAAAAAAAACAACACAGGGAAGACAATCAAAAGCAAGAAGCGAACAGAAAGCTCAGATATTAGTGCTCACATCGTTAATAAAGTGTGAAAGCAGAACTGTGAGTCTGTGTTGTGGACATACCATGCTGACAGCACGGTCCAAGAGAGGAGTAGAGTTTCCAGTAGCCCTGGTGTTGGTTTCTGTGCTCTTAGTAGCCTTTCACACAAGGCTACTTTTGCTCTTCCTTTTATGGTTTTGATAATAGTCTGACAAACAAATCTGATTTGCTGAGGGGAGAAAAGTCTCGACCAGGTAGTTTTGACAGCTCGCGGCCACGTTCCTGGTGTTAGAACAAACTCTGTCGTCGCCAACCCAAGAAGAAACGAAGGAGAAGTTACTGCAGCTGCAGCCAATGGGGAAAGTTAGGGGGCTGAACTGCCCTTCCCCAAAACGGTCAGTGGGCCTGGACAACCCGACGCACACTGCTGGATGTCAGTGAGTGTGAGTGTGTGTGTGTGTGTGTGTGTGTGTGTGTGTGTGTGTGTGTGTGTATGTGCGTGTGTGTTTGTCCTACAGGCTTTGGGAAAACCCTAAAGAAGTTATGTTATGCTTATGCACCGACAGTGATCTTTCTGTGCTGTTGTTTTAAGTAGCCTACAATTCAATATATATAAAGTCACTCATCGATCACAACTTAACTGCGCGTGTATTCGTGTATTTAGGGTACAGGCGCTGACTGCATCCAGAAAGGTGCAGATAAATTCAAACCTCTACAAAATAAAACTGCTCTCACAATTACCTCAGCAGCTCAAGCAGTCTGCGCTTTGACTGGACTGGTTGTTGTTACATAAATGTAAACACAGCAAACTCACAAAAATAAGACAATGTAAGAATCGCGAATAGACTGCTGAGAACAAAAGCACAAAACAAAAATGTAGGTCACTCAAGTATCAGAAGTAAGACTCATCATTCAGCGTATTCCCATACAGCAGTTTAATGGCTGCTGAGTAGCTGTCAATGCATAAGCATGTCATATTTCTCATTGCACAGCCCATTCATGTATTTTCATAACAGATCCTGAAAGAGTCATCCTGAAAAAACTAAAGGAAGAGTCTGAACTCATGCCCATAATGGACATGAACATTATCAGGCAACTAAACAGCACTGCCTTAAAACACCTACATGTAGGGACCTGAGTAGTAACTCATAACATGATGCTTATTGTGTCTGAGGGTAGGCAGCACGCAGCACATCATCAGTGGGGCTGTATATAATGTAAATACAAGCGCATAATACATTTAAACAACTTGACATCAATATAATACCAGAGCTAAAACCCAAACAGCTGATTTCCACATGGGAGAGAGAGAGCGGTGGGGTGAGGGTCCCTTTGCAGTATAGACAGTTGGTTTTAAGTCATTGACTTCGTATCAACAAAAATGTATATCGTAAAAAGTTCTACTGGCTCAGGAAAGATTCCTGGAGGTAAATAATGGAGCATGATGCTGACATTAAAAGCAAACTGCTGTTACCAACCAGTTGAGCAATACCAGTTAGTAGTAAATTCACTGTCTCGGCCACCTGTCGGCTCAATATTAGAAAAGGCCCTACTCCCTCTAGTGGAGAGAATGTGCCAGAAAATGAGCCAAAATATCTGCTGCCGTTCACACCAAAGTATGAATTCAGAAAGCTACTGTTTTCATGTATTTAAGCTTGTGTCTCCTGTTGCAGACCAGATTTTTCACAGCCACCACTCAAAAGCATTTAAAGTGACAAATTCCTGATCATTTCAAAAATTCATACAACACTTCATACAACACTCTGGACACTTGGAGAGATATAACCAAGTTTCACCCTCTACAGCTTGCTGATATAAGCAAACTTTGATGAGTAAAATGTTTTAACTGCTAATTCAAAGGGAACTTTTATACCAGAGGCAAAAATAAGGGTGTAATAAGGGTGTCCCCTGTTTCCAGCCTGCACCCTTGCTATTGGGCTGTAGATCATAAATGTCCTTCTACAAGTCACACACCGGAAATGAATACATTGCTGAGAACAGCACAGTAAATCCCGAGCTAATTATGGAGATCAACTGAAAAGCTCTTTGGCAGAGATGAGACCTTTTGGAGCTCAGTGTCATGTGCATCATGTAGTACAACAGTAGTGAATGAAAAACTATTACATTAATTTAAGTGTGGGAAAACCACTTGACTAATTTTGCCAAGAAGCTATTTACTAGTCAGGCTTCGATTCAATGCCAGGTAAATGCATCTGCAGAGAAAAGTTTCTGTCCATATTGTTCTACAGTCAGCACCCACCGGATCGTCTTAACAGCAGAGCAGCTGACCCAGAAATCGTGTGGCAGCCAGGACGCTCAGGTGTTTCTCTGCTGCACTTCTCTACACCATCAACCATTTGATTTCCGGTATATGAACAGCAGCTATTTAAAGTTTTCTGTGCTACAATGGAGTCAAACATGAGGAGAGCTGAAGGGATGGATGAAGTCTGATCTGTAATGACCAGTTGGTGTCACTGTTCATCAACAGCTCAGTTTTTCCCCAATGCTATGTGCCACCTGCTCAACAGGAGTATCTTACCTACAGCAGAACTAATGTTGCCAGTGGCTAAAATCTTAATGAAGACACAATTTTAACTTAAATGTTCAGTTATCAGTGCCTTTCAGTTTGCCCTCTGCTAAACTGATTATTGCTCTGGTTAAACACCATCACAATGAAAAATCTTAATGATAAAGTTCCATCCATTCTCAATTTCAATATTCATTTGAATGAAACAAAAGTCTGACCGTGACCCTTAACGGACCATTTCTCTGTAAGAACAGATACATATGCTATTATCTGTGTTTTCTTGTTTGCTAATAAATTTGATACCCATCGGTCATACTGCTGAAGATTGCACAAGCCAGTAAACGTCTCCATATCAGGAACCTTTTCCACACCTTCTCTCATATCGTTTTAACAAACGTGTCTTTCTGACTGTTGTCACAAACATTGTCACTCTTACTCAATCAATAATTGCTTTGTATTGAAGTATTTAAAAAGTTAGCACTGCCCTCTGACTTTGCACTTTGCTAACTAAGCAGATTTTATAATATTGATAAATTATACCATTGATTTCATTTTATGCAGTTTAACCACCACACTGTTCCCTAACCCTGTTATTTACTTTGAACCAGGAAATAGCCTGTCTGTCATCCACTTCACTTTATTTGACAGATTCTAAATTGATTTTAAATTGAGATAAATTATTTATTCTGATTTCTGGATAGAACAACGAGAGCATGTTAAATGACAGCAATCAGACAACTATAAAAAAGTGGGTTATACATTATAAAATAATTTTATCATTGAATATGATTGGTTGGTGGTTGTATAGTCACAAAGAGAAGTCTTCATAGGAGGGAATGTTCAAATCAAATTAGTTTTGCCGACTTTACTAATACCATTTCTCCTCCAAAGAATGAATTGCATTCAAATGTTTAATTTCTTTTTATTAGTTTTTGTTCTTAATTTAAACATTAAATCACCTTTTCCCCTCTTTCTCTCAAACGAAACTTGACATCACTGAATTCGTGGAGGTGGGGAGCTTGAGGAAGACTGCATTACATTTCTGGAAGGGCATGTGTCACAGATCACATTATCCCTTTGGCACAAGCCACAGGTGGTTGCTGGTAGAAAAGCCTGTCGAAAGGAAGGAGAGGCTCAGAGAGATGCAGAGAGAAGAATGGGAGGGAGTGTGTGTGAGAGAGAGAGAGAGAGGAGAGTGAAAGCAACACAGATTAACTGCGAAAGGAAAGCCAGACTTGTTTTTCTCGTTTCTGCATATCTGTAGAAGGTGGGACGTGCTCGTTTAAACAGCTAAGCTCAGTGCACATACAGCTCAGCACGGGGATTGGTTTCTGCGCCTTGGATTTAAACGCTCAAACCA
This sequence comes from Seriola aureovittata, assembly GCF_021018895.1. Classification (NCBI taxonomy): domain Eukaryota; kingdom Metazoa; phylum Chordata; class Actinopteri; order Carangiformes; family Carangidae; genus Seriola; species Seriola aureovittata. Next base: position 17,016,418 of record NC_079380.1, on the reverse strand, counting down.
CACTAAAAAGGTATGGTGATGAATCTAGATTTCAGGTGTTAACTTTGTGTAAACTGTGTGTATGTGTGTGTGAGAGAGAGACAAACAGGTGCAACTGTCATGTGACAGACAGCTGCTTTGCGTCAGTAATATGTGACTTTTGAAGTAGCTTTACTTCATCTTGACACATTAGAACATTTAGTGATTTGTAATTGCATTATGGGCTTTGATTGTGCAATTTATAAGAATTTGTGAAGCTTGAAAAAGTTTATGCAGTACTGATGTTGGAAGAGAAGACATTACAGGCGGAAAAATGGCAGGAGGTTGAGGAAAAGAACTACAGTGTGTTTGCATAGCACACAATTTTAAATTCAGCTCAAACAGTTTCGCTATCAAGTTTTGGTGGTTGTGTCATCTGCATACCATGCACCTGGTGACAGTGGTTTTTCCTGTCATATGCATCCATCACTGAAATGCACACAGACTTGCAAGTGCACACAAAATACTCAGCATTCTTACAACCAGCCTGTGGAATGTGTCACTACTGAACTCTCATTCATCACTTTTAAGGTGAAGTTGAGAGTTTTTATCAGTCAGGTAAAGCTGATCAATATCTTTTACATTTCATGAATGGATATGTAGATGAAACCATATGTACATGACAATTCAAGAATGCAGGGCATGATTCACATAAAGTGGTCATGAGATAATGTATTGATAATTATAGAGGGCTGAATTCCCCAGGAAAAAGAAATTCTGCATCATTAAACTCAGACAAATGTTGAAATTAAGAAAAACATAAATGTTATTCCTTGTTGTATAACAGTTTGATTTGCATCCACACTCAACAGATGTCTGCCCCACCTCCTCCGGTGGTCCCTAGAAAGCCTCCAGGTGTCCGTGTCATGTTAACTCCAGGAGAGCAGCCGCCTCCCGGTGGCCTGCCCATCTACACAGGTTCTGGCAAAGGTATACTCATCTGGCAGATATGTGTGTGTATATGTGAGCATGTACTGTACGTGGTGTTTACATATACATGTTCAAGTTTGCTTTCTGCTCTGTCTTTCCTCTGCTCAGAGAATGGAGCTGACGGAGACTCAAATCATACATCTCCACTGAACGCAGAGAGAGAAGTGGTATGTGCTTGCATAATAACTTAGATATTCTTCTGTATATGTGTATACAGTAATGTGGGCCAGTGGGCTTATCTTAAAGTCAAAGGAGGTGGCAACCTGAGTGCCAGAAAATAGTTTTAAAAAGGAATCACCGCTGGAAGATATAAAGTAAAGGATTTTATTTAGCTCTCAGTATAATGCGGTGGCTTCCTCCTGAAGCCAATGTGACCAATAGTTACAGTAAACACTACACGGTGAAGGTTATAACATTCAGCTTGTTTGCTGAGAAAGAAGTTCGTGATGAAGCTGTTGTATTAGATTTCATTTTACAGGATGTTCATGTAGATATAATGTAAATCATGTAAATCAATACCTCTTTCACACTGTCTCAAATATTGAACATCATAAGCATTACAAATGTAATGTTATCTCAGGGCTCTCGCATTAGATTACATTTTGAAATACATGTTACTTTTCATGTTAGTGCCATATTGTTTGGCTGACTCATAGCTTATTAAATAATAATTATTATTATGAATTACTACATTATTAGATTAATTTCTGTAAGGTGGCTAAAGCACGTGTATGTCTTCATCAGGAGATTCTGAACCACTGTTTTGACGACGTGGAGCGATTCATGGGACGGTTGCAGCAGGCAGCCGAGGCCCTGAGTATTCTCAACCAAAGGAAGAAGAAGAGAAGCAGGAAGAGCAAAAAGGGAGAGCAAGATGGTGAGAGGATAGGCACCATCCTGTTGGCGAACTACTGTGCTCATAGTTTCACAAGGGTGGGCAAGAGAAACGTAGGCTGCAGAAGAAGCAGGAAACTGCAGACAAAGGCTGAGCATTTGCACACTACTTTGCATGGAAGCGTGTCAACGGGCAGGTTGCCAAAAAAACCCAAAAACATTACCAAAAACATTCAGGTAGTTAAGAAAATTCTTGCCAGCAGTACTAATCACAACCAAGGAACATGACAAAGTAGTGGCTGAAGCTTGGGCCAAGTTACATTCCACATACGCTTCATTTAGTAGTTAATTGTGTTGAGCTGACAGTGTTCCTGGCATGAAGTCATCCAGTGGTAGGAGAAAGGTAAAAGTATTCATACCAGACTTTCTCAATAACTAGTTTGCATCCCATCTCTGAATAAATAAAGGGCTTTCTTTGTTGCACTGTGGAATGAAGATTAGGAGTGACAACAGCAACAAGGCCTTGATCTTTTCCCTAGCTGTGTCTTTATCACTGGACATTGCCAGTAGGTGTGAATGGGAGTATGTGTCTATCTGTGTTTGCCCTGTGTTGACCTGGCAACATAACCCAGGTTTCTGGCTAGTGTATTGTGGAATAGGTGTGACCCTAGATAATTTTAAACGCAATAAATGTATGAACACATTTATAACGAAATAGGACACAAGACTGTTATTAGTCATTGCAACTGGCTTTGTCTTGTAGGAGAGCGCTTGCTGCAACAAGCTAGAAGAAGCACTCCACACCTTTATAGAGTCATTATCAGTACTGGAATTTTACTGTAAAGTTTCTAGTATTCTTTACTATTAAATCTATTTTCTATTATTCTTTAACTTTCCCAAAAATAAAGGTATTGAAAAACTTGCTATTTACCTTAATCATTATAATTTAAAAACACTTAAGAAACGATACTGACACTAAAGTACATCAAGTTAGAAAAATCAGTGCATGTGACAACAACAGTGATTGCAGTAGGCTGATAATGTGTCAGTGTTTCATGTGTATACTTTATTAAGTTGTTTTGGTTAGCTGTGATTATACTCTTGTGTGTGCAGATGATTTGTTGACCTTGAAAGCTTGCCCTCCATCAGAGGGAGACTTTGTGGACATCTTTCAGAAAATCAAGTACTCCCTCAGTCTGCTGGTGAGATTAGTTTAGTCATATAATTAACCACTAAATATCTCTGGGGGATTGTTAGTACATTTTGATGAAACCCCTGGAAATTAAAAATGTAAATGAATCATTTGCTTGTTTTTGTTAGGACCGTCTCAAGTCATCTATCTCACAGCCTGACGCTCCAGACCTGCTGCATCACATCTTTGTGCCTCTTAGACTAGTGAGTCGTTAGTTTAATTTCATTTTGTGTTTTCTCTCTGTGTGACACTGACTATAGTGATCCTCTCTTTCACAGATGGTGAAAACCACTGGAGGTCCAGGTGTAGGTATGTCAGTGGTTAGTCCTGCTATGACCAGTGGTGCAGTTTCACTGCTCCAGGAGCATCTGACTGAAGAGGAAAAGGAACTCTGGACTTCATTAGGGCCGAACTGGACTTCAACCTGGTCAGTGTGTTTATGTGTATGCGTGTGTAAAACTTTGTTTGAGAATGTGTTGATCTAACAAAACCCCTTTCCCTCTTTTTTCCCAGTTCGTCATTTAATGTGTCTGTTCCTCCATATTCACCTGTCTTCCTGGATGGATGGCAGCCTCCAGCCTATGACTCATCTGGACACCCTTTGGAAGATCCCATCGAGTTGCAGCACAAACAGGATGCTCTCAGGGAAAGTATGGAGGCACAAACTCTACAGGACCAAACTCAACAAAGAGTAGAGACAGCTGACCAAGGCAGTGAGGAAGTGTAAGTCTGTAGACATTGAAAACTGCTACAGAACAAGATAGAATTACGTTTTATAGCTGGAGTGACAATGGGTGACAATGCCAGTTAAATTCCTAATGGATGAAATTAACAGTATATTGCTAGTAAAATGTTTCCTTTTCACATCTCTCATCAGAGATTAGTGATTACTGATATCTGACTCCACTTTGTTAAATTGCTTACATTTGTTTTATATGTTGCATATCTTTTAAATGACATTTCCCTTTCAGAGATGGAAATGGGCTCCGACCAGAAGGTGAGAGACTTTACTGCTGCAGTTATGACTTTGTGGCTAGAAACAGCAGTGAACTCTCCGTACTACAAGGGGAAACACTGGAGGTAAACACCCATAATTAGAATTATAGGTGGAGACCCACTTGTAAAAGTACATATACTGAACAAAAATATAAACGCAACACTTTTGTTTTTGATCCCATTTGTCATTCATTGAAATGGAAGATCTAAGACTTTTTCTAAGCACACAAAAGTCTTCTTTCTCTCTTGTTGTAGACAAATGTGTTTAAATCTGTGTTAGTGAGCACTCCTCGTTTGCCAAGATAATCCATCCACCTGACTGGTGTGGCATATCAAGAGACGTTTTCTAATAGTTTGTGCCGAAATTCTTTGATTGTCCAAATCAACTGTTGCATCAGCTGGCTGGATGTAGAAATGACACTGATAATGAAATGACCATTCATTTCATGGGCAACAGCTCTGGTGGACATTCGGCATGTCAACTGCACACTCCCTCAAAACATCTGTGGCATTGTGTTACGTGATAAAACTGCATATTTTAGAGTGGCCTTTTATTGTGACCAGCCCCAAGGCACACCTGTGCGATAATCATGCTGTGTAATCAGCATCTTGATATGCCACGCCTGTCAGGTGGATGGCTGTTCTTGGCAAGAAGGAGTGCTCACTAAAACAGATTTTAATAACATTTGGGAACTACATTTAAGAGAAATAAGCTCTCTCATGAAAAATTTGAGAAAAAACAATAGTGTCGCACTTATATTTTTTGGTCAGTATATATTCATGGGAAATGTCATAAAACTCAGCTGATTTGTGTGGCATCTTTCCTCAGGTAATTGAATCATCAAAGCGATGGTGGAAGTGTCGGAATCGCTTCGATCAGATAGGATTTGTTCCCTCTAACATCCTGGAGCCTCTCTCTGCTCTCAATAACACAGGGAGGGACAGTCCACTGGTACGCAGAGAGTCAAAGGTACAAGTACAGACACAACTACACGCACTGTATCTTTTAGTCTCGTGCATCTGACAATTTCTAATTCACTCCCATTTTCCCACCACAGAAGACCCCTCTTACCCCTCCCACAAACTACTTCTCATACGCTCCATCAAGCCCGATTGGGACCAGTCCCACTGCTACAAGCCCACCACTGCGACCTCAGAGCATGGTTTTACCATCTACAACAATGGGGGAAGACAGTGACCGGGGTAACATCATGTGTACAAACATAAAAAGGGCTTGTTTCTCAAATGAGTGCACTGTTTCTCATCTGTCACTTGAGTGCTATCATGGTCCTGTCTCCAGTGGACTGAGAGCTATTTGAAGATGCTCCTTTTAGCCTTTTTGCATCAGTGTCCATGTCGTCTTTGGCACGATCTCCATTTCCTGTGTAGCACACTGATGTCGTCAATGCAACCAAAACAACAAAACTGCTGTATCAAAAACATTTTGGTAAAAATGATCTGGTAACACACATCAGGTTGTTGTTTTTTGTTACTCTACAAAGGTTTTTTTTTTTAATATAATTATAAGGTTACGCACCATTCATATTATTTCACAGACAAATACAGGGAAGTCAGACTACTGTGTATTTTATTATTTAAATTGCCATGAAACTAAAAAACCAAAAAAAGCCGCATTTGTAAAACAACCCAGTGGGTTGAGCACTAATTTTGAAATAGAGAAATGATGACAATGCTTTGACTCATCGTATAAGAGGCTGTGCATGATATTGTGCTGATCTGCATGTGTATGCAAATGAAGTTTTATGTGTGTGTGCAGTCCTGATAATGAATGATGAGCTTCTTCAGCGGCTAGCAGAGAAAAGAGGCTCAGTCCGTCCGTTGGTGGTTCCCCGCACAGCTGACACTTCTGCTCCCCTGTACTACCACTCGCCACCTGCTGAGGTGGAGGCCTGGCTCACCGCCAAGGGCTTCAGTCCACAGTGAGTGTCCACTGCTGGAGATATCTCCAGTTCAGGCTGTTTCCAAAAACCTGATTCAGCACAAAGCTAATTCAAAGAACCTATTGGTTCATTTATAGCCACACTGTTCTTAAGGTCCTCTTGCTTAAGGAATATCACGTCCAACAAGGGTTGTGTACTAAAATCAGTCAAATTTGTGCATTTGTATCACTAAAGGTTTTCTAAATTAAAATGATCCAGGGGTGTCATGGCCTCTACTGTAACAGGAAATTTAAATTAGATTTTATTGGTCCAGTGGAAGAACACTGCCTTGGCTTCAGTGAGTTGTATGGAGGTGCTTATTGGGCACTTAAGTACTGTTATGTTCAAAAGTTATGTTCACATTTAAGTGCATTATACATACTGCTCATGTGCACAATAGCGCCCTCAAATGTCAAACATGACCTGCCCCCTCTCCTAACCAGTGTTTATGTATTGAAGCTGTACTGTGAACTGTGAGCTGAGTTGGAATTGACCACAAACAGTGAGCTGGGAGGACATTTAGGAAACATGCTGGTAGTATTAAGTGGAAAAAAAAAGTGAATCTCAGAAAAAAAGAATCTTACATTTGTTTTGGATTATTACACTTTCAACAGCTGGATCGTTCTTCCTGACAAGATTATTGGTGTTTTTTTTTGACAATGAAAAACAAACATAAAAAACCACTGATTTTGTTGCTCCTTTCTCCTCCTCTAGGACAATTCAGAGTCTTGGCATTTTAACTGGAGCGCAGCTATTTTCCCTGAATAAGGAGGAGCTCCGTGCAGTGTCACCAGAGGAAGGTGCAAGAGTTTACAGCCAGATAATGGTGCAGAAGGCTCTTCTCGAGGTTTGTCCACTGTTAATGTCCTCTGTGTGTGTGTGTGTGTGTGTGTGTGTGTGTGTGTGTGTGTGTGTTTGTGGTTATGCTTGGGTCCATGTGTCCTGACTCCTGAGCCAGTTGTTTGCTCAGCCTTGGATTATGCACAGACTTACGTCATTTTAGCACATTGTCATTGACCTACATTGACTAAAGACTATTTACCTTCCAATTCGTAAATTCAACATGCATAATAGCTACTGGATACCTTATAGGTCAATGGTCGCAGTGGGTGTATTTCTAGTTATTATCAGCCTTTCTGTTCTTGCTGTGACATTAAAGGGATTTCACATACAGGCTGTCTTTAATGTGACCTTTATTGTACAGACTTTGGTTAAAAATAGGACCACAGAACTACAGTTTAAGTGCATATGTCAGCTTATTTTGAGTTCGACAAAGAGGCAAAGTTTCCTTGATATTTTGCTCTTAACTAATCTTGTGTCCTCCTCAGGATGTGCACAAAGCCACAGAATTAGAGACGGTGATGGAGAAGCAAAAGCTGAAGATTGGCCTGAAGTCAGAGAGTGATGTATTCTGACTGAGCTTTCCACATCCACTAATACAGATGTGGCATCAAAGGTGAATGGACATGCATGTAGTGTTGCTTACACAGCTGGGGCCACAGAGCGATGCTTCAGGTGGAGTCTAATTTTTTGATCATACATGTTGTATCTCGTCTGTGCTACAGATTCATCAGCAAAAGCAAACTGTGTTAAAAGACTCTCTAAATAATACTCTTATATAAACCTCGCCAGAGTTTACTAAAGTTATTCCTTGCATTTATTTTTCATCATATTTTTTACAATTTAAATATTTCCGTCATCCTTTATTTAGGCAATATTTGAAACATGACAATGAACACTAATGCAATACAATAAACAAAATAACATAAAAATTATAAGTCTAATGTGTTATTGTTGTAAAGCAAATACTATAACAATGGACTGAAACAGCTTTTCAGAGCTACAGTATAAAACCCATGAAATGTGCATTATGATTAAAATGTTTATCTACACAGAACAGTCAGCTGTCTGATTGATCTGATTGACTTTTTATTGCTTGCATGTCTACCTGTATTAAGACAGTGTTGCTTGTTGCAGCCAGATGCTGTTATAGACCAAATACACATTAAACTGATGTCATAAATATACAATCTTAGTCCTGACTTTTTCTGAGATGAAAATGTTGTAAGATGTTGCATTTTTCATTATGATTGCAGCTGTGGTTCATATCATAATATAATGCACGACATGGAAACATAAGGGATATATTGCTGTGAATGTATCAGCTTCAATACAGCAGATTAAAGGCGTTATTTGTAAGATTTATATATTGCTACATTGCCAACATTAGCATTAACAGCTGTTTACTTACCAGTCTTGTCAAGAGCTGCAGCTATTGTTTCATTTACAAGACAAAAGGTTATAACACGCCCCCTGAGCAGCACTACCTTTTCAGGACAGACTGGACGCTACAGTGATTCGGTATCAGAAAGTGACGAAAGGGCCAAGCTGGAGCTAGCTAGTTAGCATGCTAACTTCAGCAGAAGAAACGAAGTGAGAGAAATGGTAGCAAAACAACAGTTTACATTGGCGTTGCTTTTCACCGCTGGAGACAGCTTTCAGTGAGTAAAGGAATGACGTTTGATGCTGAACTTTTTTTCTAGACTCGAAAGCTGTTAATACTAATGTCGGCTATACAGCCATAGCAAACCTGACAAAAAGCTCCTTTAAAACATACAATTTCAAAATGAAACGTCATGTGAAGAATTCTACATTAGTTATTTCATAATTGATACTGAGTGAAAAATAAAGACATTGTTTCAGCTGTATAATCAAAAAAAACAAACAAGTGACACTGAAAATGTCAACAAACATAAAAAGCAGAATCAGTTCTGTGTTGACATGGTAGCAGGTGGAGGTAAATCATCACCATGCCGAGCTGTGTAGTGCACGGCAACATATTACTTTAGTAAATTTCCACCAGTTACCTTCACCTGAGGTCAAATGTTTGAGTGTAAACATTGATTATTATTAGAAGAATTATTCACATTTCAGACAATTCCTGACATTGTTTTTCACTTTCCTCTAAACTCTTCACCCTCGTATGTAATTTCTTCTGCTCCACAGTGGAGTTTTAAGGAGAGATAGGAGGATTACTCAATGATTTCACTAACACAAATTTACTTGATTAAGCTTTACTATTTAGATTTCTGTTCACTATGATTTTGGGATAAAAGACACAGAGTCTAATAAAAACAAGCACACCACATTTTAACCATTGGTCAGAAAGACTATTGCATTTCAGGTGACTGTGGGATACATTCTGATGTTACACCTGCTTTGAGCCTCATGCAATTCAAATCTTTCAGATGAAAATCAGGTACTGAAAAATCGAACTGCTATAGATTTATATGCATAGTTGCTAACATAGCTTGAATTATAAAAAAAATAAAAAATAAGAAATCAGTCACATTTGTTTCAACAAAAATCATTGTGACTATAAGTACACTTACTGAGGTATATTTTTCAGTAGGAACATTGAACATGACCCCTGTTTTTCAATCACTGTAATCACACTGACAGAAGAGACACACCTTTGAGCAGCAGGATGGAGACAGTAAAACTGATTCTCACTGCATTCACTCATCTTCACACTTCACAGGTGATGGTCTGGTCACAGCAGTCCCAGTTCAGGAGCTCTTTTCCCTGGAACCACAGCTGGATCTCCCTTTGAGCCCCCTCCAGTGAATCACTGGCATGGACCACATTCCTTTAAATGACCAGCACACATCATTATTTTACCTCCAAGACCGAAACAAGAAAAACAAACAAAAAACACAAGCAACAGCTTCACAAGATGCAATATCTGGAAAGTAGCAGTCTCATAAGATTTTTGTTCAATCCTGAAATGTTTGGTAAATGTAATGAGATTAAATTACACCAGGTTACCTGCTGACATGAATGCTGAAATCTCCTCTGACTGTGCCCGCCTGAGCCACAGCTGGGTTAGTATGTCCAACCATGGTACGTGATGTCTGAACAACATTGTGCCCTTCCCACACCTAAACAAAAATAAACAAACACACATACAGTTATTCAAGACTTGCGGCAGGTTTACATCTGAAATACTGTGTACGGAGAATGAATGATGGTCTAGCAATCATTTGCTAAAACATAACTTTCATATCTGCCAACCTAAAGCAAAAGTAGAAATTATTCGAGATAGAAGTAGAAATGATGCACTCAGTTCAGGACTATCACAGTGAGAGGAGTCCTCACCATGACAACCACGGGTCCTGAGGTCATGTAATGTAGCAGACTGGGGTAGAAGGGCTTTGTCCTCAGTTCACAGTAGTGCTGAGACAGGAGATCCTCAGACACCTTCACAATAGAGACAGCTATAGTTTAAAACAGTTAAACAAACAGAGATGTTGCACATTACATAAACATCATCAAACATATTCACTTCAGACTTTTATACCTGCAGCATTTTCAGGCCAACCAGCTTAAAGCCCCGCCGCTCAAACCGCTGGATTATTTGTCCAACAAGACGACGTTGAACTCCATCTGGCTTCACAGCGATGAGAGTCCGCTCCGTGACATTTGGAAGACCTGGTGCGACAGACGGAACAGAACAGCAGCTGATGTTGACCATCACCCTCACATAGTCTCCTGCCAATGTTTGTAATCTACAGGGGTCAGGGCTAATATTGACACACATTACTGCAGAGAAGAAGACCTCTGATATATATATACACACACACACACACACACGGGTTTGCATGTAAAACACAGATGAACTACATTCTGTAAACAGGATGCGGATGAAACAGACACATCAGATATTTTATGCATTCAGATTAGTTGCAGTTGCGCACAGAGCAGCAGCAGCAACACCGCGCACGAGCTAATGAATGACTGCACGCGATCAATTAAATACACGTGACCTGCCACCAGAGGAATCAGTCCAATGACATTTCAGTGTAACACTGTCCATGCCAGAGTGCGCACAAGTCTTGGTCCAGTTACGCACATCTCAGGTCACTGTTTCCCCATCATCGCTGTTACCTTCATCATTATTATCATCATTATTATCATCATCATCATCATCATCAGCATCACTATCTTCTGTCCCTCTAACCTAGTTCCAGTTCATGACCCCATGAGTTTGGCAAACGAATTTGTTTTCGCAAATGGCCCGGTTAAGTTAACGGCAAATAAACTTTGAGCCTAGGAGGTGAAGTCTCTTGGGATCGGTGCCAATAATTTTAAACAGTAATAGATTATTTAAATACAAGTTCTTATATGTTTGTGTCATCATCACATGATCAAAACAGAGAGATTTGTTTGTTTATCGGTGAATTCTGAGTCAAACAATAAGTCCCGGAAGAGTGCCATTTAGTCCTTTCACTTGTTTGCGTACCTTAAAGACAAGAAAAAGTCATACAACTTCAGTGCCTCAAAGACTAGAAGAAATGTCCATAAGGAAAGTCGATGGCTTCACTGACTATTTGATACAAAGTCAGTCACTTACTCGATCTGCTCCTGTGTCCAGCAGCTCTGCGTCCATCCAGCAGCGCAGTGGGAAACCCAGAAACCAGACTTTTAGCGGTTTCTTGATTTCTTGAGTAAAACGGTTGGATAATCCTCTTAAAAATGCACCTCTGCAACAGGATCATGTTTTAAAGGTGTGTTCTGTCAGCCTGAAGAGAGAGAAATCAACCCTCCTCAATCAAAACTCACGAGTCATGCCCCTGTCTGTCACTCACACTGAAACTTATTTAACTCCAGTGATGCCAGACTATGATGCTGTTTCTCTTAGCTCTGCTAAAACGTTCAGCGTGGACGGACAATTCAAGTGTCTGTCTGATTCCAACTTTGGACTTGACCTTTAAGCTGAATGTCAACCATTTAAAAACTGACCATAAGCATGGCACAAGAATATTAAAGGCATTTTTATGAAGTTGGTAGATATAAAGATAAAAACCAACTCACAAAAAAGGCTCAAAGTTTCCTAACGTGTAGTCCCTTTAGAGTATCTGTTTTTTTTTTGTTTTTTTAAGCCCTAAAACTCCACACCAAGTTTGTAATGCAGATTAGGGTTATTGTCTCAGACTTGACATCCACACAAAACATTATACAACTGTTCAGAAGGGTCTCCCGTTATGAATACATGTGTCTTGACGTATACAAATTGGTGGATTTCCTTTTAAATAAAACCACATGAATATGACAGTCTTGGTGATTTCAGGACATTTAAGATTGTTTTCACTCAGCCTCGAATGGATGTCTAACATCTTACAATGAAAATGTATTTTTACATTAAAGATAGAACTGGTGTAAATTTAGCATCAGGATTAGCCTTTGAGCCAGAGAATACGCTAATGAAATCAAGAGTCCAAAGGTAAGGTTCATGAGTTCTGTTCCCCTGTAGATTTTACTGAGTCACACAAACTTCCAGTCCGTCTGTTTTCTAATAACCAGGAATTGTAACGCTAACATCATAACTGGAACAAAATGTGCTTTCAATATTTAAAACAGCAGCTGAGAAAAGGTTTGGAAATGCGTAAACATCTTAATATCTAAAGTCCTGGATAGATAGGCAGCACCACAACACTAACACTAAAGCTAGAGGTTAGTGAAGTTGCTTCATTACTCTGCTGTAACTTCTGTGTGTCGTGTCCTCACACGACATTGGTGCATGTGATGTGTCACATGCTACAAATCAAAACCTCTGTCTGTTGATGGTTCAAATCTTTAGCCATTTTCAAAATCAAAATCTGCACAGCCTTATCCATTAGCTTTGTGAAGATCCAAACAGACTATTGATACTCTATTGATTGTGCTCTACAAAATGAAAGTTTGAAAAAAACTATTCAGCAGTTTCAGTAGATGAATTTACACTCAAAGGGATTTGAAAAAGATGCCATTGGGCAGTCTAAAGCAAAAGAGTAAAAACATACCAAAAGGTTTCAAATTTCTTGACGCAACCATTATTTTCACAAACAATATTGTAACACTGCAAAAGCACATAGACCAATAAAATCATGAATTAACCAATACCTGAGATTTACTAAAAAAGCACTTTATTTAATCAAGCAGGTTTTCTCTTTTTCAGAATGGAATGATATGAAAGTTGAGAGTCCGTCTCCTTTGGAGATGAAAAAAATTGAAGGCAAAATGAATAAAAGCAGACATTTTAAAAACTCAAAATGAGTTGAAAGTGCTCAGTCCCAGCCTAGCTTTGTTGCAGAGGCGTGGGAAAGAAGGCCTGGCTCAGACTGCTCCAGGTCTGGGCGAAAGCCAACTGCAGACCAGGTTTACATTTCTTGCCACATTTTCATTGGCAATACATAAGGAGGGCACTGCTTTTTAAAAAAAATAATAATGCGCCAACCTTCTACAGTAGAAATCAAAGAAAAACATCAGCAGCATCCTCAACCTCCAATTACTCAACCATACAAATGTGTGTTGTCCCTTCCCATCACTTTGAACAGGTGGAGCGAAGCTGAGTTGGAGAGGGAGTGTTGGGCAAAGTGGTCAGCACAGGCAATCCTTGAAGATCATAGTTGATGTGTGGAGTGGTTCAAGCAGTCATTGTGCTATAGCTTGATAGTGCCAGTGGGTAGGCTACTATTACACAGTCTGTAGTAGCGAAGGTCATTAACCAGCCGCTGCACACTTTGAGTGAACGAAGGCAGGTCCTTGAAAAAGAAGAGAAAAAGTTAACAATGATATTAATTTATAGAGGAAATATTAGCAGATAGTGTTTAGGATGCAGATGAGGCATAAACAACTTTCAACCAAACAGACACTGATGCTAAAAGGTGATACTGAAACAGTTATAGATGTTTCCATAATAAAAGCTACACAGGAGTAGTTACAATCAGTATGTTACCATCAACTAATGGTTTACAGATTGAAACCCTGCAAACCGACACTGGAGTTTGTGAGGTCTAATGAGGCAAGTGAAAACCCCTGTGTGTGGACCATGAGCTTTAGATTACTGCTCACTTATTGTGCTGCAAAAGTTTAACAAAATGCAAGGGAAATGAGCAACAGCTCATTTGGTAATTCACTTTGTCTGGACTGGTAGTAACTAGTGAATACAGGGAGGAGACTGCAACAACATGCTTTGATTGATATAGGGTATCTGTAATTTCTGCCACCACTTGAACAGAGTGGAAGTGAATGGAATATAATTGCTCAACAATCTTGCAGAATTGAACAATAAATATTGGACAAGTTGGATAAAAAAACACCACACTATCAGCATGGCCACTACAGGTTAAGCTTAGTTATTAGGACCAGTGTGTAGGATTTAGTGGCATCTAGTGGTGAGATTGCAGACTGCAACCAACTGAGTACCCCTTAGAGAATGTCACAAAATTTAATTCTTACTTGTTCAAGCTTGAAGTTGCGTGCAAGAACAGCTCGTTGACTGGTGTCAACACCCTGGCAACCATTGAGGAACTCTGGCATGAAGGCCGAGTAGAAGGCATCAAAGTCGACAGAGGCCATGTTGTAAATAGCAAGGGTGATTTCCTCCTGAAGAAGGTCGTGGCTTTTGTGGAGAAGGACCTGCAGCAGCACGTTGATGAAGTGGAAGAGCATCGAGGTCCGGAAAAGCTTCTGAAGCACAATAAAAAATGCAGAATTACAGCCTTGCAGTTGTATGCCTCCACCAACCAATCAAGTTGCAGGAAATATGGTCATAATTGGGATATAAAATGTCATATCTTCATCATTTTATCCTATAAGACATTTATGTCAAATTGGGTCAAAATTAGCATAAAAGAAAACAACTAAAGAAAAAAAGACAACTCATTTTACAGTTAATGTTTTTATAACTAATAGAGGTAAATGTAAAACTTTATAAAAAGCAGAATTATAAAAGAGCAAAAAACTGCAGCTGTGGTTACAGTCATTGCCTGCCCATGTGACAAGTTGACAGGTTTGAACTGCTTTTGTTGTTGGAAGTGAGTCAACAAAACTGCACCATCATACACTACACATGTAAATACAAACATACTTATATAAAAGCTCAACTTACTCTGTGATACAACTTGTGCTTGCTGTTGAGTGACTCCAAATAGGAGAGATTCTGCTTGAAGATGTGGATGTCAGGCTGCAGGAAGGACTGTCCAAAAGCCTGGAAAATACATTTCAGCAGAAGTCAGGAAATGAAATGTAACTAGATTTAACAATAACTTTATCCATTAACTGTGTGACGAAAAGCTAATTTCAACAATTGAGATAACTGCTTATTTTGGAAACACATTGCAGTTGGATTTTATGTTCTATATGTTCCCTCAGCACCGTCAAATCAAACAAAGAGCACAGTCGAGAGGTATCAGTCCATCCAAAAGGTATATGATGATAATTGTAGCCATGTGCAAACACCCACCTGCATGGCAGCTGTGAACTGGGCTTCATTTTCCATGGTATCTTCAGCAGCTCCTCTTTGGACACTTGTTAAGACTGAAGTTTTAAAGAAGTACCTCCAGTTTTGGTGAAGTATTTGGTATAGCAACTCAAACATCTCTGCCTTGACATCTGGGGAAGACCGCTATCAAAGACAAGCATATATACCATCATAAATTATATCATTAAATACCTGACACTTTTTATTTTCGGAATATTCAAATGAACAAATTTGTGTCATGTTTCTACTGACCAACTATTAATTTGTTTATTTTTCTGAAACACTGTCAGGTAAATATCCTTATTTAAGTGTATTTACTTATTTGTAAGATTTCCTACATGATAAGTGATGCCACATGCAAAATTTAGGTGCTAGCAGGCTAACCAATCCAGATGCAAACCAAAAAAAAACAAACAAACAAAAAAAAACTGGACAAGTGACCACCAACTGACCTCTGCCACCACCGGGTAAACCTGCTCCATGCACAGAGAGAGGATGCTGGGTAGGAAGGGCTTGAAAGCTTGACCAGGCTCTTGCACCACCACCTGAAGGATTTTCAGGAACTTCTGTACCACTCTACACCCTGCACTGCCTTCTTGCAAAATACTGGCTGCCAGCTGTTCCCTGGAGCACATATAAGTGACATTACATGAATTAGCGTTAAGAGCGATAGCAACAATCACTGTATGCCCCATGCATTTAAATCTTAAGACAAGAAGTAATACTACAGTGACTACAACTAATAAAAGTAGCTATTGTTTATAAGAATTGTGGAGAACACTTTTTTTTTTACCTGGTGAACATGCTAAGGAAAGTGTGGATGATCTGTCCTGTGAAGGCAACACCCATCTGGACCCGCAATGCCTGAAACAGTGTCAAGAAGAAGGCCAGCATCTCATCCGTCACATCTAGGAAAGAGAGGTGACAATTAACAAAGCTGGCCAGTCAGATGACCTTTTGTGTTGTAGTCTGTTGAGGTCTTCAGAATTTATTTTCCATTAATTGTTATCAATTATTATTACATGTATTTTGTTACAATAACTATGGAATATTTCTATACAGACAGAGTATAGGAGAAAAATTTTTTTTTCCAAAGTAAGGTTTCACAGGGATGTGCATTGCTGCTTGCTGTACAGGTGAAAAAACAAGTCTATACGAAAGGAAATAGACCAACAGTTTATAGGAAATAAAGAGACAAACAGTAAGTGAAACAGGTTAGCACAAGATGTTTGCACATTACTGCAAATAGATACTGGTTCCTCAACTTTGTAATTTTGTCCACTGGTATTTGGCTACATCTATAAATGCAAGATGCTAAAGTAGAGACTACAGTTAAGTGTTCAAATTGTTTAGTTGTGTGGATCTGGTCTGTTGCTACATGCACTGTTATCATCATATGCATACATCGGTAGGAGGCAGAGAGACATCTCTACGTGTTTGCTCAATACAGTACATACTGTTTGCCTCAGTCCCCCGTGACAGGATAAGTGTGCACAAAAACGCAAATGAATAGATCTTCACCTTGATCAGATTTTTAGTTAACCCTGTAGATGGACAGACCAACTGTGGATGAGACACTGACCTGGCTGCTGAATGAACACTGGGAAAAGGCTCAGGGACACTTGGACAGACTCCTGGAGACTCTGGTAACAGATCTGACGTGATTTGGTGGATTCCCCAGAGATGCTATCCACAATGTCTCTGAGCACAGGCAGGGTCTGTTGTATCACTGCTTTCACTGGAGTAGAAAAAAGATGGTCAGGAAAGACAAATAATGACAGGATGTCAAAATAAGCAGACCAAGACTAACATAACAGAAAGCAAATTAAAAAAGAAAAAGAAATACTGACTGTCATCTAGAGCTGGTTGCCGTGGAGTAATGTTCACTGTCCCTCTTAAAATGCGATATTCTCGTGTGAGGGCTGTCAATAGGCTGGCATGGTTACTGGAGCGTGTTTGCCACTGCTGCTCATTCTCTGGTAAATTTGGCCATGGGAGCAGTAGCATGTTGGATAAAGCCCTACACACCAACACGTGAGCCTGTATGAATAGACACACGCACACACAAACACACACAGTATTTAATTCAGGTATTGACATTTCAGGAACTTCAATCTCTGAGGATCTTTTTAAAAATTCCTATTTTTAATTGTTGTGCTTGTGTAGTGTTTTATTTAAAATATCAAAAAAGAGAAATTTCCAAATAATCAATGCTATTAAACTAGTGTGCAGGTAAATCTACTTTGCTACTATTTTATTAAATAACCGAATCATTGAATATATGCAAAATAAAAGCAACAAACATTTACCTCTTGGGTAAGTCTGCGAGTCCGATTCTCTGTCGTAATGAGGTTGAAGATGTTCTGAACAGCTGGTAAAGTGACCAAGAACACAGGTCGTACTGTAGATGTGATGGAAACCATCAGATGGCACGCTGAGAGCATCAACTTTTCAGGTACCTACAAATGAAGACAAAATTTAAGAAGCCAGCCTGTGAATTGAATAAGGGCTGGTGTGAAAGTAACCGTGAAAAAGACAATACTATCATTAACACAGAACTATAGCAGCTAATGTATCTGTTATGCACAAATTGTGAATTATACAAATACAAACATCAATTTCTTTGTCATTGAAATTGTGCCATTTTATCATAGTAACACTAATGTGTGGGAAATATTAACTAAAATAGGACCAAATTAATAAATTGGAAAATAAACACAACAAGAATTGTGAACACAGGCTGCAGCTTTTACGCATTGGTTAATATTTTCCATATCTTACTTCCTCCTTAATGAACCACTGCTTCAACATGAAACCAACAACACTTTTTAGATCAAGTATTCATGAACAGCATTTTTTATAATTGACTTTCACTTAATTAAAATTCTTCATTTACCCAAATAAGAGATTCTGTGTTAGGCTTATGCTGATTTGATTGACTATCGACATTGGAGGACACAAACGCTGATCACATGTTAATCAGCGAAAATGACTCAGCTCATTAATTTAAAGTAAACTATTTCCACTCCCTTTTACATCTGCATTGTGCAATCTGAGAAAACATTGTACCTCCACTCTCCTTACACCTGCCACTACTGCTTGATTTTAGCTGGAGTGTGTATGTATTCGCAGGGTCTGTGGGCCTGCCCCTCTTTTTTCCACTTCGCTTTCACTAAGTGCTCAGTCTGTTGTTGCCAGGCCAGCTCACATCTCTAGTTGAAGACTGAAATTCACTTGTGAGAGTGTATACAGTAAATGCCTAAATTATTGATAGTTGACTTGAAATTGCAGAGCAAGCTTTCATGTGTGTAATTAGAGAGTGCAAAAGAAAGAGCGAGAGAAGCTACCTTAGCTGTGATGAGTGGACTACTGGCATCTATTGCTGATGTGATGAGGTTGATGAACTGGCTCTGGTTTTGACTGTGGACTTCACTGTAGAACTGTGCAAGCCAGTGAGAGTAGGCTTGCAAAGCAGCAAGGGCCTGTGCATGTCTGCAACAACCAAAACAGCACACAGTTAAATCACAGTGGGGTGAACACATTGCTTCTTCCTTATAAAGTTTACACAAATTTGCATCACTTGTGAAGTGTTTACTAAATTAATGTGAATATCAATTTTATTTTTAATCAATTTCTGAGAAATAATATTCAGACTGGTCTGCATTTCTATCAAGCCAGTCCCAGAAATAAAATTATTCTGTAACTTCATTATGCAAAATTGCTCCGACATTGATGAACGAGAGGAAACTTCTCCAACACTGCAAACAGCCACAATAGCCTTTCTGTGGCCTTTATTCATGCTGTGAAGTGTCTGAATTCACACAAACATTGCAACTGTTCACACGCACAGTTCCCTCTCTTGCGCTTGTCGTAATACTGTTGTCAATAACAGAACAGAAAAGTCTTGTTAGGTGTAACCAATGAGTCACATGTAAAGGGTTAGGGTTAAATTTTCCTTTTAACGCGTGATACTCACACGTCAACGAGATCTGGCTTGAGCACAGAAGGCACAGCGGTCTCCAGGTCGTAAAGGCTGGTCTGAGAGCCGTAGCAAGTCACTTCAACCAACCTTGAAAAGAGAAGGAAAGGGTTTATTATATTTTGCTCTTTCAATGAAGCAAAATGAACAGTCAACAGAAAACACCTACATTACTCATTCATCAAACACCACAACTCCCTATTAGTATTAATAATAATCAATACTAAAGTATCATATAAACAGTATTAAATCATTTAGACAGAAGCCAATGTCTGACTTGAGATTCAGTTATAATCACTAAAAATGTGCAACAATACTGCAAGTACATTCTCTAACACAAATATAGCTTCATGATGTAGGTACAATAAATGTTTCATGCTTTAGATGAATAGCAGAGCACTGACCTCTCCACCACTGCGAGGGCGTCACTGAACCGTGCAGCAAAAATTTCTCCAATGAAATGCTCAGCCAAGCGTCCGACAGCTTGAAGGAGGGAGCTGAGGTCCCTGAGAGAACAGTGAAGTCGACGGCAGTCATTCTCCGCAGTGATATTGAGCCTCCGACCTGAATGATGACAAGCCATTCAAACACTTTAATCTATGGAATTAGCACCATTCAATGTGACTGTACCTAAAACAAAAGACAGGAGGTGAAGCTGATAAAAACATTCTAAAAATCAAGGCAAAAGTTACTTACTTGTGCCAGTGGTGACAATAAACTGCTGCAAACCCAAGTATACGTCCAAATTTTCTTGAAGGACTGGAAACTTGAGAAAGAGAGGAAGAATAAGCAGGCTGCCACTGCCACAGACTGGGTATGTCACCATACGTCTCTTAACACACAATAATAAAACCCATAGCCACGTGAAAATAACTGTCTCTTTTTTTTTTTTTTTTTTAAACTTGTTATTGTATCATCATCACTGAAAACAGCAGAGATAAATGCATAACACGCACAATACAGAGTTGAAAGAGAAAAAAAGAATAGCGATAGAAGTGATAGAAGAACACAGTGTTATTACCACAGAACCCAAAAGCAAGTTCACAAGTGATCAAGAAGACATAATCTGTTTGGAGGAACTGGTTCCAAACAGGAACTAATTCACATAATGATATTTTACAGAATTCAGTTTCTGTTTTATGAACCTCCATACAAAATGATAAAGCATTCTCCAGATATAGCAATTTATTAAACAGCTCAACTTCACTCCGGATATGTGTTCTGTTTTAGTCTGCAAGAAAATTGCCTCTCTCATGTGCAATTTCATCTAAATCAAGAGTCTTGTAAAGACAAAAGTGAAACTGATAATTCTACATTTCACACGAGAGAAGTCATGTTCAAATATCTTGTCAGACCTGTAAAACTGATCAACGTTTGGGTTCATCATCCTACTTCTACCTCAGTGGTTTTTAGTTTAAGACATCTCATTGTGTGTTTGTAATCAGTTTAACATGATGGACTCTGTTTCAATAATGAGTTAAGATAGAATGAAGCAACAAGTATTGCTGCTGTGGTTGCAGTTTAATATAACATTGTAGAATTACTTGTGGTAAAACTGTTGACCATGGCTATGTTTGAGCTGATGATGCACAACCTTAACACAAGTGGTGCAGTATAACATTGAGTTGTCAGTATTGCTCCTTTAATATTTTGGAAAGCCATCATGTGCAAAAAATATTTGTATTGAGGCTGTAAACATTTCATTTCATAGATGCCAAAAAACCTTATGTCCACTATATGTCAAGGTGACACCGACAACGATCTCTTACCAAAGTAGAAAACGCATGGGATGGGAGCAGCTCCATCACCTTGGCAACCACCTCCAGACTCTGACGCAGGTACTTCTGCCACTCGGTCTGTTGCTATAGTTACCAAATAAAGGGGTTAGCATACTAGTAATATAGTAAACTTTTATTTTGGATTTGTTGTGGCTACAAGAGATGTACTGAACATATCAAGTGAAAAGGTGCAAATGACAGACCGTGAAATAAACTGTGTGTAAAATGTTCTTACATCATCATCCAGAGTCTCATCATCCAGCTCTTCTAACTGGGCCTGGTTGTATCTGAACTGTATGCGATTCAGAACTTCCCTTAACAGAAGAACTAAGGCATCTTTGTACCTGTCCAAATGAATATATAACGATTTTAAATAGATGCAATAAAAAATAAATGATAACAAATTAGACATTTTATACACCTGATTGTCTATATTGTAAAATATTTGACATCAATTAATTTTTTCTCAGCCACTTACCTATTCAGGACACTGTCTCTGTCTGCTAGTCTGCTTTTGATTTTGGTTGTTAGAAAATCCAAAAACACACTCCAGATATCCAAACAGGCAAAGTAGCCTTCATGGGTAGGCTGAAAAATCAATGAGAAGTAAGTTTTCAGGAAATCTGTAGAAGTCCAGACCCTGTGGTGTACTGCATAAAAAAGTGTCATTAAAATGATCAAAATTATAATAACCTGGTTAAAGGTGTATTTGAAAAGCAGGGCAAGAAACTCTACAATTGGAAACTGAGGACTGGACTCAATCCGCCTCAAGTGAACACTGACAAACAGGCGCAGAAAATCTGTGAACTTTTCCAAGTAACTGCAAGATGAAACAGGAAACATTATTAAACACAGAACATACTCAAAGTTACAGTTAAAATTTACTTCATATAGTCTACGCTGGTCAATAATTATATAATTTCTTGAACCAAGGCCGGGTGATCTAATTTCCCAAACTGCAGGACCACTCATGAAAATATCCAGTTTGCTAGATAAAAGGTTTAGGATGTCATAGATGAGGTGAGGTGATTAAATGAAGCTCAGTGATTTGTGTCCGGGACTGCCAACAGACACACACGTACAGTTTGTATATAAAGGGACTAAAGAGACATACATAGGCAGACAGAATAGGTCAGAATGAGCCATGTGGCAGAGCTGAAGTACATGGCTGTATGGAACCAGTCTAGTGAACAGCAGTGATGAAAACAAAGACTCTTTTTCAGAGATGGACTACTAAGATATACCACAGTGCGACTTCTGACAGCATATTAGGCTCAACTATAACAAAGGTAAATCTGATCAGTTGGAGACTACATGCTAAAATTGTCAAAATACATTCTCTAGTCTGTAAACACAGCATGCACAAACACCATTGGACTGTGCCATACCTCTCATCAAGTTCCTGTAGGCGACTCTTGACTGTATGAGCATTATTCTCTCGTGTCAGCCTCTGCAGAAGAAAGAAGGTCTGCTGGAACATGCGCAGCAGGTACTCCTCAAAATCCATTGGAACACAGTTCTTTGACACCAGTTCATTGACACAGGTCATAGCAAGTACACCAAGTCGGGCACGATCCACCTTGTTGCCCTCACTTTGCTGTCCATTTCGCCCTCCTCCATTCGATGTTGGTGGCATTGTCCCAGGGTTAAGCTGCCCATTAGAAGAGGAGGAGTTGGAGGAGATGAAGGATCCTGTCTTGGCCTTTGTATGAAGATCACAACCAAAACGTGCAAAATGGAAAATGGATGCCAGCAGTGTGGGTGTGATGCTTGTGGACAGAGGGATCCAGCTGAACAGGTGGGCCAGGCACTCCAAAACGAGACAACAGAGCTGCTGACTCTCACTGTCCAATGTTGCCATGGGCTGGCAAAGCAGCTTTGAATACTGGCTGCCCTGAAACAAACTGCCCAGCAATTCCACTGATAGATTGAAAAGACACAAAATGGTCTGGTTAAAACACAACAAACCATTTGATAAAATTAATGCTTTAGTCAATGTCAGTATTAACCAGAAGCAACAGCTGTTCCAAGATTATAACCACAGTACTATCAAGTATTTGCAGTTTTAACTAACTAAAGGATGATTCACTCACCACTTTCCCCTGAGGTGGGTGAGGGCGGAGGGGTGGAAGCTATGACACTGTGCTTGTCCCAATAGGTCTCCAGGATACCTGTAAAATAAGAAGTGACACCCAATTACCCACATGTACTAAAGGGTTTCCACTTATACATTTTTTCTGACTGGCAGCCTGACCCATGGAGACTGAGTTTTGCAAGTCAGATTTAAACCTAATTAGCTGGTTGAACAATCGGTGGCTTTAGCTGTAGATGCGCCTCAGTCTGAAAACTGAATTGTATTTCAGACTGTCTTTGACATCCCTTGCAATGTGTGGCATGTAACACTGACGTTTTATCGCTGTATTGCGTATATTGCACAAAGTATTAAAAGTTGTTCTCACCCGTTAACAGTCCAAGCACGGTTGGTACCTGCTCCAGCAGAAGTTTACGCAGCTCATCTTTCCTGGCGACACTCAGGTCTTCTCGAGGACATGCAAGTTCCTCTGATGTGGTTTTCAACATCACCAACCCCAACTGAGCCAGAGCTGGAGACTGGATCAGCTGCAGTTCACAACAGATTGACAGTTGATAAAGATTAATGAAGTTTGTTCTCTACCTACAGGTCAAACAGTTTCCAAACTGTTTTACGCCAGGATGCAATAAATAGTAAATAATAGAGTATTTAAATATAGCATCCTCTGTTAGCCTTTACTATTTGGTGTGGTTGACAGTTCAGGGCTTCATGTTTTATATTGGAGGTGGGAAATCTTGTCTAAAACAAAGACGGCCTCTGCTAACATACAGTATTTTACAATTAATATACTTATGAAATGAAACATTAACCTTCACACTGCAAAAGCCATTCACATAATGAGAGTGCCCATTTAGGCTTAAATTTACTAACTAAATGGCCGAAACATTTCCTGAGGGAAATCTTGTAGTTTGTTTCCTCCACTACTTTTATGCTCATAATCTGGTGCTGTACAGTAACTGGGGAGATGTTTTTTAAATTAAAACTGTGGAAACCTCGAAAAACATAATCACAACACAAATTTGGGAACATTCATATTCCATTCTTGATTTAATTTTATCACCTCCAATATTGTTGACTCTTGACTTTTCTGATTGATTGCCATTTAATTTCAAAATGAAAGGAAACTGTTTCAGTCGCTCTTTGATGATTCAATATTGTCAAACACCAAAGCTCTTTTTCTGTGCTCTGGAGCAATAATCCAAACTATCTGCAATAATACAATATGTTAAATTAATAGAAAAAGTAAGTCTGAAATGCTGCATAAATAAATTTGACACATGCAACAGGTTAAGGGAGAGAGGTGCTTTTTAGTGCAATTTCACATCATCAAAAAGCACATGTTCACTGTAAGAGAAGCTATGTTTTTCTTGGTCTTAGTCTCAACTTCTGTTAAGCATTTAAGAACACATCAACCAGCACTGAGTTACTGATGAGGATTAAACTTGCACAAAACATTTTTATAGTATAAACAACATCATCAGAGCTTACCTGAAGGGTGTTTGTAAAGAAATCATGGTAGAACATTGGCCAGTCCTGGCGACCAATGTCCACGATGACTTTGCAGAGTTTGTTACGGATGAAATAGGGCACAGATTTGTGCTGAGCAAGTAAGAGTTTGGGAAGACAGCTGCGAATCTCCATCTTGTCTTGTGAAGCAATGCCAATCCACATCTTGTTCACCAGGTTCTGAAAGTAAAAAGTAACAATCAGCTGTCAAAACTGTGTCTCAAGAAGCGACAGATGTATACAGACAAATATTTTGTAATAATTCTCAATAATTGTGTGCGTGTTCAGTAATATCTTTGTTGATCAAGAAAGATTTTTTTAAATGATATAGTGTCCACTGAAAAACATTAACTAACACACCTTCAACTACAAACTCAATGCTGCAAATAAAACACCTAAATCTAAGCATACACATCTTAAGCCCCTTTCACATTGGACAAAAAACCCACCGACACCCTATAACATCTGCCTTTTGTCCTCAGTGGGAAATTATATAATCAGAATTGATTCTGTAGTTTTCACGGGTATTTATTGGCTCCAGTGACAATCAGAGATGGAAACATAAAACCTGGGTGGACATGCTAATTTTCCTCTTTTCCATCACACAGATATGATGTTGCTTTAACTGCGTGAAGTTGCTATGACTACCCCTTCTGTAGTGTATGAGTCTCAGGCTCTACCAGCTTATTCAAGAACACCGATGAAACATGATGAGCGCACTACCTACGGGCAGTTATATTATAACTGTATGAAAAACATTTCACACCAACAACCTTGTTCAGTCTGTGGTGAGTTTGAGGAGACTGCATTAAAAGATATAAAAAAGTAACTGCTGTAACATTGTAAAGCCTCCATGCTGCTTTCTACTGTTTTAGAGCACATTTGTGTCGTTGAACATGAAAGAAAAAACAAAAAAACAGAGAGGCAAAGTCGTCTACTGGCAGTGGATATATACATACTAATTTTGGTGCAAAAGGGGTATAACATATGTAAAAGACAGTGAAAGTATGTCACTAGGGTCACAGGATGTGCAGTCTTTTATCCCATAAAATATGTATTACACTGTCAGCTAACTTGTTTTGTAGAATTAAAGAAATGAGGAAACAGACAAACAGAATGAAACAAATTCTTTACCATGTAATATATTCAGTACCTATTTAGCAATATATTTCTCTGGGTACTGTCTTATTTTCGAAGCATAAAAAGGTAAAGAAGGCCTTGGACACTACTGTAAACTGAAAATGTGTATTTCCCACCTACAGCACTTACTTCAAATACTGTGAGGCTGTACATCATTACGTACTCATTCCGAGTATTGGAAAGGAAGAACAAACAGTGCCGCCACGCTCCAGTCTGCTGTGCGAAGTTATTTAGCAGCTCTTCTGCAGAAAAAAGGAAGTAGGTATGATCACTGACAGAAGTACATGACAATGTAGGCTTCACTTGCAGACAGACCGAAAGTAATGCGTCACAACACAGGAAGTGTATAAAAAATTGACACCTTTAATAGAAATCAATTGATTTTAGGTCACAAAACACTCCAAAGTGACAAACTCTAACCCTGCATTACAGTATGTTACAGAGACTTTGGGATACAGTATCTCATGGGAAAAACCTTTACTATTTCAAAAATATATATTCAAAGATGTGAAGACATGCTTTTACAAATAACAAAATGAGATGCACAAATTGATCTATTTCACTTTGAATAAAACTTGCCTCAGTTAATAGGATAGTAAACTGCCCTTTACGAAAAAGACTGTCAAATTAGTTTTTTCAGACTTAAATTCAATTTTCTTCTTCCCTCTTCATTGTTCTAGATACAAGTCCTATGTTGTATCTATGCAAACCACATTGGTGGAAGCACAAACCTGAAAATACTTATGGATCATGTTCTTACTTCTAAGGGGCAGAGGTAGGTTTTACAAGGCCAAACTTACCTATTTCTCTCTTTCGCTCATTGGTCGTGCAGCTGTGGAAGAACTCCGTCATAAGACTCTCCAGTGCACGCAGCGATGACTCCTCTGAAGCCTAGAGGATAATAAAAGGTAAAGTTAAATACAAAATGCACATCTAGACCATCTATTAAACAATATGTACAACCAAATCACTGTTCTTTTCTCATAACCATGAAAAAAAATATATACACAATATATCAACATGTGGTCCTGTAGACTGATTTCAAGAGAAGATCTTTCACAAGTTAGTGCTTACAGGTGTATGCAGCATTTTGCTCAGGTGAATCACTTACTGGGCTGGATATGTATCTTCACGTGTGCATGCCTGTACAGAGCTTTAGTTTATCATTGCACATATATCATTACTGACCCTTTTTTCAGATTATATCATGGAAATATAGTTCACAACTGCAGTCCGACTAGCTGAGATGGTTCAGCATTGATGATTGCATGAAAATTTTAGTCTTAGCCATACACAATTTAAATCAAGCTGTAATTAAAACAAGTCGGTTGTGCTGTACCACGCTTTGACAGGTGGCGGAAGTTGGGCCCTGCCTGGCAAAAAAGAGATAGCAAATAGAGACTTTAAAGAGCAGCTCCTGTGGCAGGCGGGTCTAAATTCCTCAAATAAGCCACAACTTGCCGAGGCTTAACACTACTCAAAGCAAATATTCGGTTTTGCAAGATGGGCGTCTTGTTCCGCGAAATGGCTTAACAAGCTGTCACATCCCGTGAAATACCTGGCCTCCCACAAACCGTTATGTGGCTTAACAGACATACAGGACCATAGTGCATATTTGCATACGCTATTAGCTATATGTTAAGAAATTTGAAAGCATTATTATCATAACGTTAGGTCTTCCTGTTCAAATATACGAATCAAAAGCTCTTGCACCACATTAGCCATTAGCAAATCCGACAGGACAACAATGTGAATAACTAGGTAAAAAATACGCGTCAAATTATACTTACCATGTTTAATTGGCTCAGATGCTTTCTTCAGTTTTCTTAGTCTCGTGTTAATTACAGTAAAGAGCCAACATTAGCTACCTGACTAGCCAGTTCTGTAGCTAACGTTAGCTAAGGTGTTGCTGGCTAACGTAACCGCAGAGGGGGCTCGTCATGGTCTACTCGTCTGCTTTGGTCGATAATACACACACAACTAGCTAGCAAAGGTCGGAGTCGTTGACTCTGCTTGCAAAAACGACGTTAAACACTGAGTTAAATTTACCACCCTATAATAAAACGCTTTTCGCTTACCAAGTACATAGTCTTAACATTGAATCAGCTATCTCGAATCGGTAGATTAGCTGCATTGTCGTATAATTCCATTTACCGGTAAGTTAAATATAGAAATCTTGTTTTGTGGAACATCTAACACTGGCTCCGACACCGGAGAAATGTGCAACGTTAATTAGCTTTCTATATCAAGCGTTTCGAGGCTAAGTTACCCAGTTGCTAACGTTGCAGCGGATGGCTAACTCGTTAGCTTTTCTAGAAGGATGAAGGTGTAATTTTCGTTAGCTTGCTGTCAAACGTAGACATGCTTCCAGGGCTGTTGGTCACGACAACTTGCCTCTACCGTTTAAAATTTTAAAACGAGTGAATGTGCACACCCAAGTTATATAACTGACAAATTTGTGAGAACACTAAATATATAATACTATGCGCGCCTGTTCCTGTTATTCCCCTTTTCGATGCTTTGGGCGGCTCAAGATTATAGCTAGCTTGTTGGTAACAAGGTTCGCTTCGCAACTTCCTCTTTTGCTGCAGAAATGAACCAACCCAATCAGCTCGTGTCAAGTCAGTCACAATAAGAAAAGCACGAGCTCCCGTTACACTTTCAAATTACAGCACTTTTTAAACATATTAAAGAAAGTTTATGTCTATCACTGTCTGTGTGCAAATAGCTTTTTAAAAAGTAGTGAGTAATAAGTTATAAATGAAAGAAAATCAGCTTACTCAAAAAGTAAATGACCAATCATATAATACTGTCTTTGTGTTAGAATAAAACTAGCCCACACAGGGCCACAAACAAATACAGAAATATGGCTGGCTTACAATAAATAGAATATTAAGTATACAATAATACTTAACATAAATGGAAAAAGACAAGACAAAGGCAAAAGAATAAATAGGGGACAGCATGGAAACATATATTCCTTCTTAGTGAATAAGTATGACGCCTGTGTTGATCTCCTTTGAAGCATGCATACAGTACTCTATCCCAAAAGTGATGTTTTATCTGCAGAACCTTGTGTGGACATTACATAACTGGACAAAGTCTGCACCTCTAGGGATAATTATTCTTTCCACTCCACACTGTGCCTTTCCTCGTGTATAACATTGAGTTTAATGCTGTGTACAGAGCTCATTCAGTTCAACTTCAAAGCTATCCTGGATCATGTACTGAATGCAGCATTTTGTTTGAATAATTACCTGGCCCACCTCAGAATGTCAGAAACTAAGGTGACAAATTAAGTGTACAGCACATGGGGGAAGAGAAACAGGAATTTATAGTCCATAAATAGAGCATTTACCTTTACAGCAAAGTGAAGACTGAACATTCAAGAGAAACAAAAAAAAAGGCTACAGTCAAAAACAAACTGCTACTGGATAATTATTTATAACCCAGGCAAAGACCACCCTTTCTACACAATGGACCCCATGGGGTTTATAGAAAATGTTACAATCCGTTTGTGAGATTGGAACTGCGCGTCTGCTTAACACAGAAGAAACAACTGCTGATGACACAACATTTAAAAGCTTGCTCCCCCCCAGACAGATCATTCACAAAAACTACTCTTCATGTATCTGGAGGCAAAGCTGTGGTTTTACTTTGATGCCAACACAAACTGTTGCTCAGGAATTTCTAGTTCAAAAGTGGTTCAGACATTGCTGCTAACAAATATAAGATTCAAAGCTGTAGCAGAGAGAGCATTTGTGCAAAAAGAAAAGAAGAAGTTGTCAGAAACGTCCTGTTGCGGAAGTAATCAAAAAGTATTTAGTCTTTAATTATGTAGACAGTCAAGTTAAGTAAAATGTCCTTAACTTTGTCCTTATCCAGTGAAGGATACTGATGTGATGAGCAGCTTATGAATTCATGATATATAATAATTATATGTTACCATTCTAGGAGGACAAAAAACCATGGAAAGGAAAAAGACCATGTAGCTTCAAGTGGATCATTTCTCCTTGGTTAGTTCATTGTCAGGGTCGCTATCCATGACTGTGAGCTTGTCATTTTTCCTGGTGGTGGTCTGTCTTTGTGCTTGCATGCTGTATGCCCAGGCTCTGTCCACACCCTGGCCCTCAATCCTGCAGGGTTTCCAGTCAGGGAAGGGAAAACGTCCAGCCACAACTAAGGCATCAACAGGGAGCTCAGCCTGCAACTTCTCCTGCAATAATGAAAGCTAGGAACACAAATATTTCTTTAAGTCATTTTCAGTGAGCTAACATCCAGTTTTTCTTTATTACTGCATTTTTGCTTGGCTGTGTGCTACATTGAGACAATCTACAATTTCATGGTTTCTAGATATCTGTTCATTATGTTACTCACCACACTAGGAGCCAGAAACACTGTGACATTCTTGCATTCTGTCAAGTCAACCTGTGATGAGATAAAATGCAGGATGCACTGTTCAATTTATTAACAATTCACCTTTAAATATCATAAATACAATGAATGATCACATTTAAAAAACTATGCAGCTTTCTTGAAATCTGTGGTCACTACAGAATTTATTCCCTGACCATGTTAAATTAATGGTAACAAAAACTCCTGCAGAAAGGAGGGCAAATAAGCTGTGATATCTTAAGGTATGATGAGCTGGCATACACCACCAGGATAAAGTAAACCACAAAAGGCTACCAAAGAGTTACGAGTATTATTCATAAAGGTATTTGGGCAAGTCATGTCAATCTTTAGAAAATAAGAAACTATTTTGCCAGCAATTTAGATATTCAGTGTCATTCTTGTTTTCTTTTTCTTCTGGAAGTGAGAACATTTCCTCTTAATCTATTTTGTTGTGGAAACAATATATTGTTGCCAAAACCAATTACAATACTGTTAAATGTTGTTATTTAATGCTGACTGGAGTGTTACTAATGCTGAAATACAAGTGACAAATGTCAGACCTTCCAGAGATCTTCCCGTCGGTATGACACTTTTCCATTATGGCCTGCTCTCCATGCATGATAGTGGGAAAGGCGAACAAGCCAAGGGTTGAGCTCATAACCAACAGCAGGAGCGAAACCCTGTCGATGGGCTTCCAAGACCTTACAGGTTAAAAATTACCATTGTCAAAACTCATTTTTCATCAGTGCAAGACATGAGATCCCAAATATCTTGCTTGTACTTACAATACGGCCATCACCAGATCCCAAATCCACAAGACCTCCCTTTCGACCTCTCAACAATGTCATGACATTATTTACTTGAGCTTTGCTGGCTGGAATATAGGGTACCTGGAAGAAATTTTAAAGAGCCTCTGATTAAAAAGAAAAATGTTTGGATGTTTCTCAAACCTTTTTGGAACAAGCAGTTACATCAATAATTATTCAAATTGTTATGGAGATGTGGACCATACCTGTAGCCTTAAAGGGACTTTTCGGAAGCCCGGCTGAAGGATTCCCACCCACATAGCATACACAGCAAGTCCAGTACCAACAGCTATCTGAGCAACACCCCATCCTCCAAGGGGCTTCGTCTTCAGCTCGGCAAAGACCTCATCTGGTGTATCATTGTCCATTCCTGCATGAAATTAGTAATGTAAGGTCTAAGTAAATGTAATGTTAGAGAAAATACCAACATTTGGTTATGTAAACCAAAGAGTAGGGATAGTAGTAGGAAATAATAGGACTTTTCAATACCTACTATCTACGATCTCTCTCTTTCCACACAGTTTAGATAATCCCTGGCCACTTTATTAGGTACGCTTAAACAGATTTATCCAATCCCACACGACAGATCTTCCACAAAGTCTACATTTAGGAAGATTGTAATGAGCAGTTCTGGTTGACACTGTCAGAGAGGTCTCAAATCAACTGTAGTGATTTGGTTAGAGCTACTTCTATTTAGCCTCGAGTCCTTAGTGTAATGTAAAAATATGTAAAAATACATATTTTTTTTGCCTAATACAGTTGTGTCGTAACCAAAAACGTAATAACGATTCTTGTATTATAGCAATTAAAAATAAATATCTCATTGACCTGCAGTAGTGCGGCGGACACATTACCCCATCGGACCAGTCCGTTTGCCAAATATTCCGTCTATCCGAGAGCTTACTTACGATTAGTTCCCGGAAATGTGAAGCTGACGAGATGTGTCCATGGGATGAAAGGGGATCACTTTTTATTTTTACTACTCGCCTCCTGCCCCTTTTATAGGCAGATTTTTATTACCATGCTCTCCCTCTGTCACCCCCCCCCCGACACGTCAGAAAAAGCAAAAGCAAATCAACAGTCTTCATGTACATGTCCCCTTGTAAAAATAAAATATTTGTTCCATTTGAACAAAATACTTTTATTTGATATAAAAAATAAATGTACATCATCACTCTATTATTATTATTATTCTGCAAAAAATGGTCATTCATTCAAGCCCCATCTATATTATCAATTGTTATTATTTTTGCCAAAAGTAGACATTAAAACAGTAACAAAATTATTTGTAAAGACCAAAACCCAGTCTGTACAGTGAGAAAGTAATGTCCAATGTCCAGACTTGAAGAGGAACTGTCCCTGTCAGTCACTTTCTGCATCATCACTGATGACCCCCCGCAGGTTGGCCCAGTCTGTTGCTCTTCTGCGTCCTCTGTGTGTATCATTTTCCTCTTCACTCTCTGAGCCAGAGTTCAGAGTGCGCAGATATGTAGAGGATGGAGGGTCATGTTTCGCCTGCCACGCTCCTCTGCGTTTAGGACGACCTGAGAAAGGTATCCACATTAGCAGGTATCATTAATCAATATTTTCATATTTTGCATGTGCACCAAAATGATAAACAGTACTAGCGATTTAAAAATTATAGACACTTGATCAACAGCATTACTATAAGTGCAGTGTACACTTCTTCAACCAACCTGGTCATCAACCACACATACAGATACTATTACGTTAAAATATGTGGTGCATGCAGCATCTGTGACACATGTAAGTTTCCCATTGAAGAAAATGTCTAAAAACATTCAAAAAATTTACTAAACTCATCAGCAGAATGTAAAGAAATTAGTTTTGACGTTAAGTCAAAGATGTCCATGTATTGCGTTGCAGAGATGTTTACTGAGGTTAGCATGCTAGGCAGCTAGTCCAGTTCCATCTTGTAATACCACTTTGTACCTTAAGAGATGATAATGACTCGCTGTAGCATCCAATCTGGCCTCAGCCCAACATGAGAGGATGAAGAAGTAATAACTGCAAGTAGGCTATAAACCTGGCTGTGTTGCAGACATCCCTCCTCTCTTTCATCAAGCTCAGCATGAGGGTGAGGGTTGAAACTCAGTTGTGAGTGGCCAATAAGCCCAGCCACAGATCATGAAGATAGCATGCTTTCATGCACAACCAGAATGACTGTCCACAGGGATTTTTCCTGGTATGCCCAACGGCCAGTCTGACGATGGCGCAGGAGAAGGGGATGGGAGAGGAGGGACCAAAGAGTGTATTTCCTTGTTTCTTACAAAAGAAACTTCTAGTTGAGTATAGAGTATGAATTAGACAGTTGGCCCATTCCTACACACAGCGTCTTTAACGGAAAAGCCATCTCTACAGTGTTAATTATGTTTACATACACTTACGTCAAATTAAGTTTTTGCTCTGCTTTTCTAGAATCTATATTGAGTAATGCGTGAAATCAACTTGCCGTTCTTGTTCAAGCTGAGTGCAATATGTACAATAAACAACAAACAGCAATTAAATTTTCACAATAGTAATAGTTGGTAGCAACCATGAAGAGACAAATTATTACCTTGTGTGGAAATGATGTTGCTGACATCAAGGCCAGCTAGTTCCTGAGCCTGTTCTCTTTTTATTCTGACTTTTTTGCATTTCTTAATAGTTGGCTGACCTGTGTGAAAACACATACACAAGTTATTTTTAGAGTTAATCAAATTGTGTCAGTTGTACAGAAAATGAAAACTGTTTTACAGTTTACACATGAGAAATGTCACATGGCAGTTTTACAAACGTACAGTCAAGTAAAGGTTTTCATTTTGGGCTCGTTTATCATTACAAATCAAAACCATCTCACTGTATAGTATTTCAGCAAATCAATGAGCAGTTATGGCCAGATCGTGTGGTCTGTTAAAAGGTAAATGTATTCCCACTGACCACGGACACCAAGATCTTGAAGCGTCTTATTCAGAACAGCCACCACGGAGTGAACAGAGTGACAGCCATCAAGGAGCTTCTTGTAATTTTGCCTCGCACCACAGACAGCAATGTAGCGTTTGAGCCTCACAATTGCTTTGTCGTCATTCTGCAGTGGTCAGACAGGTTGTGAAGAAAAGATTTACGTAAGAGACATTTACAACATTTGGTTTTAGCTTTCTGCCACTCATCTTACAGGAATTTAGATGCACCTTTATTCAATATGAAGATTCAGGGCAAAAGTGTTGGACACTTACAGACACTAGATATTTAAGTTTTTCCTTAATTATTCATAAAAAATTGTAAATTAAACCATTCAGTTTAGCTTTTTCAAATATGATACATACATTATACATTATGGAGTATAACCAAAGCACAGTGGCGCATAAATGTTTTAATTATATATTTTTTGCATCTATCTTTATTTAAAATTGAATGAATTTAACTTCACCACAGTAAAAATGATAAAAATTCAAACAAATGCAACCATCAATTAATATACATCACAGATCATTTCATAATACTGTTGAAAAAAAAAAAAACATTTGATGATGAGAACTTAGTAAAAACTTTACAAAGCTTGACTCTTCTGATTCTGATTTATAACATCACGCATGGACTCACCTTTTGACCTCTGGTGCTCTTTTCTTTTTTCATGGTTTTCTTTTTTTTAATATCTTGATTATCTTCTGTCCCACTAGCCTTGTCATCCTCCAGAGATGGGAGTGATGATGAATCTGAGTCTGTGTCGTTATTTTTCTTCTCTACTGAAACTTTTTCTTCTGCGTAACATGAACAGAAAGTAACATCAAGTCATATAAAAAAAATTGTAACACTATAAAAGAATCAACATTTACATATGGGACATGCAGGTATAAATTTTGCATAGTCACCTTTTTCACTGTCATCTGAGGACTCATCACCGTTGATTTTTTCACTCCTTACTGACTTGTTGTCTGTGTCAGTTTCGTTCTCTCCATCACTCTGTGCCGCTTTCCTTTCTGGACTTGTACAGCTGCTTTCTTTCTCTCCATTCTTTGTAGCGTTCAATTTCTTTTTCACCATACCTTTTGGACTGTCACCAGATTTACTCTTATTCCCTTTTTTTTCTGACTCATTAATTTCCTCATCTGTAGAGTCTTCACTGTCCATCTGCTGTTTACGGTTCCCATTTGTCTTGTGCTGCGATCTTTTCACCTCTCGCTCTGCATCCTCAGATCCAGATTTAATTTGGTCTTCCTCATCACTCTCCTCACTTCCTGATTTGTTGCCCTCTTTATCCTCCGATTCTGTCATTGACCAAACAAGAAAAGACAAAACATTTTATGGTTTACAAAGAAGCAACAAACCTCACTGGGAATAATGCAAACAAGGTAGGAGTAATATAGGTACTAGTCAGTGAGGGAGAAATAAACCATATCAATGTACTCAACTAGGTTAATATAAACCATATAAAGCACCTTCAAATGCTACTTGCAAAAGGACTGCATTGTAAAAGGACAAGATTAAAACCATGTGTGTACACAGTGGCATATCTGTATATCAGTGTCTGTATCTCTGGGCCTTTGATGAAAGCAAGCATACAATAAAGAACAATTAGTTGTGATCAGCTTGCTGCTTTATGTTGAAAAGTATAAAGTGACCCCACATACTATTATTGCCAAATGCATGTCCTAGTGTTAGTAATGCTCCAGGATATTTCACACCAGATAAAGGCAAAGTAAAACATTGTATAGATCATTAAAATTACAGGCATCTAAAAGCATTTCAGGAAAATAACAATTAAAACAAACCTGATGATGAACTTGACAGACAGCGGGATTTCTTTGCCCTTGGATCTTCTCTCTCATTTATCACCTCATCATTTTCCTCTTCTCTCTTCCTTTTGTTTTGCGGCTTCTTGGTCTCTAGCTCTTCTCCGTTTTCGTCATCGTCCTTGCAGGAAAAAGATGTATAATGACAGTTATACCTATAGCACTAAACATGATCCCAGTCCTAAAATCACAAACACTTAAAGGAATATATGTGAGCTGTATGGGAAGAATTACCTGCATTTTCATCAGTTCCTCTTTAACCGCCTGTTTCATGTAATTTCCTGCCTCTGGACTTAATGATTCACGGCCCACCCGTGCCAAATAGCGTTTTTTTAGAATTCCTAAGGTCAGTGTGCTGGAATAAGACATTAGAAAAATTATATCAAGGTGTACGAGGGAAGAGGTAATTTACAGAAACAGTCATACTTAATTTATGCCTTTGCGATTTTGAATACAGAATAAGAAATACATGCGAAACATTTAACAGGCCCACATCATACTGAATGACTGAAACATGAACAGATGAAGACTGAGATCTTTAAGACTGAGTGACTACTCAATGCAAAAGTTATAGGTAACACACAAAGAGGGATTTTGTTTTTTCATTTCTATCTATAGGAAAATATTTATATAATGTACAGTGGCTAACAATCTGGGAATGTGGTGTCAGACTTTTGGACCTCACTGGAGTTTTAAGTGCAATGTTTAATATATAGACAAATATATGGAGGTATTATTTAGTGTATTATTCTTCATAATAGTCAACTAAAAATAACTTTACTACCTCCAAAAACGAGAGGAACTAATTTTAGTTGAATTCCAACAACTGAAGCTGAGGCTTGCACATTACTAGATACACTGTCAATTGTTTTAGTTTAACTTGCTAATGGTTTTCACCCACTGTATTTTTTAACCCACTGAAAGATACCACTTCTGCCCAGCAGGTGTCGTTTACAACTATTAGCTTCTAAACTACTGATGTGGTAAATGCCATTTGGCAGCTGTCACTGGCACTAATACCTTACAATTTTTTTAACAAAGCTTTCCTGACTACCTAAAGTTAATGTTAAGCCTCTCACGGCCCGTGTAGCCAAAGTCGTGTGGGATGACAAACCATAACACTGTTAAACTGCCTCATGTGTGAATGTGGTCTAGTAGTAGTAAATGGCACATCAACGTTACAGTAACTGAAGTGTTTGTGTTCAACAGGCAACATGCAACAGTCTGAGTAGTGAAATAACCACTGAATGTGTTGAAAGTGATATATGCTAGTGGGTCTTACGGTAAACTGCTTTAGTCCTACATGTCGACAGGTTACCGACAGTTCACTTCTAACACACACACGCGTCTGTGTTTTTACTCTCGGTACAAACAGCAATTAATTAAACGAATTAATGAATGCTTCAACTGTACCTTAAGTCTGGCTCATCGCGGAGTTCACCACGCACAAACCTGCGGATTTTCGCTGTCTCTTTCTCTGACACCATCGTTTCTCACTGTGCTAGTTTTATTTATCTGTTTTTGGCGGCATTGGCGTGACAGCCGGACGTAGCTGGAAGTGACGTCAGACCAGCGCGACGCCCTTTCACAGTACAAACAAAATCTAAAAACTTGGAGAACTTCTATTTTTTGTAGAAATTAAATTGAATTTCTCGCTTATCTCTTTTAACAATATTAATTTTACTGCAAAAAAATATGTTTGAACAGATTTGGGTAGTAACCTTCGACAATATGAACCCAAAAAGGTAAAAATGTATTTAGACCCTAAGACTGAATTATAAATGTAATGATTTTAATGGGAAAAAGCTCTACCCATAAATGTTGGTTTTCCTTAAATATCACTTATATTTACTTCTTTTCCTTCATAGTTTTACATATTTATCTAAAATAAAAACCATGAAATAAATCAATTTAATATTTTTGAAAAATACTATTGTATATTTGAAAATATTCCGAATTTAATATGCCTTTATTTTATTGCATTTACTTGTTTTTCTCTCCTTTGTTGCCTTATCCTTTCTATTTGATATTTCCTTTCATAAGATTTGATTCTACTTTCCTTTTACACTGTTCTGGAAAAAAATTTGGAATGGAAAATTGTTGTGATTCAGTCTTTTTTTAAAAACAAAACACTGGACTATGTCTTTCAATGACATGTGGCATTGTGCAATGATAAATAGTTAAAATCTTGAATTAGGTTTTATTCCATATAACAGGCATAACACCTAAATAATTCATACCACTGTACTGAACATCTGTGGATATTACATTCCTATAATCATCAGTTTGAATGAATAATAAATAAATATCGTGTGGGTAACTTCCATTTGTTTTTCTGGAAAATGTATGTGTTTAAGTCCATTTCTTCATTATACTTGAGGAAAGAAGGGAAAAATAAGACCAAGAAGCTAAAGTTGAATTTTATAAGTAATTTATTCAGAACATTCCCATGACCACTATTGGACGGAAGTTATATTAGTGCATATTCCAAGGTGATTTTACAAAAGGGTCTGAGATACATATTGCTCTCATTCACTGTTTTTTTCAGTATTCAGAGTGACTAGGTTTACACAAGACACTGGTGACTATTAGAAAGAAAATACTTCTCTCCCTGAGGGAAATAAAAATACAACCCAATATTAATTTATTTTATCATCACTATATGGCCTATTACTTTGAACAAATTTCAGTGGTTTGGTGTAAGACATAAAGCATAAGTGAAAAATCATGGCTCAGAATGAAGTACAATATCAAAGACATGGTCTTTGTTCCTCTTGAAACATGGAACTGAAATGTAAGTTCACGATTTAGTCATTTACAGGAGTAAATTCAAAATCTGATGTGTGCTATAGATATCATTCCAAAAATTAAAACTCACTTGAGCACTAGTTAACACAAAGATTGCATACAATACAAAAGTTAAATACCAAACAATAAATTAAGTTCATAAATTAATTAATAAAAAACATCTTGAAGCAACAGCAGTAAAAATTTAAATAAAGAAAATTGAGCTGCTCAACAATCTCATTCATGGACAACCTTGCTAAAAATGGCTACTCAGTTTTATTCCAGTGTTAAGATATCTAAACTAAACTTCACCATCCTCTGTTCCTCACTGTCGGCCAGCATCTCAGTCCATCTTCGGAAAAGGCAACAGATGTTTAACAACCTGAATGAACTGACTGACACAGTGTTTCCTACAAGTCAAACACAGAAGAGGCTGCGAGTGCACATCATTAACACCTACATTGACAGTAGGCCATCTGCTCTAGGAATAAATTAGCCACCTTTGGGGTGGGAGTTGGGTTTTAGACCTATTCAGTAACTTGCAGGGGGTTCCTTAATATTTGCAAAGTAATATTTATGCCAGTTACATTTCCCAGGTAATTTTACATATTTCCTATTTAAATAATGTATACAGTTTGTTTTCTTGTAAACAGAAGCATTTTTCACCTCCAAACGACTCTTACTTCAGTTGCAACTCAGTCATCAACCTCTCTATTTCTGCAGTGATGCCTAATTAATGAAATAACTAACTACCAAGCTATTGCTATGATCAAGGACATCTCTTTCATTCTGCTAACATTCAACAAAAAAATAAACATACCTCAAGTAACTCTCCTATGCCCTATATTTTCACATTATTAGTCCTTGTAGACAGTTTGCTGACCGTGCCCTCTTTCATCATGCATTATATGCCTCCTCACGTGGATCCGTCTTACTCGTCTGTCTCCTCCCACAGCACCCTCTTCCTCTGACTGGCCAGCTCCCAGCGATGAACCTGAGCCTCTTGAATCTAAAAGGTGTAAGCCTCCTGGACCAGATCCTCGGCCATTCTCATAGATGAGAATATTGAGGGTTTCTTCAAAGATTCGAGCCTCGGGAAACTCAACCTAAAAAACACACAATGGTCAAGTTTGGTGGTGAATAGCTGACTTTTGACAGACTTTTTGATCTTTAGGTGGATTTAATTACCTATGGACAGAGCCAAGTTAGCTGTTTCCCTGTGTTTCCAGTCTTTGTGCTAAGCTAAGCTAACAAGCTGCTGTTGGAATCGATGCCAGAAAGCAGATACACACATTTCCCAAAAGATCAAACCACAGCTTTGAGACTTACTGTACCCATAACGGGATGCTTACTTTGGTCTGCTTCTTCTCTGTAGCATAGACAATAGAGGTGCAGCATACTTCAGCGATCTTGCGGCCTTCACCATAGAAAGACCAACAGCAGATCTCATCCCCGAGCACATCTTTGACAAACAGGACCCGGCCATTAAATCGTAGCACAAGTTTGTCAAAAAGTTCAATGTTCTTCAGCAGGTTATCATCAGAGTTGCTGGTCACAGGCAGAGACAAAGAGAAAATCTCAATCAGTTAAGAAGATTAATAAGAACTTTGCACTCAAAATTCAAGTCAAATGGACATGTGAAACACTGACATGTTGTTGTGGCAGAAGGTGACTTGTCATATTGTTTTTCCTACTCTGTGTAGGATGCATGCAGTCAACCGTAATTTTTACCTGGTATAAGAGTATTTGTTGTTTCCTCTGTTGTTCTGCAATTTTACTACCGGCTGTAGAGACAAGGAACAGGAATAAATCAGGGTAATTCTCTAGTCTACAAGTGAAGAATTATCTCACACTGCAGCGGCAGGTTTCATGGCTCCCAATTATAAATCTCTTCAAATCATCTTGTTCTTTTTCAATTCTGTACAGACAGACAGACATTTGCTACACAGGACTAGACAATTAGGATTTGACAGCTGCTAACCTAATATACACCTCTGTCAGTGATCCAATGGATTTAGATGAAATGTTATTCACCTTTCTACAAGTAGCAATCATCTTCTGTTCTTCTTTGGCTGAGGTGATCATGGGGATGCGGCACACACTTTCAAAAACATCCTTTTGTTTCTGAAGGTTAAAAAAGAACAAACATTGAAATACATAAGCAATTAACACACTTTCCTAAATTATCAACTGATCAATTAACTGGATAAAAAATTCAGTAAATAATTTTGTCTATTTAAGATACCAGATTCTTTGTGAGTAAATTCCTTGTTTAGTCTGAGCACTAACTAAAACCTGCAAGTATTATATTATTATATTTTAGCATTATAAGATTAGGAGAGATGCAAAGCTCTTTGTGAAGTCATAAATGATTAAGATTAAGACAACAATTAATTAATGAATAACATTTGATTGATTAATCAACATAATATTTTGACATTGAAACATTGATAAATAAGCCAGAAAGAGATGGTGATGGTGACAATTTCACACAAAGACAATCAAGAACATTTTATCACTGCATCTGATTACACTACATGGACTTTAAAAACACCTTTGGTGCTTCAGTACAAATGGACTTATTGGGAGAAGGGAGGAGGAGGAGGTGGAGGAGGAAGAGAAAGCGGATGAGCTGGATGGTGATTTTAATGTGGAAGGGGCAAAGGGAGGGGGAAATCTTAAAATACTAGTTCATTGTACTAATATTATGTAGTTTGAAAATGTTTGTAGATGCTCTTAACAAAAAGCAATAAAAGTTGTTATGAAAAAACAAACAAAAAACTCTATATGTATATATTATCTATTTACCTGCATGGCACTGAGGCAATGCTGGACCAGTCCCTGGACCCTATAGTACTGGGCCTCTTTCAAAACCTCATCCAGCTCTCTGTGTTCCTCTGGAAGTGGTACCGAACCATCTCGCAGGAAGTTCAAAACCAGCCCAAAATGTCGACCACACCTATCCAACACGACCCAGCCTGGGACAGCAGGAAAGAAATATTACCATACATAAGAAACCATACTCTGCACTTAGTGGCAGTGACGAGTTCAAATGCTGATGTCAGTGGCACAACTCTAAAGACATTTAAGAGTAACAATGTGGATCCAGTAAAAAGGTTTGTGCTCACCTTCTGAGTCTATGGTAACCTCTGTTCCTCCGTTGCATATGCTCCGCAGCAGACTGTCTTCTTTGCTTAATGTCTGGACAGTTGTATAATGCAGTGAGCCACCCACATTTAACTTGACATACTTGCTCCCCAGCAGACCCTGATTTCTGTGCTCATCTGTGCTGTGGCAGGCGGAGTGGGAAAC
Source organism: Seriola aureovittata (assembly GCF_021018895.1). Lineage (NCBI taxonomy): Eukaryota > Metazoa > Chordata > Actinopteri > Carangiformes > Carangidae > Seriola > Seriola aureovittata. The sequence goes on along the minus strand of NC_079380.1, from coordinate 16,974,616 downwards.
AGCAGACTGGGCAGAGTCGGCAGCATGACTGCCAACTGAAGCCTCAGCAGACATGGAGCTGAAGAGTCACTTCCCGACTGTAATACAGAGGAACATGGTGGCTTGTTTATGGTGCAGATTTGGGCTAGAACGAGGATGGCTCCTTTATTACTGTCTATATCTGCTGTCTCTTGTCAGTTAATATAGACAATATATTGATACTGACAGCTGTTTAGGTAAACTGTGTATAATGCCTTAACCTCTAAGGCAGGCTTTGTTCTCCTTACGTGTTAAAAGTGCGTCCGTTCAGTACCAAGCATTTTTCCACACTTCATCACAGCGAAATACAGGAAGCATTTGACTCACAGTAGCCCACATACTTTAATGTGACACAATAAATCATCCTACATTAGCAGTTTACACGCTGACTGTCTGGTCAACTAGCTATCTAGTTGTTGTGATAATAGGCTAAAAAAAATCTAGTAATATTAAGTTAGCTTAGACCAAACTGTACTCACCACACTGAACATCCAAGGGAGCTACAAGGCTGGACGTAGCTAGGCTAAGATAGCTAAATGTGTAAGCGTCAATAAGCCAGCACTCGTTAATAACCCGCCAGCCAATACGAACAACCCAAAGCACACAAACAACTTTACTACGCAGTCAACATTTGACAGCTCATTTTAATCGCAGCCAGCCCAGCTAAATCAAAGTGGCTAACAACAGCTAGCCTGTTTTGCTACGCTTACAGCTAGCAACGCTCCTTTGTTTCGTATCGCTTCTTGGACTAAGAATCAGAAATTATCCGTCAAAAAACGCAAAGTGCTAAATTAAGGAAGACCGATTCCATTGTTGGATTCAAAGATTATTAACTGATGCTAATGTGAGTTGCTAAATGGGTCAATCGGAAACGAAACTACTGTATCTTCATCCGCTGCTTTCTTCTTCTACTTTCAACACGATGTTGAACGGCAACTCGTGACATGAAAATCTGCCCCCTTTCGATGTGAAATAGTGTGTCACCAATACACGCCTCGCATGCTGTAGGCGACTACGTTAAACACTACACTAGTATGTGTTTGTGGACATTGACACCAAATAAACCTTGAGTTTATGAAGCTCGAACTGAATAGCAATCTCATACAGGGCCATGGGGCAGGCTTTTGGATGGCAAAACTACATTACAACTCCACATTCTCATAACGGCAGGAGACAAAATACTAAAAACACGTCGAGCCTGTTTTGTTGCTTTATTATGAAATGTAATACCGGAAGTGTGATGATGGTATTATTTCTGACTTGACAGTAGCTGATAAAATGACATGTTTACAATCTGTGAATTCAGGGTGTTCACTTCCCTCCAGTGTTCCACATAAGGAACTGCAACACTAAAATTAAAATTGTGGCTAACGAAAAGGAATATCAGTAGAATCGTTTTTTAATTTTGATATTTACAACTCATAGTGTGGTTTTTGCGAATAACAACGGCAACATTTTAACAACCGTTTGCTGATGTGGAGACAAGCAACGTTCATACTAGTTTTCAAGGGAGACGACTGTTGTGCTGACTGCGGCCGAGTGCCTTTCGAATCGTGTGTTTATTGCCCTCTAGTGGCCAAGGCGAGTAACTGCAATATCAAAATAGTCAAGACAGCGTCAATGGAGACATGAGAGCATGTTTACACTTCCGGTTAATGTTTTCAAAGTAATGTAAGTAACCTATACTCTGTTGATAGCATGCTAACACGGTGAATACTATCAAAACAAAGAAACCTAACTAAAACAATCAAAAACGAACGAAGAGAAATTATCATTACTAAGACTCATGACGCATAGAAACATCCACTTCTATGCATAGAAACATTCACTTTTTTTGTAAAATACTGTAAAATACATATTGTGCCCCCACTATGTATTTTGTATTTCCTGTTCCCCTCCCCTGTTAGCCATGAAGAAAACAACAAGTTCAAAATTACCAATAAGCATTACTCCCCGATTGTGATATTCTTTCCATTGGATGAGTTATATGTGTATATTTCGTGTGCATGAATATAGATATAACCTTGTTATTGAAGAAATAAAAGCTCTTTCCAGTCTCACAAGTTCTACACCATTCAACAGACTTTATTTCCAGTTCAGCAAATAATTTACTGCCTTCAAAAGAGTGTATTCATATATGAAGCAAAGAAATGCTACTGATGATAAGAGAAGAATTAAGTCTACAAAGCAACAGTCTCCAAGATCCTTCATTTGGCACAGTGAATGAGACTACATTCACCGTTCAAACAATCATTTGTAAATAAATACATAATGCATCACAGCAAGCAGCCAAGTTTGCAATTTGTCATCAACATAGTGCATACAACATCAAATCTGATAACAATGATAACTGTCAATAACTATAATGATAATGGCAAGATTGAGCAGAAGCAATATAATATACAATCAGTGCATGCTCTAAGCATAATGACATTCATGTCCTCACCTTTTCTTATATGTCATGTGACACTGGGTGACGATGCACTCCAGAAACAGCAAAGAATAAAAATAAACACTGCCTTTGTAAACACTATTGCAACAACAGATGAAACACTTAGGGACATTAAATTATTTAACATTATATTTTGGCACTGAATTTTCATTATATATATAATGAAAATATATAACCTCCCACCACCATGTATAAGTGTATATATGAGGCTCATATATATATATATGTATACATATATATAATTAAGTATATATATCAACCTCAATCAATATTAAGTCAAATATTTACATTCAATTTGTGTGTGTGTGTGTTACACAGAGAGAGAAAGACAAAGTGAGGAAGAGAAAATGAGTGCTGATGTCAAACTTTTCTCATGATAAAAATTAAGGTGTTCTTCCCCTTTGCTGTAACACTTTGTAAAATGTAACATGAGCCAAAAAACAAAATAAAAACATTCAGCTTGAATTGTATGCCCATGAATGTAACTTCTGATTGTTACAAATAAAGTATTGTCAAGTTCTCTAATGTTTTGGCCTAATAATGATTAACTAAATAACTAAATAGATAAATAAATAAATAATTTTCCCTCCACCCTTTCCCCATCTCTTGTTCTTATTCTTCCCACACTGTTATTTTTTTTCTTTGTTGTCAATTTCTTACCCTTCATAAGGCACCAGTCCTAATGATACAGAAAGTTGGATCATGAAGTAGGACCCACGTTTGGCAAACCACCACATCAGTGCAACAAATCAAAGTAAAGCACTTCCAAAATGGATAAACCAGAGATACTGTGATGGTAAAACAGAAAGATAATTAAAAAATTAATGATAAAGGGGAGCGAGGCCTTATAATCTAGTAAGGAATTTTTCTTCCAAAAGAATTTAATCTTTGTGTGGTTTTTAATTCTCACCGAGTCATTTTCTCCTTTAAATGGATACTTCATACTCCCGTGTATCCTGTGGTCAAAGTAAGAAATCAGTCAATAAAATATCAGTTCAGACTCTGATATGACAAAATGTTTCTAAGGAAAAGACAAAATTTTAATGTTCGAAATGGTTAAATTGTCTGTACAAAAAAAAAGTATAAAATAGTCTAATGTCTCAATTAAAACAAATAAAGTAGAAGTAACAAATGTTTAAAGAATCAGTCTTTTACTTACCCCTGCCTCATACAGAGGGTTGTTGAAATCAGACTCGACTGTAATGGGACTGTAGGAGTGTGTGTGAGAAAGAGACTTCCAGAAGAGCGGCTTCCATTCTAGTCTGCATATGCTGTGGACGAGAAAATAAAATGACATGTAACCTTGTGAATAAAGGCTATGGAAAAAGGAATAAAGGCTAAGCTGTGTTGCTATACCACAGATATGGATGAGTGAAAATTTTGGTGTGAACTCATCAAGAGTTAAATGTCACTTTGTTTAACCAGGGGACTTACTTTGTATAGTACATGTAAATTCCTCCAATCAGGAGAATGACCAGGATTATTGGCAGAATTATTGCCAAAGCAATGTTCTCACTCAGGATCTGATGGGACGGCTCGAATGACTGGGACACTGTGGAATAATCAAACAATAATCAGGAAAAGATACCCTACCTTTGCTACCAAACATAATTTTGTCTGTTCACAATGGACTTGATTTGGTTATGAGTCTAAAATGATGAAGTGCTAAATCTGGAGAAACACTAGGTTTTAATATTCTATTTCCTGAATTTAAATTGCCTGGTGCTATTATTGCACTGATAATAATAAGTATTCCAGTGTACAAAAATAACAGAAATATTCAATCACGGTGTTGTTCTTAATATCACCACTAGATGGTGCCAAAGTCAGGAATTCAAATCCTTGATGTAATGGCTTTTTAGTGCTATGTGTTAAAAACAACCCTTATACACCGTTATACACATCACAGACAGGAGACGAGAAAAACAATCACCTTCTATTTTGTGATCATCCAAGAGCTCCTCATATGCCACTGTGTGAAATGAAGGTAGGAGAGAGAGAAATCAAATAAATGATTATAAATCACACCTGGAAGTCTTGAATGCATCGTCAGGATCTCACCATATTTTTATGTTGATCTATCTTGTATTACTAAAATGATGGCAGAGAAGACTACAATACTTTGATAACCAAGAAACACGGAAATAAAACATTTTTTAAAGGCAGCTAATCTCAAAAAGTTAACCTCATTTAATTCAAACCCGGACCTGTAGGTCTAGGGCAGCATACAAAACATGTTCTGACAACGTAACTGTTACCTTTGCAAAAGGGCGGTGGGCTGTTCCACTGAGAGGGATGGCCGGGAACACAGCTGATAATGACCTCACCAATAAGTTCATAGCCTTCGTAACAGAAGAAACGCAGAGTCTCTCCTGCCTGGTAGCTGTGCTTGTACAAGGTTTGGTAACCATTGTCAGGGACTCCGGGGTTTGGACATGGGTCATATTTTACTGGTCAGAGGAGAGAAAAACACACGGAGGACAGTCGCGTATTTGCAGTTAATGTCTAAACGTGCTGCGATAAGCATCATAAACAGACAGAAAAGCTACTTACAGACACACTTTGGGCTGCGGTCACTCCATTTCGGGGTGCCAGTGTCCCGTCCATGGCAGGAGATTTGGCTGGGACCTTCCAGTTGGTAACCCTGGTTACAAGAGAAACGGACGACTGTCCCAACTGCAAAACCTGCTTCAGGGCGCACAGAGCGTGCTCCGTTTACCACCTCTCCTGGATCAGGACACTGCTGGACTGTGGGGGACAAAGTAGGACACACATGACAGCATCAAAATTGATCCTGTAAGTGGGTTTTTATCAAAGGAAAAGTTTGACATTTGGGAAATGCTTATTTGCTTTCTTGCTGTTAGATGAAGAGATTGATACTGCTCTCATGTCTGTATGGTAAATATGTAGTTTGAGCGAGAAGCCGGTTATCATAGGAGGATTTTGTTACCTTTAGACAGAGCCACGCTAGCTGTTTCCCCCTGTTTACAGTGTTTATGCTAAGCTAAGCTAACCAGCTGCTGGCACCATATCTACCACACACAGATCAGCTGCTGGTCTCACCTTTGACACAAGTAGGTGGACTGCTGCTCCAGGACAGGTCCCACTGGCAGGTGATGATGTCAGAGCCGCTGATGTCATATCCTGGTTGGCACTGATAGGTCAGCACGCTGCCTCTCACAGGGGAGGAGTGGGACGAGCTGATCCAGCCGAACTCAATTTGAGAGAGGGTAGGGCAGGTGTCATTTGGCTCAACCTCTGCACAACACGGAGAGAAAGAAAGGAAGTCAAAGAAGGTTTTTCATGATCTTGTCTTCAATAGTGGCAGACCTCCTTTGTCCTTTTGAGTTGACACAGATTTTTACACAGGCCTACTGTGCCACTGAGCCATAAAATGAGTTAATTGAGTATACTTACCACGATAATGAATGAGGAATCCCTGACTTAGGATAAAACTGGAATCATCTGGATCACTCTGAAACTGAATGGTGACCTCTGACCCTGACACAACCTGGAAACGCTCTCTGGACCCCAGGTATTGCCCGATCACATGAGACATGAGATCACGTCCATCAAAAACGGTCAACACATCAGTGTGGCGGATATTTAAGCTTTAATATGGAAAGACAAGAATAGGAAAAAAAAGGAAAAGCAGAGAAATGAGGTTACACTTCCGAGGGATTCTGTTTTTTGAGATGAGCAGTCCACCCACCTAATGCTTTTTATTTGTCAGTGCACAGGACTCAGAGGAAAGGCAAGAGAGGCAGAAGATTATATAAAGCTGCAACATGATAGTATCTTTCTTATTCTCTCATTTTCTTTTTTAATTTTAAGGCAATGTGATATAATTTACATGTTTAAGAAATATGTTCAGTGTAACATATGTACATATCTGTAAATACGCATCTCTCACAATGTAAACTTGCATTGAGATGTTCATTGTAAATTGCGTATCTGTGGTAAAGATACACAAGATGAAGTTGAAATCAAATAAGCGGTGACCCTATTTCCCTAAAGAGAAAATGATATTTTAAACACTTTCACTGAACAACATTTCAGTGTTTCAGTGTCATCAGAAGCATTTCTACCATCTTTTGTTTTCTTCACTTCAGTTTCATGTGCAATATGTCATCATTTGGCAGTATGATGAGATACTTCTACACATTAAACAACAACCAGCGAATCTTTTAGCGATTTCTTTTCGGACTTCTGATGCCATGACAAATAATCCAAAACGTAGTCTTGAAACATACAGTATAGCCCTAATGATACAAATCAGTTAATATTGTCAAACTAGATGTAGCCTGAAAAAACAAAACACTGAAAGGCACAAGGTTGCATCACTGGATGTGTTGGTATGAAGGTCATACATGTATGTATAATATATAATAATAATAATTATATACATAATATGTATATATAACCATCCTCCTACAGGTACAGCACCTGGGCTCAGTGAGATTTGATCTCAGCAAATTAGAAAATGAGACGCAACATCTTTGATGTAAAGGGATTATGTTACTGTACCTGTAGAGGTGTGTTGTTGCTCATTTCTTTATGACATGAGTAAGACAACATGCAGTTCTTCCATTTGCTGACACACATCCACAAAAAAAGACATGTTGTTGATGTTATTTAGTTGCCAATAACTTAAAATGGCCATACTCACATCTGGACATCCAGTTCAATGCGTTTCTCCTCATTACCATGGATCTGCCATACACAGTCTAGCCCCTTGGAGTAGCTCTGCGGCCAATCAGGAGAGAGGATGGTACCCATGGGCTCGGTCAACTCCCCGCCACACAGAGCTTAAAGGGCGTGGATTGGGAGACACAGGGAATAATGATCAGAAATTGGAAAAAGAAAAAAAAAAAACTGGAGAAGAAACTGATTATTACTGGACAGAGAGACACTCCTCCTTGGCCTTATTAGAAACAGCAGTTCACTTATTTGTAGCCTCTTGGCAGATTAATTAATGAATGTGACAAACGATCACTTTAACACTTTTACCTCATTACTTGACAACAAACACGCCTCAACCTGTGACCCGACCACATATACAATACAAACAGCTAGGAGAAGCGTGTCACTAGGGAGACGACAGCTCCGGGTGCAAACTGCAGTGATGGGAGCCAAACGCAGCGCTTCTGTTTGAATGCAAAGCCACAGTTTTGCCGGTGAGAACACATTTATCTCGATCGTGTTTCGAGGATACCGCTGGTGCCAGGACTCGCTACTTGCCTCCTATTAAAACGGAGGCATGAAACTGTGAAGCCACACAGACACGTTATCAGCCTTGTTTGTGGAGTGAATCCAGGATTGTTCACAGAAAAATGTGATGGAAAAGAGCATGAGGACAGCTACATCCTACACGCTCTACTATGGGAACATTTCAACCATAACATTTATCAAATATATTTCAGTGAGAGGATGATTTGAGGAGGATGAGACCACCAGGATTAAACACTGGCTTATGTATGATATATAAAATATTACCAATCACAGATTCAAGCTTTTGATTCCTTAGTCTGTAAGCAGTTAAACAGTTTCCTCTCCGAGAGACAAAGCCCTCCTCCATATAGACCTTGTTGAGCCTTGGATCTCCTCTCCATGCAGATATTTCAAGTTAATGACATCCACCTCCCTATACATCACTGTGTATGAGCCACTCGTATTTTTCTGCAAGCAAAAATACCACACAGCATATGGCTTTCAGAATATCTTTCTGTCATTTTAGTGCTGAGCGAAACTATAACACCTGTGTTTTCAGCCAGTCCCTGACCCAGTGCAGAGTGTCTGCCAAATTTATATCAGCCACAGTCTCACCACTACTCTCAGTTTTCACAGCATGCCAGCAGATCAGCAGATGACACAGACAGCATGGCTGTAGTCTCCATGCTAGAGTGTTTTGATGCTTCAGCCACCCAACTCAACGCAATTCAATTTGAATATTAATGAAGCAAATGACTTTTGTCCACTCCACTTGTTTTGGAAATATGGATTAGTAGGAGACTGAAGTAAAATCAAGAAAATGAAGGGGAGTCGTGTAGCGTAGTGGTCTAAGCAGGCGCCCCATGTGTAGAGGCTACAGTCCTCGCTGCAGTTGGCCCCGGTTCGAATCCCGCATCGGACTGCCTTTCGCTGCATGTCATTCCCCCTCTCTACCTCCCTGTTTCCTGTCTCTCTCCACTATACTATCAAATAAAGGCATAAAAAGCCCCAAAAAATATACTTAAAAAAAATCAAGAAAATGAAGCCCAAAGAAACAGCAGGAATGCGTAGTCTGACTAGAAAAAATAAAAAAAACTATTAAATTTCATAAACGGCTGGCATATGGGTCGACATATTACTGGATTGACTTAAATAAAAAAAAAAAAATACAACCAAAGCTCAGTCTTGAAACTTACCTCTGCACACAGGTTCGCTGTCATTCCAGTGGGGATTGCTGGGGTCGACACACTCAATCGTCCCCGAGCCTTGTTCCATGACGAAGCCTGGAGAGCATGTGAAGGTGACAGTGGTGCCCAGCTGATATGTGATGTCGCTGCTACTGAAATTTCCATGGGGCATGTAGGGCTCCCAGCAGTGTTCATCATCGAAAGCTAAAAAAAAAGAAAGAAAAAAGACTTAGGGAAAAGAAATTAGGCATAGTGTGTACCTGCATATGCTGCAGTGTGTGTGTGTGTGTGTGCGTGTGTGTCATCATGGCAACATGTGATCCATGAGACACCTACTGTAGTAGGAACTACCACAGAGGAGGTCTGTGAACACATTTTGTCACTGTGATAGCATCACAACTGAGCAAGATGGAGTCACAAAACTTTACAGGTTTGTAGTTGAGATCACAATGAAGGTCACGTTTGAATATGAGAACTGAGAATTCATGTATTAATGTAGCAGTGACTACTGAGTACTGATGGGTCGGCACGTCAACATGTTGACAGGCGTTCCGGCTGGTGTGATCCCATAGCAAGACCATCTCCAGTTTTTGTATTCTAATAGTTGTTCTCCTGCCTGACAAAATCAAGTGACCATACCCATTTAATTGAGGAGGGAGCAGTGCAGCTTTTCATTTGGCATGACCCAGAAATCTTAAAACTCTCTTGCCTAGAAAAAGCCAAGGTGTAAGGTGCTAAAAGCTTAAGCAGTGAGCATGTCCAAAGCCTAAAATAAATCCCACCCCAGTGTGGGCAGACTGTAAGCACTTACGTGGTTCATTATGGCCATCTTAAACACAACAACACACTAATGGGAAGAAGGACTTGGTTTTCTAGAGGGCTTTAGTCTATTGAACTGCATTCCCACTAAAGATGCAATATCTTATCAATTATCCTACTTATCTAACTAAATTATCTCTAACTCTCCTCAGAGGCTGGTGGCTTCTGGTAATTCTATAATGAATAATATCCGTGTTGTTTTCGAGCAAAATGCCATCTCAGGTTTTGATTATGATACAATAATGAGGTTAGACGGGTGTATAGCTCTGCTATTGCCTTTGTGTTTTGCTCAATGTGGAAAAGACCAAAAGTACACATGCTGGGTATGTGAAGTCTCTGTGCTCACCCTCGTATCGCAGTGCCAGAAGCAGAGGGATGGAGGAAGAATCGGCTGTGAGCTCCAGGTACAGTGTGGAGCTCTCACTGAGCAACCCACGTTCTGGGACATCATCCAAGTCTGAGTCGAAGAGCGGTGGAGAGAGGGAACTGTTTCCACTGCGCACAATTAACCTGAGAGAAACAAACCACAAAGACACCTGCTGATAAGTTCGAGACAAGAGGGAGGTGCTATGATCAGTGTCTCAATGAGAAATGCATGAATGTGTATCGACAGCAGGTTGAAGGTATATCAACATCCACAAATCTGGTGTTACATGTAGAATAAAACAATTTTGCTTTGTTCTAAGATACTGGATCTATTTTCTTGTACATTTGTGAAGTCAAGAATATGAATTCAAAGTTTTGGTTAAGTTAGAAATGAACCGCCAGGGTCTATTTTCCATTTTCAGATAAACAGTTGCATAATTTGCGATAATAGAAAATGACTTATAATGTGTGCCAATCATTAAAAGAGGATGGTGGGCAAGTGGGTGTAAGAAATAAAAAATGAGTGAGAGTCTATTTAGCCAAGTGTGGAGGGTTCGGGCAGTTTTATGGATTAATATGCTGAACATAAGAACATTAAGTGAAGGGAGGAAATAAAAGTTTGTGGAAAGATGCAAAAACTAAAGATATAAACTTTAATTTGCTACAACAAAAAGACACTTGCAGTAATTCTGATTTGATATGTCCATTCTATGAGGTTTTTTTTTTTATTTAATGGGTGAAACCCCAGTCAGAAAACAGATTCTGTGAAACACAAACTAATGGAAACACAAACTTACTTATCATCATCTTCATCCAGTGCAATCCTCTCAAAGTGTAGGTGGAGCCTGTGTCCTTCTTTGGCTTCTATTAACCAGTGGCAGCTCAGGTTATTTCCATTACTGTGGTTGCTGACAGATGGCGGGGGTGGAGACAGTATCCGGCCCACTGTTGCGTTACGAATCCACCCTCCGCAAGAAACAGCTAAGAAAAGATAAAAAAAAAAAGACATCCCACATATTATTCTACAAAATCCAAAATTGTGACGTTTCATTCAAACCTGAGTCAGTTTACTGACCGACACATTGAGGTTCAGGAGTGCTCCAGTGTGGCTGTGTCGTGTTGACACATGTAGCCACCTCATGGCCTCGGACCTGGAAACCCGGGTCACAGTGGAAGTGTGCTTGACCTCTGGGATGGATGTCTGTCACTGTCACTCCACCGCCCTCAGGAGACAGAGGGAATGGGCAGGACAGGAGAAAGGCTGTTGATGTTGACGAGACAGGAAGGAAATCGGATTTATTTTGTAAAATGGAAGATTAACAGCTGCGATAAAAATTGAAAAAGGATCTTTTCTCTCGTATTTCCATTGTTTTTCTGCTACTGGTGAATTACTGCTTTGTGCATCATTCTCTCTGTCGCTGTCAAAACTCACAGTCACAATTTTCATGTGTCACTATCAACTCTCCTTCCTATTTCTCTGAACTGATCAGTCGGATGTTGATCTTTAAATATTTAGATCTTTGTGATGCTGTCATTTTGGCTTTCCTTCCGCCTCTCCCATCTCCACCATGGTCGACAGATTGTCCCAGGTGAGTCGCCCAAGCCCAGATCTTTCTCTGTAGCTTACTGATAAATGTTATTCATCACTTATCTGATTCTCCTTATTGAATTGAATCCACAGTGTAAAACTCATTGTTTTGCTAAGCTGAACGAAGGAGGACCCAGAGAATACAGAGAAGAATGTGACGTCTAAAAATCATCCTCAATTAAAACACAAAGCGCAACGTCTCTGTTCAGAAACTTTCAAAATTCAAGTGAGAGAAACATCTACCATGCTTCTATGCTAAGGGGAAACATAATTCAGTAAAATTACTTTACTGTTAACAAACAATTAAAGATAATAAATAAATGAATAATAAAAAAAGATGAAGTAAATCTGGTGCAGTCTTTGGTTAGAAAGAAAACCTGTATAAAGTCATTCCAGAGGCCTGCTGCTTTTACCTTGATAGTGGAGGCTGAACATGCCGTGGTTGGTCTGTCGGAGACTGCGATAGTGAATGTACACCTGATTGGTTGTGCTGCGAATCACCTGACCCTCTCTCATCAGGGTCTCGTTGGCTAACAGCTCTGGTCCCGTACCTCCATACCCCATGATCATCAGAGATTCTTCCTTAGACAGATTCACTTTTCTCACCTAGAGGGCAAAGGAGGAAATAATGACATGCAACCTGTTCAGGGGGCTGCCTTCGACAACTAGCCAGACATTTCAGCATCACTGATGTACAGCCTTATCTAACATGACAAACTGTGTTGCAGTTTTTCTATGCAAATATTGCAGCTTTAAGAAACGAATAAAGATTGTGTTCTGTGTGAAACTTAATTTAATGCGTCTAATTTGATCATTTGTTTTGTGTCTATATTCCTGTCAGTAATTATCAAAGTGCAGAAACCTAAACAATCAGTTCAAAGGCAATATTAAATATGTTTATAGATTCACAGGAGGATATTGCACATTACCTGAATTTCCACACCATAACCTGCATACACAGTAATGCTGTAGGTGCATTCCAGAGGAGAAAAAGATGATGATGATGAAGGATCTGGCGACTCGACGACATCCTCCATTGCTAACAAAGTTGCATTGCACTGTACTGTGAAGAGAGGGAAAGGCAGGAGAAGACAAACTGAAACTGTGTCGAGAGATACGTCTAATCTTTTTAAATTCACTTCAAACTGTAGGTCTTTTTTTTATAGCAACACGACTCACATTGATTTAGTTAAAGGACTTCAAAGGCTTCTTGGCAGTTTCTGAGTGATGACAGATGACAGATTTCTTTTTTTCCCAACTGATACTTTCACAGTCCGATGAAGGAGTTCTATGAGTCAAGGTACACCATGCAAAGACTGGTCACAATGCCTGTGCGGAGAGTTTGCATGGAGATGGGAATGCATCTGGTATTTTTTGGATGACGATTAGTGCAATCAGGTGCAGCTGAACACATTTAGTGGTGTGAAGATGACAGAGAAGTCACAGTGTCTTAAGATCTTCTATCGAACTGTGTGAACTATGTCTTCAGTGAGCGTCTAGATGCCTCCTACACTCACGCTGCTCTACACCTCATATACTGAGATGTTAAGAATAATTCCCAATTATCAGCGAAGATTTTAAAGGAGGCAGGAGCCCACAGGTGTGTCTGGTTATCTGACAAACCTGGCGCTGGGTGCTCACGATTTATTAAACGTTCTGCATTAATTAAGGCATGTGTGCTCGTGCTAGAATAAAATGATTACACGGGAAGCTTGTTTTAAATCAAAGGGTGCAGACGGGCCACACATACATCTCTTACTACTGTCAGATGTAGGGCAATGCTGTAGTGATTTAGTCAACTGAAAGGGAACGTTCATCCTTCATCCATTCAAGCAACTGTGGCTGGTGGCTAAAGACGAGAATTATAACCACATAGGTCAGATGCTGCTCGCCTGCCATTCCTGCTATAATCAAATGCACTGGACTGCATCTCATATAAATACATTTACTGGTTGAGGAATGTATAAAACAGATAATAAGATATATACATTAGAGGATTTTCTTATGACTTTGGACTTTGGTCTACAGTAAAGGACAAAAAAAAGCACAAAACACAAGATCGTCCTTTGCTGTTGAACTCTTACAAGCAGGTCAGTGGTGAAAGATGCAAATCATGGTGATCCTTGACACCAAAATAGCTGGATAGCCAGTGACACACCCCTTACTGTGCAAATAATCAAAAATGATATTACTGAGCTCCAGGAGTATCTCATCTCCGAGAGAAAAGTAAGGACATTTATGGTAAGTCTACCATATGTGTACAAACATGTACATAAAGTCACTGTGTGGATATGAAATTCATGTTGTCCTGCTCTGAACTTTTTAGTTTTATGAAAACTGTACTATCACTTCCTTTCCTGTAGTTTGAGTTGGTGCTTGAATGGCAATAAAGGGGGTGTAAGAACTTTTCTGTACGGAAAAATAGAAACTGGTTTATTGGCCATTTTGATACATTTGCTTTAAATGAGTTGATTGGACCACACCTGCCTTAGAATGGCCCTACCTGCTGTCTCCATACTCCATACAACATTACTGTTGTGTAATAGTGACAAAGAAGCCATTTGAAGCCCATCGAAGAAAACTAAAACTATTGGCAGATGCTATGTCCCCTAAACGCCTCAAATGCAGACTATTTGTAGACCCTCCAATTTACAGATTTTTCCCAAATGCCTCCTATGCAGGCAATGGGCAGACACTAGCCCAACATCTTCAGCTTAAATCAGTAACAGTTGTCAAGACACCATCTATGCATGCTAGCATGGCATTCCTGATCTCTGATGAACATTATAACTAAGAGGAAAAGACCCTCTGTTTTCTCGCAATATTGGGTTGATTATCTCATTAGCTTAAGATAACATGGCTTGTTTTCTTGAGATAATGAGATAAATTAACCAGTTATCACGAGAAAATGAGCTTTGCTATCTCAAGATAACGAAATAATTAACTTGTGATCTCAAGATTAAAATTTTTTAATTACAGAAATTTTGGGCTTCCGTAAAAGCTCACTAATAACAGACTAGATGTTGTTAATGTAATACTCTGTAGAAAAACTGAAGTGGAAGGGACTATTTCTTTGCACACATTTTCTTGGCACATAACTCCCCTAAAACAGCAATGTGTTATTTTTAAAGCTTGGTTTTTGTATGGCATGAACAAATGAAATTTTACATGCTAATTTGTAAGTTTGAGACGTGCTGGGAGGCAGACATTGTTAGCTTTTGGACAGAGCAAATAGTTTCATCACGTTCCTCGTCTTTAAGGTCCACCTGGCCCACCCCCCACACCCCCTCGCTCAATCACATTTCCTTAATTCTGATTTGTAGCTGTCGCTGTACATCTCTCATCCACCTTCAGTGAGAGCTTCAGTGAGAAAGGAAATCCTTTAATGTTGCCTCACTTAAGTGCATTTCTGACAATCAGTCATACAGGATGCTATTGTGCTCTTCACCACCCCCTATTAGTATTCTGGTCATGATGGCATTGTTGACTGACTCACACTGATTTGTCAAATTATACTTATCTTCTTACAATATTAGGACAATAACACTAGTGATATTAGTACTTAGAGGCTCCACTTGTTGCTCTTTATGCAGTTAATAAGTTGTTTTCATGTTCACTGATTATTTTTTATTTATCTGTTGCAATAATAACTAAAGGACAAAGAGTATATTTAGATTTTTGATTGTCATGACTATTCTGGATACAGAACTTTTCATGTGACAATGTCATTCAAGAGAACAATAACAGTGAATGTGTCACATGACAGTAGATATACATCATCTACAAAATTCTTCCAGATATTAACCTAAGCCCCTTTTGTATTATGTTCCATCTCACTGGTTTCAAAGTCTAAGAACCTTTTTAGAAGTCACCTGCTTCTTTTTATTGCCATAAATCTTGTCCTTTTTGACTGATATAGATTTTATTGAAGGTGATAAATAAGGGATAATGATTTCTATCATCATCATCATCATCATCATCATCAT